>NC_137966.1:23684526-24004526 GCF_963924665.1 Micromys minutus
GTCTAGAGCCCCTTGATTCTGCTGGGCCGGAGCTCATGAGCCCCAGAACCCAGGCAATAAGACTGCAAATGTGACCCACTGTACCCGGACTTTTAAAATGTGGATTCTGCCGGCTGAACCTGGGTCCTCACGTCTGCTTGGCAAACATTTTTCTGTCTGAGGCATCTGCCCAGCCTTAGAGCAGTTAACAAGCGTAGCAAAGGCCACATTCAGACTTCAGCAGTCTTGAGCCACTGAGAGGCAAAGCAGGGAAAGGTAAGTACACTGTAGCTGTCCTCAGACACACCAGAAGACGGCATCAGGTCTCATTACAGATGGTTGTGAGCCACTGTGTGGTTGCTGGGATTTGAACTCAGGACCTCTGGAAGAGCAGTCAGTGCTCTTAACCACCGAGCCATCTCTCCAGCCCAGGGAAAGGTTCTTGCCACCAAGCCTGAATCCCTGAGACCCACAGGTGGATGGAAAGAGCTGACTCTCTGAAGTCGTTCTCTGACCTCTACACACACATCGTGGTACAGGAACATGCATGCACCATCCCAACACACACTCATGCATGCACGCACACATGTGCACATCCATGCATTCTCACACACAGACATATGCACGCACATACATGCACGCATGCATGCACACACAGTTGCCAGGCTAACTCCTCCTGTACTACCTTGATAATCATGGAGTAGGACCAGGCTGTTGGCTCTGTCTTAGTGGCCACCAACCAGGGTGAGGAAGACTTGTTGTGGGTAAGGAGGAATTGCTGGAGAGGAGAGGTGTGAGGAACAGAGATGTCTGTAATTTTCCAAGCCTGTCTTCAGACTGATAGAGAACATGTCATAGTTCAATGTCACCACATCACTGCCACACCAGGTTCCCAGGATGCTTCTCTTTCTCACCAATTTGTAACCAGCGTATGCTCCACCCCCAAAGATAAATGGGGACAGAGAGCCAAAGATGGTTATTTACCTGGGAACTCCAAGGTAGAAGAGTGTGGTTGGGGGCTGGGGTGGCCTGCCTTGCTAGTGTGTGGGTGGCTTGGCTCTCCTCCCCCTGGTTGGGAACACAGACAAGGTCCTATGGGACAGTTCCTCACCCCACCCTGCAGCTCTGCCATCCCCTACATAACCCTTGCTCTGGCTCTGCCCCAATGGCCTGAGACTCTCGGTCAGAGGTGTGACTCGGTGTCCCTGGGACATGCAACTCACCTTCGCAGGCGGCCATACAGGATGCTGCCCCTTGTCCAGCCAGTGAGTTTTCAGTTTCTGAAAGCACAACCAGATAGAACCAGATAGAACCAGATGGAACCAGCACAAGATGAAAACTAGGGGGTGGGAACAAGGGACACTCTCCCCCTCCTACAGGTCCAAAGGTTTGCTTTACTCCTTGGCCCACCTGCCCTTCCCCAGTTTGAACACCAGTATCAATGCCCCGATGGCTCAAGCTGTGTGTCTTTACTTTTTCTCTTACCACAACCCCAAGTCTGATGCATGAGTTTGGCCAATCCATCAGCTAGTATGAGTCTCTCCCTTCCTCCTTCCCTCTCTACACCCACCTGTCCAGCCATCCAGCCATCTTTATCTCCATCATCTCCATCATCCCTATCTCCATCATCCCCATCCCTAACATCTCCATGGCTATGGCCATGGTTTAAAGTACAGCTATAACTTCTCCTACCTAGACACCAGGAAAGCCCCCAACTATCCCAGGGCCTCAGTTTATCTTAAACACATAAATCAGGCCAGGTGGGGGCAGCACATGCCTTTAATCCCAGCTGCAGGGGCTGGGCCTCCCACATCAATCATTCATCAAGAAAACTGGGCAGTGGTGGGCAGTGGTGGCAAACACTTGGGAGGCAGAGGCAGGTAGATCTCTGACTTTGAGACCAGCGTTGTCTACAGAGCAAAGTCCAGGACAGCCAGGGCTACGCAGAGAAACCCTGTCTCACAACACCAACCAACCAACAACACCAAAAAATAATGAATCAGCCTAGGGTGATGCACAGTGAGCAAAGCCAAGCGTGAAGACCTAAGTCTGGATCCCCGGCACCGACACAACGTGTCAGGCACTGTGGTGCACAACTGTACCAGAGGGAAGCAGGACTTCCCTGGGCTCGTGGCCAGCCAGTATAGCCTACTTAAGGCAAAAAACAGACAGACAGACAGACAGACAGGCAGATGGACTGTTCCTGGTGAATGACACCCTAGGCTGACCTCTGGCCTCAATTTATACCTGCACAGCACTCAAGAGAGAATGACTCTCTTCTTTCTCATTATAAAATCTCAACCACGGGGCTGGAGAGATGGCTCAATGGTTAAGAGCACTGAGTGCTCCTCCCGAGGTCCTGAGTTCAATTCCCCGTAGTGGCTCACAGCCATCTGTAATGGGATCTGATGCCCTCTTCTGGGTGTCTGAGGACAGCCACAGTGACTCACATACATTAAATAAATAACAAGTGTCAGTCACAAGCCAGCGCCTCTGCTTGCCCTTCTGGGCATGCTCAGTGCCTCACTCTCCGCCACACTGCTGCTTGCTCTGGGCTCGATGTCTTTACACAAGCTACTCTGTCTAAACACTGTTGCCCTGCTCTCTGAACTCCAGGATGCTTTAGGGCCCAGAAGAAATGTCTCTGCCCGGTTCCCCTCTGCCTACAAAAGGTCCTCTCCACCTCAGCACGTTCTCCTTAGCTAGTGTAAATTCTGTGTTTATTCTGACTTAGTTAATTTTGTAGCTCTTTGCTTATAAAAAGAACTCAGTACCCAGTAGAGAGTGGAAAGGTTGAATGAATGAATGAATAAAGAAATTCCAATCAAATTATATATTCCACCAATCCATCTTCCTGGCTCCCACCATCAGCCGCCATCACCTACTGACAGAGGTCTTGAGACTCCAGGGAGCTGTGCTGGGGCTCATGGCTACTCAGCAAAGAGCCAGGCTACAACACAACTGGGCTCATGCCACAGTTTTATCACCTCTGCTTTCAAAAAAAGCATGTGGGGGCCAGCAAGATGGCTTGGTGAATAAGAACCCTGGCTCCAAAGAAGCCCTGTCTCAAAAAAAAAAAAAAAAAAGAAAAGAAAAGAAAAGAAGAAAGAAAGAAAGAAAGAAAGAAAGAAAGAAAAGATTTTTTTGTTGGCGTTTTGAAGCACAGCCTAGGATGCAGCCCAGGCTGGCCTTGAGCCCTTCCGCCTTCTAAGTGCTGAAATTACAGATGTTCATCACCACATCTGGGGCTGTGTTTTCTTGGCTGGTTTTGTGGCTATGTATGCCAGGGGAGTGGGTTTGCTGAGGACAAAACCCAGGTCCTCTTGCCTGCCAGGCAAGCACTCTACTGGTGAGCTGTGCCCTGCCCCGTCCCTCCTAAAGGCATCATGACAGTGGCACAAAATGTAGCAGAATGTAACAGAGCACACAGTCACTCAGCTCTTCTTGGTGCACAAGCCCCGCCTCCTGCTGCACATGACTGACAGCATGCCCATGTTTCCCTGCCAAGCCAGCCTGGGAACACCTTGACCTTGCAGAAGGGGCACATGTTCTAAGAACCGTTTCCATTTCTCAGGCACTTAAAAAACAAACAAAGAAACCACAACCACACAGTCATTTCACAGAAAGTTTCAAAGAACAAAGTTCATTTGGTAACAAATCCATGAAAAGTACCCGAAAGGCTTCGCCTGGGTTCTTCGTCTTATTTACTTCACATTTTTATTCATGTGTGTGTGCATGTGTGCTTATGTGTATATGTATGCGTGTATGCATGTGTTCATGTATGTGTGTGTCTATATGTGTGTGCATGTGTATGTGTGTGCATGTGTGCTTATGTGTATATGTATGTCTGTATGCATGTGTTCATGTATGTGTGTGTATGTGTGTGTCTACATGTGTGCATGTGTATGTGTGTATGTGTGTGCATGTGTGCTTATGTGTATATGTATCCGTGTATGCATGTGTTCATGTATGTGTGTGTCTACATGTGTGTGCATGTGTATGTGTGTGCATGTGCATTTATACATGCATGTGCATGGGAGTGTGTGTTCTTGTGTGTGCATGTGTGAGTGTGTGTGAGTGTGCACACTTATGCACACAGGCACCTACACTACAACACATGTAGAGGCCATAAGCAATTCTCCCATGTACCACGTGTGTCCTGGATTAAACTCAGACCATCTGGCTTGGTGGCAAGACCCTCTCTCCTCTGAGCCAGCTCACTGGCTCCATTTACTTATTAAGAATAGGGTCTTGCTATGTAGCCCAGGCTGGCCTGAATTGTGTAGTCCTCCAGCCTCGATGGGTGTGCTCCAGCATGCTCGGTGCACACTTGCTCTCTTCTGAGGAGAGGTTTAAAATGGACTGTGTGTGTTCTACAGACAGGAAGGGAAAGGCCTCTCGTTTCCATGGTCATGTGGGTCCCCCACTCTTCATTCACGCAGCCAGCGAACGAGGCTTTACCGGATTCCCAGAGGAGGAAGGAACAGATAGAGATGGTCGGAACCCTGCACACCACTGATCAGTCACCCCTGGCTTGGACCCTTGCTGATGTAAGAGAAAATTTAGGTAATTGAAACAAAAATCTGACACTTAATTCAGATAGAGAACATTGTGGAACATCTTGGAAAACATAGAGCCTGCCTCCACCCCATCTAAAGATGCCAGAAATTTTCAGTGAACTTTAGTGTCCCAGTTGAAAGGGTAGAGAGGTGTGGAGCCATACACGTTTAATGTCGGCACACGGGGTGGAAGCAGGTCAGGATTCAAGGATCTAGAACCAACTCCACACAGTCACCTTGTCTCAAAACACCAGAAGTTGAAAACTCACCAAGTAAAAAATGTAACTAGATTTCAAAGGAAGGGGACATAGACACGGAATGCTTTCTAAGATTTATCTTCACAATCTTGGGTTTAAACAACTTATGAGAAACAATTCTGCCTGCTTTCACATTTTAAAAACTGGGAAAGTTAACATTCCACAGTCAGGGAACACATGTAAGTCCATCTTCACGCATCTTCTCCGAGACCCCTGCACGTCCCAGTTCCTCCCCCCAGGTTCAGATCCAGTCCCCAGCTGCGTCCACAGGCCCTACCTCATCTGCTTGGGGGGGCGGGGGGAGGAGAATTCACCTGTAAGTTTAGTTCTGCTCTCCCCAGCAAAGTGAAGCAAAGGGGGATGGATGATGGCCAGAGGGACAAAGGGAACCTGACTCCTTCGCATCAGGGTGGATCAGGGCGGCTGCTCTCTCCATGTCATTTAAAAAGCAGCACATTTACTTATGGCCTGAGGTCACTCCTGCCTGTGCCCAGAGCAGGACCAGCACCAGGAGTCCCATGGTTGCCAGCATCGGTATCCTCCAGGAACAGGGAAGCCTACAAACCACAGATCACACTCCCTAGAGGAGCCGGCTCAGCTCCCTCCAGACCTAGAGAGAGGGAGTGGGGTGGTGGGGCATAGACCAGCCAATCAGAAGCCTGTGGTGCCACTACCAGCTCCCTGGGAGGGGATAGGAGGGGTCTCGAGATCACAGAGGGGAAAGCCCTGTTTTGTCTTGGGGGAAGCCAAGGCTCTTGTCTCCTAGGAACTAGTGAGGTCTCAGGGCAGTTCGCACCTTGTAGCTGTGTGGGTTTGTTTTAAAGTGTGAGTGTGTGTGTGTGTGTGTGTGTGTGTGTGCGCGTGGGCGTGTATAAGACCTTGGGGACAGTGGTGTTGCAGTGCTGTGCTCAGAGCTTTCCCAGAGGACAGAAAAGGAAGAACTGCTCACATCTACCTTGTACTCCCTTGTACTCCTAGGCTGGCCTCAGTTTCCCTCACTCCAGAGTTCCCTCCCCATGGGACTTTTTTTTTTCTTTTTGCTAAGCTCCAGGTCCCAGAGCCCCATGGCAAATGACGTCTTCATGAACCACTTGGTTGAAGTAGGGTATCTACCACTCAAAGTGGGCAGCTCAAGGCTGGAGCAATGTGGCTCAGTGAGAAAGGTGCTTGCCGATGGTTAAAGTTGGTAAGCTTGAAGACGTGCGTTCAACTCTCAGGCACATAAAAGCCAGGCATGTGGTTCACACCTACAACCGTAGCGCTGGGGAGGGGAGTTCCCAGACCAGACTGGCTGGTCTGTGGGCTAGCTGAAAGTAGTAAATTCCAAATTTAATAAGAAACTCAGTCTCAAAAACTAAGGGTCTGGAAAGAGTCCCTGCATCTATGTTGGGCAGCTCACAACTGCCTGTAACTCTAACTTCAGGAGGTCAAAGCCCTCTTCTGACCACTGTGGTCACACATACACAGGCACACACACAGGCACACACACACAAGCACACACACAGGCACACACACACAGGTACACACAGGCACACACACACACACATTAAAACTTACAAAGAAAATAAATGACTAGAGAAGACTTATCTGATGTCCTCATCTGAGAGGACAGATACCTGTACACAGTCCATATGTACACACATGTACATGCACACACAGACATATAAACACAAAGATGCAGTGCACCGTGTGCTGCATGTTAGCATTGTCCCAGACCTGTGTATCTACCACATAAGACAGTTTTAAACTATTTTCATTGCTTTGGAAAGAAACCTTGAGGCCGTTAATTCAGGGTCTGTTCTCTGGCCCTGGCCACCATTTTTTATTTTTATGGGTGTGTCCTTTGGCTATTTCACACAAGCAGTGTGACATGAGGTCTTTTGCATCCGGCTTCCTTTTCAGACAGGTAGTGTTCCCATCCCAAACATCTTTACTGTCCAGGGCTCTGAGCCTCAAGGCTGAAACCACAGCTTCTGGGAACCTACAGTGCTTTCCAGGGTGACTTCAGGATGAGGTCCCAGAAGGTTGGTCTGAGGGGTGACATGCCTAGTGAGGACACAAAATGCACCTACAGATGACATTCACACACTGAAATGGTGCCAGCCAGGGGATGAACAGTTCACCGTAGGCCTGGCAATGAATTCTCTGGGAGCAGTTTATGAGGAGAATTTCTTGTGGTCTCCAAAAACAGATCCTAATAGTAAAGATGACAACACTGTCTTCAGGAAGCTGTACCTAGCACTAAAAAAGCCCTCACACGGACTAATTCCATCAGCTCCCCCACCAGGTGGAGCAGGCCTCAGAGAGGGTTAGCCACTCCCCCAACCTCACACAGCTTTGGAAGGCTTTAATCCACTCTAGCTGAAGAGGCCTTGCTCTTTTAACCCCGGTGGCTTTTCTGGGCCTTTCTCCCCTTTCTTCCCTGGCAGAGTCTGTCTCACTCTATAGTCTGGGTTCTCCCCATTCAGAGTCAGGAGACTGAACCAGTTCTTACCATCTCTGCTGTGTGGTCTCCAGGCAACATTGAAATGTTAACGGAGTGGGGGAGTGGGCATTCTACAAACTGGCGCCTATGCCCCACTGCAGAAACAGAATCAGCAGCAGGGTGGCCGTGCCTTCCCCCCAACCCCCCCACACACACACACTGGGTCTGCTGTCGTTCCAGGCCAAGCTGATCTGCCGGGCAGGAGCTCCACACTCTAGCCTCATCTCTTCACGTTCATAACATTACAGAGCCAAACCTTGGTCAGCTGGCCCATGGAGCCCTGACAAGGGACAGCATTCACACAGGCCTTTCAGACAAGCACCTGCCACAGACCCTGTTCCCACTTCCTGTTCCCACATCTACACTCCTGGAGCTAATGTGATGTCGCTTCCACTCACAATGACCAGAGCATGAAGCAGGCCCTGCACATAGGCCGGGACTATTGGAAGTCAGACCTGCATCTTTCTAAGAACGTATTTCCTCTGTTCTAGGGACAGAACCCAGGGCCTTGCCCATGTGAGCCAAGTGCTCACTGCACACCTGTGCTGATACTATTTCACAGATTTTATTTTTGTGTTTGTTTTTCATGATTATTTATTATTTTATATGGGTGTGTGTTCCTGAGTATACTTACATGCAACACCCAAATACTCATATGCACAGTACATGTGTGGGTATCTGCAGAGCACAGAAATTAGTGCCAAATCTCCTGGAGCTGTAATTTTGGGCAATTGTGAGTACCCAAGGTGAGTGGTAGGAACCAGACCCTGCCCTTCTGTAAGGACAGTGAGCACTCCTGACTACTGGGCCATCTCCCCGCCACCTCCCCACCCCAGGCTTTGATTTTCATTTTTTCCCAAGACAATAACCTTGTTTACAATTCTAGGTTCACAGAAACAATGAAGGATAGCCAAGGGCTTCCATCCTCCTGCCTCATACGTCCAGCCTGCCCACACCACAGAACTCCAGTTGTTAAGAGCCTTGGGCCCACCAGTGTCTGACAAGAAGGATGCTTCTGAACATGATGGTGCAGGCCTACTGTCTCAGACTCAAGAGACTGAGGCAGGGGGATCAAAATATCCTGGGATATATTTTCTGTGTCTCAGAAAAGCAAAAACAAAAGAGATGGGTTGGGGTCTGTGTGTATGTGTGTGTGTGTATGCATATGTGTGTCTCCCTGTGTATAACAGTGTATGTGTGTGCATGTGTGTGTGCATGTGTGTGTACATGTGTGTGTATCTCTGTATGTGCATGTGTGTGTGCTTGTGTGTATCTGTGTGTATCTGTGTGTGTCTGTGTCTATGTGTCTGTGTGTGTTGAGAAAGGGTGACCCAGAAAGTCAGATCCTCCTGCCCTCCACCCCCAAGTGCTAGGATGGTAGGCGTACGTCAGCTA
Source organism: Micromys minutus (assembly GCF_963924665.1). Lineage (NCBI taxonomy): Eukaryota > Metazoa > Chordata > Mammalia > Rodentia > Muridae > Micromys > Micromys minutus. Next base: position 23,693,202 of record NC_137966.1, read on the forward strand.
CACTGCTCAGACACTGCTGGGAACTGAGCTCAGCGATCCCCTCCCCCTAGGCAAACACCCTGCCCACTGAGGCACATCCCTGGAATTCCTGTGCAGACACAGCGACATCCCAGTAGAGGGCCCTCGAGCTGTGGGAGCCTGGCAGGCCTGTTTAATGAAATGATGCCCATCTGTTATCTTTGTGATGAAAGGGGCAGGGAGACTCTGTCCCCTATTCATCATGAGAAGGCAGGGAGGACGGTGGGGATGACTCCTTTCTGTTGACTGTTCAATGAGCTAGTTGTGTGATCTTTAAAAACCTGTTTCTCTCTTTCTCTCTCCCCTTCCTTCCTTCCTTCCTTCCTTCTTTCTTGTTGTTTGTTGGTTTTGGTTTTGGTTTTTTGAGACAGGATCTCTCTGCATAACAACCCTGGCTGTTCTAGGGCTCACTCTGTAGATGAAGCTGGCCCCAAACTTACAGAGATCCCCGTCTCTGCCTCTCAAGTACTAGGATTAAAGGCGCACACAACCTGTCGAAGACAACTTTCTCGATCTCTCTGGGGTTATTAACTCACTGGCAAAACCCGAAGGGCTGAAAATGACAAGTGAAGTGTCTCCTCCCCGTGTTCAGAAAACAAGGGCCAGAGAGGAGTCGTGCAGGACCTGTCATGTGATGAGCTTAGCATGACCCAGACATGGAGACAGATGGCACAGTCGTCAGCCACAGCAGACCAGCACCCTACCCTGTTCACAGGAGAGGGCAGAACTTTATACAGCAGAAATACAAATCACAACATAGTGTGGTCCTACACAAGCAGACATCTGTCTTAGGTCGCAGCATGTCCCACAAGCGGAGAAAGCACACAAGGGGCCAGCCAGATGGCCCAGCTTGTAAAGGTGCCTGGCCCCAAACCTGATGATCTGAGTTCAATCCCCAGGACCCACAGGATGGAAGGAAAGAAGTGACTCTTGTTCTCTGACCTCTACATGTATACCATGGTACACATGTGTCTACACATTCTCACACCCAATAAATAAACGGGGTGGGGAAGGACACACAATAAATAAATGGGGTGGGGAAGGACACACAATAAATAAATGGATGGGGAAGGACACACAATAAATAAATTGATGGGGAAGGACACACAATAAATAAATGGATGGGGAAGGACACACAGCTTCACCCTGTATGGATGCTCACAGCTGCTTTTTTAAATTCAGAGTTAGAAATAATACAAACAAACAGCCCTCAAAAAGTAACCGGATAGACAAGTTGGGGTTTTCCTTGAAGTGGAATACTATATACAATAAAAAAAAAAAAAAAAAGTGCAAGGGCAAAGGGTTGACATCATAGTCCACAATCTCAGGAACAGCTCACTTGGACCTGCATCAGTAACTTAACTCTGAGCATTGCAGTTTTTTCCTCTGTTAATTAGGGAAGAAGACACTTGCCAAACAGCTGCAGTGTGTAGCCAGCACACACTGTCCTTACTGCTGTTCTGATGTGGGGTGCTGGGAAAACTCTTAATGACACCCACAAACCTACTAGTGAACCCTTACTCATTGCAGCTGATATACTTTCCCAATCAGAGGTCAAGTTCCTGATCCTGCTGCAACCGGGGCCTCGGGCAGGTTGGCAGAGGGCACTCAAAGCTGACCCAGAAGAGCAGCAACAGGAAGGACTTGCTGCCTTGACTCCTCACTGCGAAGCAGGCTGGAGAAGCCCCACCTCCTCTTCCAGCTCCATTTCTTTAAGGAAGGCTTCCAGGTATCCGGTGCATTACATGGGGAGAGGTCTAGGCATGGACAGTCACCAAGTACTGAGTGCAAGCCAGGAGAAAGGTCTAGAAAAATCTCTCCCTCATTCGCCCATGAAAAGGTCTCCGCAGAGGCATGGGAAGAAGACACACTGCTTAAGACTCCTGCCTCCTTCCAACGCTGAAGTCTTTCAGAAGAGCACAAACCGCCAGGCTGATCTCTGACTGCATCTTTTCACTGTCCCAGGCTATGCACTCCGACTGTGTGCTCACGCTTAGAAAGCAGCACTTGGTTCCACCCAACACCCTGCCCTTCCCAGCACTTAGAAGGCAGAAGGAGAAGAATCAGGCATTTGGGGGCAGCCTGAGCTACATGAGACCCTGTTTCAAACAACCAAACTAAAATGTATCACACTTCGTGTGAATTATGCTGAGTGTGAAGTAACTCAGTCTCTGTAAAGATGAACTCCACACAAACAAAAATTCTCAAAGCTCTAGTAGGTGGCTGTTGACAGTTCCTCCCTCTCTCCCTTCCCTCCCTCCCTCCCTTCCTTCCCCCTCCCTCCCTTCCTTCCTCCTTTTTCTTTTCCTCCCTCCCTTCCTCCTTCTTTCCTCCCTTCCTCCCTTCCTTCCTTTTTGACAGGGTTCCTTGTGGCCTGTGACAACTCCCTATTTTCTATATAGCTAAGGGTAGCCTTGAACTTATTCCTTCTTTCCTCCCGTGCTCTGTTCTCAGGTGTGGTGCTGAGACTGAAACCTAGGGCTCTGCATATGGTGGGGAAGCTCCCCACCCACTGAGCCCCGTGGCCAGATCTGTTCTGTGCACCGCAGGTTGTCTTAGGCTATGGCCTCTCACATCTGCTTTCTCTTTGCTCTATTCTTTTGAGGCTCACCCACACCATGGGGTGTGAGCATGTCTTTTCCTTTTTTAGGACTTAACATGTGTTTAACCATAAGCTCAGGCCAGCCAGGGATACAAATCCTAATGTGGGATTGGCTGTGGGCCTGCAGTTTGCTGGGGTTCTAGAATGAATTTTGTGTGTGTGTGCCTAGTAGGCACTGAGAGCAATGTTTGGAAGTGTGTGTGTGTGTGTGTGTGTGTGTGTGTGTGTGTGTTAATCACAGCTGGTGTGTGACTATTGGGTGAAGACAAAGGAGGCCGCTGAATACCCTACAGCTCACAGTCCCCGCCTCCAACAACACAGAAGTATGTGGCCAGTGCCAACCTGTATTTTAATAAGCCCTGAGTGAATTTTAGAACCAAAGTCCCTCTGCTGTGAACAGTTCCAACACTGCTACCCAGCATGCACAGCCTCCTCAAGGCCCCTTGCTTTATTTGTTAAGTGCCACCAAAAGCTGCCTTTCTGTGTTCTTGGCAGGAGGGAAGGCATCTCAGTGTGCATTTACAAGGACGATGTTCGTCGTAAAGAAGCAGGGAAATGTGACGGCATTATTTTAGACACCTTTTTATTATGTTTAGTTATTGTACCTGTGAGTTTGTGTGCGGAGCTCAGAGGACAACTCGTAGGAGTTGAGCCTCCTTCTACCAGGTGGGTCCAGGATACAGAACTGAGGCAGTCTGGCACACGCCTCTCAGGTTCAAGACTGTGCCCTAGAACATGGTACACACCCAGTCAGGGCTCACAGAATAATCCACACCTTGTGAACACTATGCCTGGCAGACAGAAGCCAACCATGAAAGGCTGGACATCAGTCCGGTGGCAGAGTACTTGGCTAGCATGGTCCGGGCTCTGGTTCTGTCTTTATCACACTTAATCACATAAGGGTGCTTGCTTGTGTCCCGGCACTATGGAGGTGGGGCAGGAAGATCAGAAATTCAAGGTCACTCTTAGCTACATAGCCACATGAAAGTTCATGGCCAACACAGGCTATAGAACTCTTTCAAAAAGAAAAGAAAGGAAAGGAGGCTCTCCAGATGGTTCAGAGGTTAAGAGCACTGACTGCTCTTCCAAAGGTCCTGAGTTCAATTCCCAGCAACAACATGGTGGCTCACAACCATCTGTAATGGGAATCGATGCCCTCTTCTGGTGTGTCTGAAGACAGTGACAGTGTACTTACTACTCATATACATAAAATAAATAAATCTTTAAAATTTTTTTAAAAGAAAAGAAAGAAAAATGTAAGTAAATAAGCAATAAATAGAAAATAAAGGAAAAAAACATCAGAAAGGGAGCACAATAACCAAAACTGAACTAATTCTTCAGGAGGTCATCTGAACTGTCTGCTATAAAGCAACCAAGCCCACATCAGTGTTATGGTACTGGGCTGGAGAGAGCCCAGCTCCTCAACTGTTAAAGGAGGAAGGCGTGTTCTGGTCATATTTAGGCATTTCCCCTTCTAATCACTAAAATAATACAACAGAGGCATTTCTGTGGTCATGCCCACCCTGGCCACACCCACCATGGCCACACCCACCATGGCCACACCCACCATGGCCATACCGCTAGAGGGGTTTGGAGTCCCCCAAGCTCCATGTGCAAATGCTGCCGAGAGCATTCCCCTGGCTCAGCAAGTCTTCCCTACTCTGCCTTGCCCTGGCTGGGATGCCAGGCAAGACTGGGTGGCTGGAAGTAGGGAAAGGCAGGCAGAAGTGTGCTCAAGCATCCTTCAGTGTTGTCAGCAAGGTACCTTAGCAGCTTCTCTCAAGGGGGTTTGGCCTTCAGACTCTGAGCAGACATCCCCGCCCCTTCCTGTACACACACAAACACGCAACTATCTTAGGTGGAGGCCTGCACTGACTCATTGCTGCCAGGCATAGGGCAAGCCACACACAAGACAAGAAGGCACGAACTTAGAACATCAGCAGGAGAGAGCCAAACCAACCACACAGTGACGTGGGACGCACCCTGTCATTATGCTCCAGTGGCTACAGTTGATCCTAGGCTGGCAGCTGGTGAGCTGGCCATGTCACCATCAGAGACACCCCTGACACACACACACACACACACACACAGCACAGGGCTACACTGTCCATTTTAGAAAAGATTACATAACAGACCCCCATTCCAGCCACACCCAACCCCTCACAAGCACACACCAGAAAGACACACAAAAAGACCCCTCAGATACACCCCCTATTTGGCATGGAACAAGCATTCTTCCTACTGCTTTAATTTCAGACACGAACACAAAATGCAAATTACAGTTTAGGAAAGCAGCCGCAAGCTCCCCTGCCCCTACAGTCCTGCCCTCTTTGCCACATGCCCTCTTGTGCATTCTGGAGTCTTTCAGAAGTGGCAATGCCTCTCATCCAGTTCTGGGGTTGTGGGAGGGGAAGTAGGGTGAAGGCACCTCTGGAGCTCCTGGTCTGCCTGAACCCTGTACCCTGACCTGGTTCCAAACCAAAACAGAACAGAAAAACCAATAAACAATCAAATCCAGGACTCAAGATGTCACAATGTTCCTAAATCCTTCCAGTAAGAATATAAGCAAATGTTACCTCTCCTCCCAAGGTCGAAATGACAAACCAAGGCCAAATTCTGCCCAAGCTCGCTGAGGGCAAGAATGGGTTTACTGGGACTTCTTATGGAGCATAGGTGACATTTGTTGCAGGGCTGTGGGGCTCCTCCACCATAAAGTTGCAAAGTAAAGCCATTACCAAGCAGGGGTAAGGTTTCCCCCACAACCACTCCTGGAGGCTACAAGCAAACAGGGAGTGTCTGGAGTCAGGTGAAGGTCCCATGACCCTCTCTCTCTCTCTCCATGGAGGTACAGTCAACAAGCTTGGCAAGGGTGACCTCTTGCAAACAGGTACAGTTGAACCCCTAGAAGGGCAGTTGCTTGGCCTATACCCAGGTCCTGTAGCTAGGGTGGGAGAGGCTGTGGGTTCCATCCCTGGGAGTAAGGGAGGAGAAAGTAAGCAAACGGCAGAGGTCAGTTGAGGAGACCCTGAGAGAGGCTTTCACACCCACCGCATACTGAAAGTCAAAAGCAGTGGCCCAAGAGCAGAAAGCTACCGAAGGCCAGTCACTTCCTGTGCCCCCTCACGGCAGCTTCCTGCATCACCCTCCCAGCTACCAACAGGGCCACCAGCAAACATCCACTCCTCCATGTACTGGGGAAATGGGCACCAAGGCCAGTCATGTGCAAAGCCCCTTCTTGGAGACTACACAGTCCCGTTTGGGGGTGTGGTAGGAGGAATGTTGTTGACAGTTAGCCAGATAGCAGAGTCTGCCTAGGCAGACCTGGGGGGCCAACCAGCCTAGCCTACCTGTCTACCCCCCAGGAAACAGCATCGGGAGTCTCAACTCACAACGTGGCCATCGGCATTTAACTCCATGTAATATATATCTTGAAGTCCTCCACACAGGGCCTTTGTTTAGAAGACTCTGCATGTGTAATGAATACCAGCTTGAGATCTGTTACACATCACAATGACAGCCAAACTCCGAACTGCACAGCCTTGAACTTGACCAAATAAAAGAGAAGCCACACAGTTGAAACCCCACGAACAGCAATTTCACAAGAACACAAATGAGCGTTTCAATACAAGCTACAACTGAAGGACTCAATTCCCCCAAACCTTTCAACTTGAAGCTGTCACCACAGGTAGGTGCTTGCCACCCCTCTCCTAGCATCTCATAGCTACCCCTGGCCAATGAACAAGGGGGGTTTTGTTCAGAGAATGAATGAGGACAGCTTTCCTCTTGGTGTTTTATTAAAACTTGAAAGCCGTGGCCCGCTGCCATCAGTGACGACCCCGGGCTCCCGACAGCCAAACCTTCAAATGCAAGTCGTTAGCAACGGTCATCTTGCTGGGGCTGAAGCCTGAAGTGTGGGTCGGGAAGGATTTTCTAGTGTAACAGAGCAACTTAAGATTCTTTGGGCAACGCCTGGAAACACAACACAAGGCCTTTCTTCACAACAGGTGAACTGAATCGTTCACTGAGTGACCAAAGATTTTTATTTGTTTACAAGTAGATATCATCAAAGTCATGTATGGTATCCATAATTCACTGCAAAAAAAAAAAAAAAAAATGACGGCTAGTACTTCTGGATCATTGTATAAACAGCTCAGTCAATGGCTAGGCTGTATCTTAACCAACATGCAGACTTCTGTTCCGGGTCAGGTTGACTTGGAATACTGCTACTTGCAGCAGATCCTGTGTAGGTTTAGGATGGAGCCAGGGCCTCCTGAAAAGCTGGCCAGACTGTGTCAATGTTATACATGACAGAGTGGTCACCCTAGAAAGAGCCCTGAACTTATCTTGGTCTTTGACATCTTTCTACCTGCTCTGTTGATGTTGGAGACCATGATGACCACACAAGCTCATCTCTAAACAACGAAATCATGCTCAGGGAGTTCCAGCAGCTGATCTCTCAACATGGGCTCAAACAGGGGTCCCCTGACTCCCCCAAAGAGGTCCCATATAAATGTGTCCCTGCCAAGTAACTTCCATGTGTTTAAGAACAAAAGGGGATCACAGAGACTGTGAGGAAGGAGCCTCTTCACAGGACAGGGGCTGAGAGCCTTTTATTTAGCACTTGTGACCTTATCTGTATGTGTCTGGTGGGTGTCAGCAGCCCGTTTGTGCACTTGGGAAAAAGAAAACTCTATGAAATGAAAGTGATTCTGCGTGCCGGAGAAGTCTGCAATTACAGAACCGCAGTCTTTAAGGTGAGGTCTCCGTCCTTAGCGATGGAGAGAGATGGAACAGATGAAGCCGAACACTGAGAAATAAGGCAAACAGTGGCTTCGGGGACTGAGACTGGCACCAGGAGGCCCACTGAGGAAGAAGGCAGCCAGCGGCATGTCAGCAGAGGAGATGCAAACAGGGTAACAATCAGTTAGTGGGGTAATATGAGCAGGCGGTAAACCCCTGAACAACACCCAAGGTCCATGTCTTTGCGTGTGCAGGGCACAACTCTGGCAGCAGTTTCTGGGTTTGGAGGAGGTTTTGTTACTTTTCCAACCTTTCCCACCCCCTAAAAGACCCAAAGATGGAGCCAAGGAAGGGACCTCTTCTGGCCGTGCTGGGCAAGGGTCGGGTGACTTCCGGTAGCACTTGTCTGACTCCCCTGCGGCTGGCTGGCCGAGTCCTACAAACGCTTGTAGGTGCCCAGGAGCGCTTTGCAGTTGGGGCAGTAATGGTCCACGTCCTGCAGGGCGTCTACGCAGAATGGGATGAAGCAGCAGCCAGCGATGCATCTGGGAGGAGAGACACAAGGAACGTGTCAGCAGCTGTGGAAGGAGGCTGGTGCAGCCAAGCACATGGGTTCCCGCACTTGATGAGCAGAGGGTGGAGCTGAAGACCATCTGGAAGAATGTCTCTGCATGCACAAAGCCCAGAGTTTGATCCTCAGTACCAGATGTGCAAGGCCGTAATTCCAGCACTCACTCTAGATGGGCCCCCAACCCAAACCCAGTATCCTAAGTATTCACGAGGCATAGCCAGGCATGGTGGCACACACCTGAGACCCTGTCACTAGAAAGACAGAAGCAGGAGGATATCGATTCAAAGCCAGCCTGGGTTACACAGTTAAGACCTGAAAAGCAACAAAACACCAGCACTCAGGATGTAGCTTAGTAGCAGGACCGTTGCCCAGCAAGAAGGAGAGCTGAACTCTATCCCTGGCATGAAAAAAGGCAAAACCAACCCAAAAGGTAAGAGGAGCATTCTGGGACCATTGCTCAAAGCCCTGGGTCCACCCCCGGCACCACATAAACCACATGTGGTGGTACAGGGCTGTAATAGCATACTAGAAAGGTAGAGGCAAGGAGATCGGTTCAAGGACACCCTAGGGCACACTGTGACTTCCAGGAGAGCCTGAGCTACATTAGGCCCTGTATAAAAGGAGAAGGATGAGGACGAGGGGAGGACGAGGAGGGAGGAAGAGGAAGTGGCAGCCATCATCATGTTAAATAAGGACTGGCAAACTGGTTTGTAAGTCACACAGGCCTCCCCAGTCAACAGAGCGTATTCCAGGACAGCCAGGACTACACAAAAGAAAGCTTGTCTTGAGGGGGAAAGGGGGGCCACAGAGTGCACATGTCAGATGGCCCCATGGCCTGTGTTTTGCCTGCTCAGCCCACCTAGCTGCCAAGCTGCATAAATGTGAAAGTTTAGAACAAAAGAGCCGGCAGTATCCAGTCATACTTAAATAGGGGTGGGCTGGGTTAACTTGGGACAAAGCTGTCTTCAGAGTTCTAGTGACCAGGAAATCAACTTTCCTGGATGACTCCTCCTAATAGTTTGTCATCTTCTGCACACGGGTAGGGCTTCCTACAAAATACTGCTGCCCACTGCCTGCTCGCCCCCCTCTGCCCCGTGAGGTCCCTACAACCCCAAACACTGGGAGCCCATTCTCACCACACGCCCAGAAGACAGAGGTGGGTGCTCACACACAGAGAAACCATCTGCCTTTGAAGGAATCTGATTAAAGTGAGGCCCCCGTCTCAAAAGAACTAAAATGTTGGAAATCTAAGAGGCAGAACGCCAGCCTCTACTTCAGAAGTTGGCTCAGAAGAGGCTGATCCTGTGCTACCCTACTCCAGTTTCAAAGATAAAAAGTAGTTTTATTATTAATATTGCAAAACAGTGAAATTTCTCTCCTCTCTTTCTTTCTGAGACTACATAAGCCGGGCTGGCCTGGAATGCCCTATGTAGATCAGGCTGGCCTTGAACTCATAAAGATCTGCCTGTCTGTGCCACTACAACAGGTTGCTTTGGTTGTGTGTGTGTGTGTGTGTGTGTGTGTGTGTGGTCTGTCTTACTGTGTAGCCTAAGCTGGCCTTGAACTTGTGTCTTGTTTTTGTCTTCTAAGACTAGGGTGACAGATGTGCACCTCAGGCTCGGCAGCACTCTGTGGTACTGGGATGGAAACTAGGCCTCACACATGCTAGGCAAGCCTCCACCACTCTGTCCTCTGCCATACCCCCAGCCGTCATTTTACTCTGTGTTTGGAAACGGGGTCTCAGGTAGCCCAAACCCACTATGTGGTGGAGGCTGGCCTTAGTCTCAGGCAAGACGGGAGTGCAGGCAGTTTGCTTTTCACTGTGTGGACACTGTCTCATCAGTTGCTCAGGCCCTGAGCTTATGACCCTACCTCACCCCCATGTGCTGCAATGGCAGACCTAGTTAGCAGTGAATCTTTTATTTATTTAAGTCTTTTCTGCCCAGAGAACGGATGCAAGAGTCCACAAGAACTGCTTAGGCAAGACAGAGAAGAGCGGACCCAGAAGCCTACTTATCTACTTCTTCCATAGAGAACAGACTCTCTAAGGCTCTACAGTTTTGAAATAAGGAAGCACAATATTGTTCCTTCTTCACTCAAAGTCACAAGCGGACTGTGAAGAGATATGAGCTAGTCGTCCAAAAGTAGACATCTCTGCTCATCCAGCTGTGCCTCACAGGGAGCTCACAGGTGAGGAGGCTCACAGGTGTGGGGTCTCACAGGTGTGGGGTCTCACAGGTGCAGGGTCTCACAGGCAAGGGGCTCACAAGTGAGGAGGCTCACAGGTGTGGGATCTCACAGGTGCAGGATCTCACAGGTGAGGAAGCTCACAGGTGCAGGGTCTCACAGGCTAGGGGCTCACAGGTGAGGCTCCCACTATTATCTGCTTAAGGGAAAGCTGCAATTGCTTTGCTCAGATTTCTCTCCCTAAACAGAGAGTAGCATCTCTTTCAGTGCAGACATAAATATTTATGTAATCTCCCTGCGCTGGCAATGGGAAGAAAATACCAAAAGTTGTAAGGAGAAGCACACCTCGGGGAAGGCATTTACGTGTGTTAATGTATGAACTTTTTAAAGCTTCTCAAGAGACAAAGTAAAAATTATCATTTAGGTCAAATTCTAGGACAAGAAGCCTGAGGGTTCTGCCCTCTGCAGATGTGAACACCTGCTCTGTGGGTCCCTACATGAACACAGCCCAGTGATTTCCATATGCGTTAAGAGCAGAGTTTCCACTTGGGGGGACTCTGCAGCTGCAAGGGAAAGTTTTGATGGTTGCTCTGTGGGGAGGGGGTATATAAATATCTAGAAAGCAGAGACCAGGTGTACTGCTCCAGATACTTCCATCTCTAATTTTACATTCACTCACTCACTCGCTCTATATGTGTGAATGCCTATGTTTCATGGTGATTCATTCATTCATTCATTCATTTTGTATGTGTGAATACGTATATGTCATGGCACACATGTAGAGGTCTGAGGACAACTTTTGGGAATCTGGTCTTTCCTTCCACTGTGTGGGTTACGGGGATCAAACTCAGCTTGTGAGGCTTGGTGGGAAGCGCACTTACCTGCTGAGCCACCTAGCCAGCCTTGCTCTGTTTTACTGAGAGAGGGTCTCTCGCTATGTAACCCAGGCAGACCTCAAGTCTTCATGCCCTCCTCCTGTTAGTGCTGGAATTACAGGAGCACAGCATGGTGCCCAGCCTTCAATATCCTCAGCCAGGCTGAGGGACACAGACAGTGCTAGCCTAGCATGCTGGGCTCCCCAGTTCTGACCTCAGCACCATAAAAACAGAAGAAAAGATAAATCCTCCGGGTATCTGGGGATAACTCAGTCAGACAATCTGATACCAACCACCCCAGAGTGGGCACACTCCAGAGGCCCAGGAGCAGTGCACTCACCCCAGCAGACACAGACTGCCACAGGAGAGCCAGGTGAGGGCTCCAGCATTGTAGGACAACTGGGTCACGATCATCTTGCTGCAGGAAGGACAGCACATCTGGACGGGGCGGTCATAGAAGGAGACAGGCTGCTGCACATAAACAGTCTGCACAGCGACTAAAAACAGAAGACAGCACAGGTTAGGCCATGAACAAGGAGGAGTCAACACGTGAGAGCTGGGGCTACAGCGGTGACCTGAGCCCCAGATCACTGTGGTGTCATTCTAGCTCACCAGAGGCTTCCAGGGATGAAAGGATAAATAAGATGTACTTATCCAGACAACTATATCTCAGCCTTAAAGGGATGGAGATTCCGACACAGCAGACGCCATGCTGAGTGCAATAAGCCGGTCACAGAAGGACAAGCTCTGGGAGACCCCGGAGATGCCTCCAGGAGCCTGCGTCAGTCAGTGGCTGTGAAGATACGGTTTAAACGGTATCTTCATTCTGGGAAGGCAGAGTTCAGAAACTAAACAGTGGAAGGGGACAGTGTGTCTACCTAACACCACCGAGCTGTACTTCAGGATGACTAAGGAGGTAAGAAGGATTTGGATGTGGGAAAGAGACAGAAAGAAAGAGGGGGAGGGGAGAGGCAAATGGTGTGGATACGGTCAAGGATGGATGGATGGATGGATGGATGGATGGAAGGAAGGATGGATGGATGGATGGAAGGACAGATACACACACACAAATGCACACGCAAACACGCGCGCACACACACACACACACACACACACACACACACAATGTTCAAAGAATAAATTTAAGTATTACTTCTAAGTGAAACTATTAAAGTGTTTTTTTCCTTCATCTTTCTGTGATTATGAGAATTTCACCATATAGCCCATGGTGTCTTTAAATCTGTGGTCCTCCTGCCTCAGCAGCCTACAACAGTCGATTTTATGTCAGGTGTATCTGTATGTACACAATGTTTAGAAAGGGTTGGGATGGAACAGGGCTTCTCCGTGAGCCCGGCTAGCCTGGAACTTACTACATAGATATGCTGACTGTGGGTTTATGACAATCCTCCTCTGTGCCCCCTGAGTACCATGTATGTTGTAAAACAGAAAAGAAAGAGAAAGAAAAATGACAAATGGAGAGAACAAACAATGACAGATTTTCAGAACTTTCTAAGGAACTTCCTAAGTTTATTGAAAAGAGAAAGACTTCCCTGTCCTCCTGGTAGAACCTGGCTCCCCTAGACTACCTGTCCTGAGGGAGTCTGTACTGAAGACACCAATCCCCAGGCTCTGGGTCTAGGGGTCAGTGCAGCAGCAGCCGCCACAGCAGACCCAGATGACTTCTTTAGCTCTGCCAGGAGTAGAGGAGGTGAACTGGGAATGTTCATCAAATGGTGGCTGACAACCATGCCATGAGCTAAAACAGTACAGAGTGAACTTGTGGGTTCATGAATTCCTTCTCTGCATGGCTGTGACTGAAGTTAAAGGGACAACTGCTATTAGTATCCTGCAAAGCAAATAAGCCTGACCTCTAAGGACATCAGATGCACATTTGCCACCAAGATCCACCCCCACCATACACACAAACACTCGTGCACACACACACACCTGCATGCAGGTACTCACGTGCGCGCGCGCGCACACACACACACACACACACGACAGGTGTACTCTGACACCTGATGATAATGGTATGAAGCTTACAAATTGGAAAACACAAGCCCAGAGCCGGGAAACTGAGTTGACCCCATAGCTCAAATCCATAAAGCATTGCTAAGAAGAAAGCCACAAGCCAAGATGCAAGACACTCACGGAGTGAAGGGGCTCCAATGACGGAGACCCTGAAGGGCTGCTTCAGCTACAACTCTGTCAAAACCACTCTCCTCCACTGCTAAGCCCTTGGAATGCCATGTATATGCCTGGGGTTGGGGAACGGGGCCACCCAGCATTAACTCATAACACTGAGACTCTGCTTCCAACAGGCAGGAAGAACACTTGGGCTATACATAAATTTGCATTAAGTAATTTTTGTTTTGTTTTCGTTAAGGAACAAGTTATTTCTTGATCACAGGATGGTCTGATAGACTAGAGGGCTGGTGCTGTGGTTCAGTTGGCTGAGTGGCAACCCTCAGGACTTCATAAATTGGGCATGGTGAGACACGGCTGCAATCTGAGCACTCAGAAATTAGAGGTAAGGAAATCACAAGTCCAAAGCTAGCCTGGTCTACACACCAACTACAGCTACATAGCAAAGCCCTATCTCAAAGTTGCTAGCTCACTCTCTACCCCAAGAACTCAAAACTGGACACAATAACCACACTGGATTCTTCTTAGCAGAAGATAGCTCTGTGCTTCACACAGGGAAGTTAATTTTAACAGAAGGACCCTCTGACTCAGAGCTGCTGTCGGACATCACAGATGAGACATATGAAAGGTGAGGGGGGCTGGAAAGATGGCTCAGGAAGTACTCACTGCTCTTCCCAGCACTCACATGGCGGCTCACAACCTTTGTAAATCCAAAGGTAAATCCTGCATCAGGTATGCAGCATGAAACACACACATACATCCTTGCTAACACCTATGCACGCAGACACACACACATGCTAATGCATTTTATAAAACTATATATTTATATAAACATATAGCACACACAAACATGCGTGCACACTCACATACACCTGCATGCAGGCATGCACACATGCACATACATTTTTAGACAAAACAGAACAAGGTGGATAGCTCCTGTGGTTGACCTGTGGCCTCCAGAGGTACACACAAACAGAAAGATGGAAGGGCAGGGTAGGCAAGCTCTGCCAACCCCTCAGATAGTTCTCATCACCTTACAGCCCCAAGTAGTGCACTCACACACCTGGCCAAGGAGGACTCTCAAGGACAAGGACTATGGAGAAGGCTCCAAGGGTCCAGGAGAGACCCTGTCCCAACAGAAGGGCGACGGCTTCTTACTTAGTGCTGTTTCTGATTCTTGCTCTTGTTCCCATAGCATGGCTGCAGGACAAGATTTCTCTCTCACCCTTGTCTCTGAACTCACAACCTCCCACTCCAAGTACTCTGGGGAAGGGGTGGTGGCCAGGGAGGACGGCCTGGCAGGCATGGGACGATCCTAAACATATTTTTCCTGGGGTTTTTGTTTGTTTATTTTGATTACATTCTTTCCACCATCTGAGTCCTGGGGAGCAAACTCGGGTAGTCAGGCTGAGCAGCAAACACTTTTACCCATCCAGCCATCTTGCTGGCCACTAAATGTGCCTTATAATAGGGGGACTGCAGGGCTCAACGATGGGATGTCTGAAATATCCTATGAGGAAACCGGGGGGGGGGGGGGGATCATTGTGCCATCCTCTCCCTCCTGGAGTCCACAGGCTCCGTGACTGAGGAGCTGCAAGGACCTGGGTAACAGACATACTTGCGTTGGCATTGGGGACAGGCACAGGCACAGGCTGAGTGTAGTATGAAGGTGGGTTCACGCCCTTCCCATCTGGGCCTGTAATGAGCCCTGTGGCTGGTCCCGGCATAGGTGCTGGGGGCGCTGGGTAGTAACTGTTGACACCCACGGTTTCTTCATAGGTTGGCGGTGCCGTGGGCATTACAGAAGGGCCTGCAGCAGCCTGGTAAGGTCCTGGAGCAGACATTTTACCTAAAGAAAACACAGAAGACACCCATAAGAAATTCTCTTGACCCAGAGAGTGGGGAATGGCAGATGCCTGAGATGGAGGTACTGGGGAGGTGGAGGCAGACCAAGACCATCCTCAGCTATATAGCAAGTGTTGGAGACCAGCCCAGACTTCCTGAGGCTGTCATAAATACCACCAAAGGCGGTGGGGGGCGGGGAGGGGGAGGGAGGCATCCACATTCACTGTGCCCATCCCCCATGGTCAGAGTCTTCAACCTCCAACCCAACAAACAGAACAACCAAAGAAATTATCACCTTCAAAGGGGACTTTCAAGTGCAGACAAAAAGTAAGTTATTGTGCCTCAAATGTTGGAACCTAGAGATCCAGGGGGAGGCCCGTTTGCAGGAGCTGCCTTAGAGGAGCCTCCTCTTCAGCCCACACACTCAGAACCCAACAGCCCACACCAGGAGAGAACTCCGGAAGGAATAGGGGAGCGGGGTATTTTGAGAGATTGGCCATTCTCTTTCATCACACACGGCCATGGGTATTTCAATTTATACTTACAAATTGAATATAAAAATTGAATACTAAAAATACACAATTTCAATTTATACAATTGATTCTTGACAGTTTATGTTTTTGTTTTGTTTTGTTTTTACAAAGTAACTGTGTTCAGGGCACAGTGCCCCACACTGTAATCTTAGCCCTGGGGTGGAAGAGACAGGTTCAAGGTCAGCCTGACCTGCATAACAAAATACTCAACGAATCTGCCTTTTTATTTACTTTTAAAATCTTCATTTTTAAGAGTGTGTGTGTGTGTGTGTGTGTGTGAGAGAGAGAGAGAGAGAGAGAGAGAGAGAGAGAGAGAGAGAGAGAGAGAGTAAAAATGAAGTAACAGAAGAGGTCACAGATACCCTGGAGCTGCAGTGACAGTTTCCAGCTACTTGCCATAGATGCTGAGACCTAAACTCAGGTTGTCCCCCGGAGGAGCAATGTATTCTTCTAACCACAGAGCCACGGACCCTGCCCTCGGCTGCCCTCCTTATAAAGCCGAGCTGTGCTTCCTGAGGACCCACACCAAACGAGGCTCACAATTACCTGTAACTCCGGTTTCAGGAGACCCAATGTTTGCTTTTGGCCTCTGCAGGCACTGCATGTATGTGATGCACAGACATATATGCATTAAAACTCACATGATAGACATAATGTTTTAACCTTAAAGAAAAGTATATTAGCTGGAGACGCGGCTCAGATGGCCGAACACTTGCCTAGCATGCATGAGGCCCTGAGTGTGATCTCAGCATTTCAAAAACTGGATACGGTGGCAAATACTTGTAACCTCAGTACTTGAGAGGCAGAGAGGCCGTCAGGAGGATCAGAAGTCTAAGGTCATTGTTAGCTACATAGAAATTTTGAGGCCAGTTTGAGATACATAACAAGAGCCTGTCTCTAAACGGTCCCAAAGTAACCCTATCGTATAATTCACTTCTCATCTGCACAGCAGAGTCCCAGGGCAGCTAACGACACAGTGGCTACCTGCCTGGAACTTATATTCCGGGATCCAGGCTGTGCCCTGGGCTGATGCTCAGCAGTCATGCGACACACGGCTGTTTTTTGTGTGGCTGTTTCCCAACCAGGCAGGACAGGCTCTGTGGTTTTAGAACTATTCAAGCCTATCTCGGGACACAGGCAGCCAGGATGGAGGTGCCTGACCTGGGCAGTCCTAGCGCCTCCGTCTACAGAGGTCAGTCCTGTTCTAGAACACGTGGGAGGCAGAGTGGGCAGGTACAGAGAAGGCCAGAGCCCTTCAAAGAAGCTCCACGGGATCCCACGGAGAGGAGGCCCCAGGGATTTAGGCTGGCATTTCAAAGTGAGAAGGGGGTTGGGGGCTTGGTAAGACAACATCAAGAAATGTCATAATAGGCAGCCAGTGCTCCTGTCACACCTGTCCCCTGAACTCAGACCTCAAGACCCTCTGGTGAAGAGATCCACCTTCCACAAGCTCTTCTCCAGCCTCCCTCCACAAGCACACTATGGCACGTGTGTCCACCCCCAGTGACTAAATAAGTACTTTAAAGTGAGCATCCAATATGAGATTAGGTTGTTCCGTAAACTAAAGCCTAGATTTTCAAAACTTACTACACAGAACTGATATCCACCACCAACTTGAACGTGGCTCCGAGGTCGAAGGCTCTAGCTACGCACAGAATTAAGTTAACTGCTGTCAGTGTCCTCTCCGATGCACAGCCATGGAAGAGCTCCCTTTCCAGCAGAAAAAAAGAAGTCTCCTCAAGGCAAGGGCCATGCGGGGAGGGGGGGAGCAGCAAGTGTTCCAGCGGTCAAAGGGAGGATTTCACAGGAGCATGTTGTGAAAACCACTTCAGAGCTAGAACACACACCCAAAGAATGACAGACAGCTTGAGGTGCACTGTGGGTTTCCTCTGACAGGAAAGGAAATACAGAGAGACAGGGCCAATGGCAGGTAAAGCTTGCCCCAAAATCAGCTGATGTCTCTGAGAGATAGCCTACCCCATCCCATCTGCCTCTAGCACTGACCCGGCCTGCAGAAACTCCTGACAAGGAATAAGGCCGCTGCTGCTCTGCAGTAACTGAAATTATCCTACCATGAGAGGACAGGTGTGAAGAACCCACCATCCTTTCTTGTTCCACGAACAGTCAGCCAAGCGTCATAGATTTACTAGGAAAACCGAGGGCCCATGTAAAAAATTACAAGATCAGAAAACTGGTTTGGTCAGAAATCCTAAAATTGCCCCTGGCAGGGATGGGGCAAGAAAGGGTGTTGTGATAATGGCCTGGGGCCACCAGCTGAGCTGGCTTCATACAGCAATCACCCTAGCACCTGCATTTTGGGATTTGATTACGTAAGACTTCAATGTAGACCTGGCTGAGCTAGAACACCTGACCTAACAGCCCCTCAGCTCCCTAGGTGTGGAATCACAGCTTCGGGCCACCACACCTAGCTTTAACACTACATTTCAAAAGAACTGACCTACGGGTTTGACCTTTAAACCTTTCTGGTTTGGAGAGTAAGGCCCTGCCTCCCAACCCAACACACACACCTCATTAACCGAGAATCATCTTCCCATGCTCAGACAGAATCTTCT
The DNA here is from genome assembly GCF_963924665.1 of Micromys minutus. NCBI lineage: Eukaryota > Metazoa > Chordata > Mammalia > Rodentia > Muridae > Micromys > Micromys minutus. Next base: position 23,711,291 of record NC_137966.1, read on the forward strand.
GGAGCATGGACGTGACAATTCTCCTCAGGCTGAAGTCCAACAGACACGTAAACATTTATAATTCTTAAGAAAGAGAGAGGGAGAGGGAGGGAGAGACAGAGACACAGAGATGGAGAAAGCAAGGACCAGCAAAATGGCTCAGAGGGTAGGGGAAGAGAACTGACTCATGCACGTTGTCCTTTGACCTCCAAAGCAAGCCATGATGTAAGTGTGTCCTGTCCCTCACAAAACGAATTAACTAATTCCTCTTTGTCTGTTTAAAGAAAGTCCAGCCCTGTAACATCTATTTGAAGCAGCCACACTAGTCAAGTCAGGTGATCCTGACGGAATCCAGTCGCCCGAGGGTCACTTTCCTTCCTCCCACTGTTTAACTTTGTCACTGAGATCTTTCAGCCCAGCATTCACCGAGGGAACATGAGGAGCTAGAGATGGCTACCCCCACCATCTCACAATCTCAGTCCTTAGCTAGTTCATAACCTAGACCTCAGCATCCTCGTATAAACTGACAGGACCTGATACCGCAAATCTTTCGTTTGTTTGTTTGGTTGGTTGTTTAGTTGGTTTGAACACAGGGCCTCGCTATGTGGCGCTGGCTGGCCTGAAACTCACATAGCCCTGTCTCTACCTGTCAAATGCTGAGGTTCAGGACTATGTCACCATGCCGAACTCCAAGCCTGTTTTATAAAGGTGGGAAATGGAGCACAGCTTAGGGGTTGTAAGGCCAGCTGCCTAAACACTCCAGGTCCTGCCTGCTGTTTTCAGGAGGGCCCAGAGCAGTGGTTCTCAACCTGTGGGTCATGACACTTTGGGGAGTCACCTAAGACCATCAGAAAACAGATATTTACATTATGATTCAAAACACAGTAAAATTATAATTATGAAGTAGCAACAAAAATAATCTTATAATTAGGAGTCACCACGGCATGAGGCTGTAACATTAGGAAGGTCTAGAGAGTCACGCTTGGCACAATGTCCCTGCTGTGACCGTCATATTTGAACTCAGGCTCTGTATTAGCTGTAGAGGGGTCTGTGAGTTAGGGAAGCAACTCTCAGCTGCAGACAAGCAAGAACAGAACTAGTCTGGCCCAGTTGTGAGAACACCCCTGACCTATACCAATCCAGCACTCAGAACCCCAGCCTCCCTGTAACAGGGTCTCAATGATCTGCTTTGGGGAAGATGGTAGCTACAAGGATAGGATGGGACAGATTGACAGACATCCATGGCCTGCTGGACCCGAGCCTGCTACAGAGAAGGATCTCTCGGCCTTGTTTTCATTACCACAGCACCATCCATCCCAAGCAGAATAATTAAATTATGTTTAACTCAATTAATTAATTTAAATATAATTGAATTCCTGCCTAACGAGAAGCTACAATTAAGCAATGAAATTTTGTGGGGAGAGGTAAGTTTGAGGGCCATACGCCATTGCAATAGTTAAGACTTTGTTTTCACTTGGCCACCCTTTGTCACTCCCCTAGCGCATGAAAAAGGTCAGCATGCCCCTCAGCCAGAGAGGGTTCTGCTGTCAGCTGTAACCCTCCCAATGCAAAGTTAACCACTCACTGATAGAATCTGACACTCCTTCCATCGGCCCAGCCCCTTCCCACCAAGGCTGGGCCCTCCCAGAGCAGTTTACAGCCTGCTAGAGGTAACAGAGAATTCCCCTCCACTGCTCTGAGGACAGGCACAACTGAGCTGGCTGCTGTCTACTTCCACCCTGTCACTGGGTCACTCAGTGTCACAGCCAGGTCCTCCAGACCCTTGGGCATCCACCAATAAAATACTGTGTGCTCAGCCCAAGTAAGAAGGGGGTGCCAGGTAGCACTGGACATTGCTGTTCATTTGTGTGTGTGCGCACAAACACACACACACACAAAGACCCACATAGACCAGTGTTGCCAGGTGTCAGCCAGTCTCCCAGTGCTGTACACTCTAGGCAGGCCTGGCTTTTATATGGGTCTGGGGATCCGAACTCAAGCCCTCACCTCTGTGCAGCAAGCACTTTGCTAACCGAACCTTGCTAGGCGTTTACTTTGAGCGATGATATTCTAGCTTGACCAAATCGATTACAGAGTTCATCTCTCTCATGGACCCACCCCACTCCTGGATTCACAAATACACTAAGATGGGGGTCTCGGTCTGGGCAGTAGTGGCTCATGCCTTTAATCCTAGCAGTAGGGAGGCAGAGGCAGGTGGATCTCTGAGTTCAAGGCCATCCTGGTCTACGGAGTGTGTTCCAGGACACCCTGTGTTGAACAAGAAACCTAAAAAATAAGTTAAGGCAGGATGGGAGGACAGCACTCAGGCTGTGACTGCCAAGGCCCTGGTTTCCACCTCTAAACATAAAACAAAATACCGAGCCTTTCACGTTACTTAATAGACTGACTCAGCCCTTTATATGGCTCACTGAGACAGCAGTATTATGATTATGATCATCCCAACTCAACCTGAACACATGGACTCAGAGAGGCTAAGCTGTCTATCACAGGTCAAAGGTGAGAGGCTGGGCTTGAGCCGTATCCAAGGACTCCAGAGCCTTTTACACCTTACCAAAGCTCCTTCAGCCAGGAGCACCAGCAGCAGCAGCAGCCTTACTCTGCACAGGTTGCTCTCAAACCAAACTCACAAGAAAACAAGCGCAGGCAACAGTCCCAAGTCTGACTGGCAAGGAGCCCCTGCTTTCTCTGACACTCTAACAGACAAGACTTATTTTTAGTAAAGAACTTTTTTTGTACGGTAAAATAAGACTTGCACACACCCATACATAATATAAAAAATTCCTCGACAAGTATAGATTTCAACTATTTTATCACCAAGCATGTTTGATCAAAAATGATCTGCCTCTTCCAAAACAGGGTTCCATATTGGCTGTCAGTGGGAAGATGCAACCTCACAGGGTGAGGCACCTCTCCATCTGCTTCAGGAATGAAAAGATAAAGGATCTGGGGCCCCTTACCTCCTGAGGAGAGCACACAGGTAAGAGGAATTTAGTGTTGTGAATTAAGATCAACAAATGTCAGGGTATAGAGAGACATCCCATATTCAGTCAGATTTGTTTCTAAGGAATTGTTCCAACAACTCAAGAATTCTCTGAGAGTCCAAAAGGATCAATTATTCCCAGCCCTGCCCACAAACCCTAAGTCTTCTTCTGGGCCTGTGCCCACAGCAGGTATTCCTTCCATTTTGATTGAAGCAGCCTGGCTGTCCTCAGAGTTCAGCCTGAGCCCAATTTAAAGTGAAAGAGGCTGCCAAAGGCCAAGAGGCCACCAGGCCACCAGGTTCCCAGCCACGGCTTGGGATAATCCTAAAAATCATTCTGCTCTAGAGAGGCCAGACACAGGGGTCTTTCCTACATTCCTGTTGATGCCAAATGCCCAGAACAGGAAAGTCATGGAAAGCGAACTGACTGTGGCCAGGACTGGGGGATGGCACGGGAGAGAGGTGGGGCTCTTTTGGAGGCGACAAGATGGTCTGAAACTAGACAGAGGTGACAGTTACACAACACTGTGAAGCTATGAGGAGCTGCTTGCTGTTGGCTTTAAATGGTTAACTGTACCAGGCATGCTCACCCATGCCTGTCACCTCCCACTCAGACAGTAGGGACAAGAGGATCAAAAACTGAAAGCCAGACTGGGCTTCACAGTGAGTCCCATTACAAAAACACTAAGGAGATGTGGGACAAAAGGCTCTGCCGGTCTGTAAGTTCCTCTCCACGCAAGCACGAGGAGGCCCTGAGTTCTGACCCTCAGCGCCCACATAAACGTGCAGCTGCAGTGCCAGGCATCTGGAGTGAAAGGGGGGCATCCCCAGAGTGTCACAGCCAGCCATCCCAGCCAGCTGGCAGCTCTGAATTCCGAGAAAGACCCTGCCTCACAAGACAAAGTGGAGAGCGATAAAGGACACCCAGTATCACCACATACGCCAACAAGGTCTCGTCTTAGAAAAGGTTGTCACATGATTTTCGTGAGTCAGAGAAGTGTAAGGTGAAGCTCCTGTGAAGAGCAGCACCCAATGTCTTAGAGACCTCACACCCAAACTTTTAGGGGTGTTTTACTTTCTTCTAAGCACCTCTCTTTTCTCCTAGCCCTTGTGCGTAAGCATACATTAAAGCATCTTTACTAAAATCTCAAACCCTAAGGGAGGTGCGTGAAAACATTCCAAGCACAATTTAATCTTCAAGCTTGCAAACTGGTTCTTAGGATCGAAGTCCTAAGTCAACCAGTGACCACCCACCCCCACCACATGCTAACTAGGATGACCAGTGCCCTGGCTTTCAAAGACCTCAAGGGTCCCTCCCTGGCCCCATGCTCTTGTCTCATCTCTGTCACCACTGCGAAGGTCTGCACCAGCAGTTTGGCTTGCATGTCCCCAAGCAGGCCGCCTCCGGAGGCTTCCCTCTGATGGCTGGGCCAGCTCCTCCTCATTCCCTACCTCCCGGCCTGTTCTGTGTGCCTTTTCAGAGGTTCCTGCCTCCTCAGGCTTCTCCACAAAGCAGTCAAGGACACTCACACCCAGGTGTCCTCTGTCCTTGTCTGAGTGTGTGTGTGTGTGTGTGACTGTGTGAGAGAATGTGTGTGAGAGGGAGAGAGAGTGTATGTGAGAGTGTGTGTGAGAGAGTGTGTGTATGAGTGTGTGTGTGTGTGAGAGGGAGTGTGTGTGTGTGTGGTATGTGTTACTGTCATTGTTTCCCCTCACCCCTGTCCATGTCTGTCCCTACAACCCAGTGTCCTGTGAGGGGACTTCAGTGCATGGGTTTTCCCACCTATAAAAGAGGCAAACAGGAGGTATGTCCCCACACTCTTAGGAGAAAGTTAAGGCAAGTTCACAGAGCACACAGCACAGGCAGGAAGCAGCCCTGCCTCAGCTGCCAGCGTCCCTCGCTCTTTGCTGTCGCAGTGCAGGGAACTCTCCCATCACCTGTCTTCCTGCCTACCTATGGGCTCTTTAATATCAGAACGGAAATGTTAATAACACCTTAGCTGTGACAAGTAAGGCCAAACGTCAGTGACTCCCAGGTGAGCTGCTACCCCACCCTACCTAGGACAGGTTTCCCTGAATAAGGAACACTTTGGGTACAAAATCCAGGAAAGTCCCAAGCAATGCAGAACAAGACGGTCCCAGTGGTGCCGAGAAAACACTTGCAGAGAACAGTATCCATGTTTAAAAGCCACACAAGATCCATCTTGAGATCTGGAAGTATAGAGTAGTTGACACAGGCCTGTAATTCCCAAGGAGGCTGGGCTTTGTAGACCCTCTCAAAAAGGCGCTACAGAGCTAGCTCAGTTGGTGATATGTTTGTCTTGAAAGCTCAGACTTGAGTCTGATCCCCAGAACCCATGTTTTTCTGTTTTTTGTTTTAAAGCTAGGCATAGTTTTGCCTGTCTGTGATCAAAGCACCGGGAGGTAGAGACAGACGACTCTGGGGCTCACTGGGCAGCCATCCTCGCCCACTGGACAACCTCTAGTAAGGTGGAACTCCGGAGGAAGTGCAGCCGAGGCTGGCGTCTGGTCTCCTCACATGTGCAATGCGGAAACAAAGCCCTGACTTAGAATCTAAGAAGAGGAAGCGGTCAGTCCGTCAGGGGAAGTTGCTGACGTAATAAGTGTTCACACAGGCGCCTTCACACTTCCATTCGGGTGTGAGGCCATAGTGAGAGCTGGGCAAAGCGGCTGACCACCTTCCGAACTGAGCCGCAGCTGGCCCTTTGCTACCTCGATTCCTGAGGGTGAAATCTGGCTCAGCAGGGCGCCCCGGAACATCAGGCAGGTGGTCAAACAAGCCACAGTGTGGGTGGAAGACGTTGACTGGGGAAACGTGGAGGCAGTGGAAATGTTGAAACCAGAGAGAGGAAAAGAAAATGCCAGTCTAGCAGGCTCACGGCCTGTTCGTTTTGCAATTGCTGGAGAATGCTCATGGTGGCACAAGTTCCCAGCTCCGTGGAAGGGGCTTCTCCCGAGCTTTTGCATCCACCCATCCCTGGGTCTATGGGAGGTAAGGACAAGAATAAGGGGGTGCGTTAGGGAGATGGGTGTAAGGACAAGGGTGGAGAAGAGGAGGAAAGGTATGATCCTTCCTATCATGAGGGTCAAAGAGACAAAGACAGGTTAAAAGGAACTAGAGGGCAGACAGGGACTCCTGAGTGTCCTGTAGGCTAAAGGCTTCCCGAATGTTCCACTGTCACCAGTACAAACAGGTTCTGAGCCCACAGGGAGATCCATTCAACACCTAGACTCACAAGTGGGCTCCTCCTGGCCCCTCCATTCTGAACCAACCTTGCCTTTCCCTGGGGCATAAGTAAATTCTGCAAGTTTAACTTGGTTTACCCCAAGATGCATCAGCAACTCCTGCAAGCAGTGTGCGGAGGGCTGCATGTCATCTTAAGAGCCTTTCTGAAAAAGGAAGGCAGGTCAGAGGCTACCCTAACCCCAGAAAATGTAGAGGAAGAAGCCATGGGCCAAAGTGGGTCCCTCCTCCAGGCACCAGGAGAGTGTAAATAACCCCTACCAGAACAAAGCCAAGATGGCATCTTAGCCTGAGGATATGCCTTGTTCTCTGCCATCCCTTACTATATGTTTTATTGTGTATCCCAGGCTAGCTTCACACTCACTATGAAGCTGAGGTTAGCCTTAGACTTTTCACCTCTCTAGTACTGGAATTTCAGGCCTGTGGCACCATCACTGGGTTACTGGGTTACGTTGTGCTGGGGACTGAACGGGTCTTTGTGCCTGCCAGGCAAGCTCTGTACCAACTGAGCTGTACTCTCAGCCCCCTGACTTCATTTTTAAGCTGTGGGTTGGCTTCCACCTGTGTAATAAAGGCCTGTAAGTTCCCAGAAGGCTCATGGTGCAACAGCCCATCTTCCCAGGCAGCCCTCTACCCAGGCCTCACAGGGGCCACCTCTTCTCTATCACAGTGAAGTCTACTCCTTGGCCCTGCCACCTCTCTCTCACAGGTGCACCCTCTCTCACAGGTGCACCTTCCACACAAGGCCTATTCCTTTGCTGGCCACAGCCCCTTCCTGGTTTTTGTTTTCCTCAGGCTCTAAGCATAGGCTTGGGGACCATATCTTCCTGACAAGATAATGGCACCCTAACTTGTGATTTCTTTCCACAATGGGCCACCAACAACATGGGGTTCCCTTACTCCTCAACTCAACCCTACAGAGCATAGGTCTCCTTCCGACCATGCCCTGTGTGTCTTCCCATTCTAGGAATGCTTCACCCTCTCAAAACAGGGAGGCTCCATGAACCTGCCACCACAGGGAGAGAACACCACAGGTCTCCACACTTCCAGGAGGACAGAGCTTAGTGGGTGGAGTTCTTGATTAACATACATGAAGCCCTGGGTCTGATCACCGCCGCCTAACAAGGGGAGAGGCAGGAGGATGGGAAGTTCAAGGTCATTATCCTTAACTATATAGGGAGCTCAAGGTCAGCCAAAAATTCACAGTGAGTGCTTCTATAAATAAATAATTTTTATTTTATTTTATTTTGTTTTATTTTTGAGACAGTTTCTCTGCATAGCCCTGGCTGTCCTAGAACTTGCTCTGTAGACCAGGCTGGTCTTGAACTCAGAGATCTGCCACCACCACTGCTGGCTTCTAAAAGATTTTGGTTTTTGTTTTTTTTTAAGTAGGATTAGAAAAACGTCAAGCGCAATACTTTAACACCTGTACCCAGTGGCAGAGGCTGGTAGATCTCTGCATTCGAGGCCAGTCCAGTCTACATAGTGTGTTCTAGGACAGCCATAGCTGCATAACAGAGAGACCCTGTCTGGATAACAATAAATAAAGCAGACCAGAGCTGGATTCAGCTGGTGGAATGCTTGACCAGTATGCAAGCCTTGAGCTGGATTGTTTCCATTACAGAAATGTCACGCATCCTCTTACTGTAGTGACCACAGGATGGGACCCAGGAAAGCAGAAATGTACACAGCTTTGAAACTGAGTAAGAGCTGGAGAGGAAGAGGCCAGCAGCGGCTGAAACAGGACAAGAAAGTGACTTTAGGGTCACCTCCAAAAGTGAGAAGGGACCCTGAGCTCACCACAGTCACAGCCAGGATCTTCTTTCTGGCTGAGAGCTTAGAAAAAACTAAAGTAGCAAAAGCATGTGCATGCCCTGAGGGTCTGTGGAAGGAGGAGATGTAAGAACCGCATTTGGCAGAAGAAATTCTTAAAGATGTTGAAGTCCTGTGTGGTTGCTTTTAACATCTAGCAAAACAAAGAGAAATGACAATGGAATTCATAAGTAAGACAGAAGCAGAAAGACAGCTGAAAACCACTCAGCCTGGCCACATAAAGAAATGCAGGGCATCCCTAGAGGAAAGCAAGGGTGTGGCCAGGTGGCTGCTCACTAGTTTGGAAGGGGTCTGTGAACAATGACAGCAGGCAAGCCTGGAGACCTCCCAGTAAGCTGAGACCTCAGGGCCTGGCTTACAGAGGAGCCTGGAGAGCCAAGACTATTCCCCACTCTGATGAGGAACCCCTCCAACGTAGCAGGTGCTGGAGCAGATACAGGGCTGGGGTAGCACACAACCTCTTCCACCTGTGCCCAGAGAAACCGGTATCCAGAGAACCACAGTGCTACTGAGCAGAGACAGCTGGTAACCGAACCACAGGGTGAAGCCACCAAACAGTGAACCCATGAGAGCTGCTACTACGAGAAGTCGACTACGGGGAGTGGGAAGCACAACTGCCCAGGACCTCAGGACACAGAAGGAGAGAATGTTCTGCCAGGTATGGTAGTGCGTGCCTGTAATCTTAGCATTTAAGAAACAGGCAGGCGGGCCAGGAGTTCAAGGCCATTCTGGACTACAAAAAACCCTGTGTAAAAAAGAGAAAGACGGGGGAAAAATATATATTTATAATATACATTTATATAAATAAATATATATACATACATATAAATGTTCTAGGGGCATGTGCTTTTGATACATGTAATCTTCATTTTCAAGAGGAAAAAAAAATCACAAGTTCAAAGCCACCTTGATACACAACACAGCAAGATCCTGTCTCAAAAAAAGTGGGGGAGGAGGGTGGCTAAAAAGACAGCTCAGTGAAGAGCACTTCACTGCTCTTGCAGAAGACCCAAGTTCAAGTCCCGGACCTGCAGGCACTCAGTTAGCAGGTGCCTGTAACTAGCTCTAGATGATCCAACACCTCCAGCTTCCATACTGGCAACAGAACATACACACACACACACACACACACACACATAATCTAAAAATAAATACATTAAAACACACATACCACACACACACAATCACACACCCACACTCATACACACACACATACCACACACACACACACACACACTCACACACATACACACACATATTCCCATATACACTCTCTCACACACACACTCACACACATACACACACCACACACAATCATACACCCACACTCACTCACACACATTCACACTCACACACCACACTCACACACACACACACATTCACACACACACTCACACACACACACATTCACACACACTGTTACACACACACAACTTGAGGCTCAGGAGAAGGTTCAGGCAGGAAAGAGTAAGACCTGAGTCCAGCCTGCACCACCCAGTATTGGCTGCCATACCAGAGCTGGGGGACAGAGGCAGGTGGATTCCTAGAGCTCACTGGATTATGAGGTACAGGCTCAGGGAGACACCATCTGGAAGCCACACATGCAGATGCCACACTATCTATCCTGTTGGACTGAGAAGTCAGCTGGGATCTGTCATCCTCTTTTCCTGCCTGGTCCTCTCTCTGGACAGGGATGTGCTTTAGCCATAGTTTTTATCAAAGAGAATTTGCTGACTGTGTTCCTAAGACTCCTGAGAGACTCTGGACTTGAGACTAGAGCCACTGAACAAGACGAACACGATGGAAGAGAATGGATTTCAGACGTGATAAGGCCGTGTGAGCAGCATACTATGTCCAGGGTGCATATCCAAGATGTAAAACCGCCCCTCCAGAGGACACAGCGAGGAAAACCCTCACTAGATGTCGGCACCTTACAGTTGAGCGTCTAGATCCAAAAGAGCAGGTTTCTATTATTCTAGCGCACACAGCCTCAAGAAGTCTATTACCGTAGTGAAACACACTAAGGGCACACAGGCTTTCTGGGCTAATTTGCATCTGTAAATCTGAAGCTATACTAAGTGTTTACTTAGGGTTGGAGAAAGAGCCCAACAGGTACAGCGGTTGGTTTATAACTATGGGAACTTAAGTTTCATCTCTGGGGGCGGGGAAGAGCAAGCATGGCGTGGCATTACTCACTTGTAATTCCAGAGCTGGAGGTGGGGGTGAGGTAGGGGACAGAGGCAGGCAGATCCCGAGCTAACTGGACAGTTTAGTGAACCAGATTATGAGCTACAGGTTCAATGAGAAACCATATCTTAAATCCACAGGAAAAACCAGCATGAGCTCACTGGCAAGCCAGCCTCACTAACATGTGTACGGCACCCAAGGAATAACACCCAAGGTGTGTCCTCTGGTCTCCACATGTACACTTGTGAACTCACAAACATGAATACACACAGAAAATAAAACAAGAAGCCTATATGGGAAAGAAAACCCACACCTAATGTCTCGGTACTGCTTCTTACCCACCCATGCTGATAAACCTATGGGAACTGGCTGGAGCCTCCCCTGATGATAAACTGAGGCTCATGTCATGGAGGAATCAGCTGAAAGTCATCATGGATGAGTGGCCAGGTCACCGTTTTCCCTTCTGTGAGAGACGTGGCTCTGCCCACCGGAATACTGGATAGGACATGCAGCCATCAAAGCAGCACCAGGTCTCTGCGTGTGGAGAGGCCACATCATGTCTGAGGAAGGTCATGGTGTGACCAAGCCAGGGCAGTAAGAAGGTAACAGCATCTGCATTAGTCACAGTAGCTTCCGTCACACACTCCTTGGGAGGACAGAGAAGGATGACATCAGTCCCTGCAGGAAGCAGCTGAGGTCAGGGGAGAGAGGGAAGTGACCTTTGCCACTTTTGTGTTCTTGGTCACAGGTATAACATCCAATAAATAAACCCCCTTTCAGGTAAAAAAAAAAATAAAAAGTCCTCAGCCAACCTGTCTGCCGGCCCAGTCCCAGGCCAGCTCTCCCATTGTACGTTAAAGTAACTTGACCACAGCCCTTTGTCCTGTGAACTATGCACCCTGTTTGCACAGGGATCAAGGCCTCTAATTACAAGCTGAAGGAAGAACCTATCTGGGGTGTCCACATCTGCACAGTCAACCAACCATGGACGAAGTGCGTCTGGAAAAGGCCCAAGGCAGCTGCACTGCAGGCACAGTACTTTTTCTTCTTCCCAAGACTACAAAGCGGGTAATCATTTACCCAGCTACATTGTCTTTGCTTTTCCTTTTGGAGTTTTAAAGAAAAGGCTTGTTTTTACTTACACACACACACACACATTTTTCACACAAACATAGCTGTCTCCAGGGGCCGGGAAAAGGCCACTTGGCTCCTGAAGGCTGGGGTTGACAAGTGTGAGTCACCTACCGTGGTTTCTGGGAACTGAACTTTGATCCTCTACAAACCGGGAAGCCTCTTAGCCACTGAGCTACCTCTTCAAACTTCTGTTGGATTTTTCAGACAGCCTTGAACCTGGTCTTTCGCTTCCCTCCAAGTGCTGGGATAATGGGCTAGCGACACCACACCAGCTTTGTTTAGGTGGCATAAGTAATTATCAGAGCAGTTTCTGAGACAATGGGAGGTGTGTGGGGAGATCTGTAGTTCAACATGAATCTGAACTTTAATACAAATCTGTAGGTTTGATTTTTTTTTTTTTTTTTTTTTTTTTAGGGACCAGAGCCACCAAGAATTCTGACGTCTAAGGAGTTCCGTGGTTGTGGGTTTGTCATTTCGAAGGAGGACTCCGAGTCTACCACTCTGCACTTTCTCTACTGGCATCTTGTGCTGTCACATTCTCACACAGGGACTTCAGGAGGTCAAGGATGGGCTAGGCACAGGAAGCTGAATGAGAGCCCTTCCTGGCTGGCCCAAGGAGTCTTCAGGGAGACAAAAGGTTAGCCAACAAGCCCAAGCAGGCCCAAGAACAACTTCTTAGAGGGAATGCAAGTTTTGGGGATGGGGAATGCATGGAACAGGGTGGACATCTGCCCAGAGGCAGCACATCTGTATCCTGAGGTAGAGGTGGGGGTAGGGGCAGTTTCAAGGGCCTCCACAGCAAGGGGCACCAGTCTGGACCTCTGAAGGACCCAGCAGAGTTCCCCAAAAGCACTCAAGAATGAGTTGAGATCCTCCCTCAAAATAATCTTCCAACCCCAGAATGCTGGCGGCTCTACAGCAAGTTACTACAACACAAACATCACACAACGCCATGGGCACTGCTCACAAATGCCAGAACTTTCTACACCATTCCAGTCTCGCCCGCAATCGCTTTACATGTTTCCAGGAAACTGAATCTTTTTTATTTATTTTATATATCTATTTTATTTTATTTATTTTGCCTGCATTGGTGTATGTGCACCAGATTGGTGTCTGCAGAGCCCAGATGAGGGCGCTGGGCCCTGAGAACTGGAGTTACAGATGGTTCTAAGCCTCTGTGTGGGTGCTGGGAACCAAACTTGGGCAGAGCACTGTTTTGCTTTGTTTTTAAAGGCAATCTGGTTCATTACACCATGGCACTTCATTTAGCTATAAAGAAGAGTGGAATTATGATATCTGCAAGAAAGATAGACTGAACAAGAGATCACTAAGGGAAATAAGCAACTCAGAAAGACAGGGTGGGGGAGGGACATGGGAGGTGGGGGAGGGGCAGAGAAAGTGGGGGACAGGAGGGGGGCTGGAAGGAAGTGAATATGAAAATGTCACAATTAAACTAAATATTTTGTATGCTAACCATAAAAATTTTTAAAAAGTTTTCCTGTATCCCACCCTCTTTCTCTTTTCCCTCAGGTCTTCTTTATATGTGTGACGTAGAGTGGTAAGAGATGGGAAACAGCAGGTGAGGGCAGAGGATGGAGGAGAATGGGAGGGTGGGAAATAACCAAAACCGATTTTAAATACAGGAAGCCGAGCGCACACAGCTTCCCATCGTCTGTAAGCGTATGCCAAGGGAGCCTGAAAGCACAGATCTCAGCTTCAGCACTGGTGACCTTGGGACCAGACCCTCTGAGGGTCCACCCACTGCAGGACATTTAGCATCATCTCTGACTCCACACAGACATGGTACCTCCCCGCTCCTCATCTGTGAAAATAAAAAGTGCCTCCAGATGTTGCCAAATATTCTGAATGTACCCAGTGAGCCATGTCCCCAGTTCCAAAACAGTATCTAACTTTTCTCCTAAAGCAGACCCCATATCTCTCTCTGCTGTCAGATGAGGAAAAGGGAAAGAGAGGGTCTATCTATGGTTTCTGGTTCTAACTCATTCCTTGCTACTCCAGGGGCCACAGCAGAGTGCCACCACCACCACCAAGAGCGTAAGAACATTAGTGGAGTCACTAATGTTGTGACTCCAAAAAAAAAAAAAAAAAAAAAGGCTTCAGGGCTGGGGCTGGGGCGGGGTTGGTAGGGTGACTGCCTGGCAGACATGACACCGTAGGATTGATCTCCAGAAACCCGCAGTGTGGGTCGGTAAGCACAGTTGAGACAGTCAAGACTTCAGGGTCACCCTCAGCTCTGCACAGGTCTGAGGCCAACCTGGGCTACATGAGCCTTTGTATCTCAGGGCCCGAGAGGGCTCAGCTGTTAAGACACTACTGCCTCGTGAGAGACCCAGATGGCATTCCCAGCACACCACATGGCAGCTCACAACCCCCTACATCCAGTTCCAGAGAATGGAATGTCATCTGTGGGCCTCTAAGAGTACTGTATGCACACCACACACACACACACACACACACACACACACACACACACACACACACACACAAAACTTAACCCAAAGCACAGATCCTTGGCTTATAGATTCTTTGGCTAAGAACTTCAGGACTCTGCTTTTTCTGTGGGAGCGCAGAGCAGGAGCTTTCTAAGGACAGAGTTGCCCTGTCCCTCTCCCAGGAACATCCTCACCAGAAACATCCTCACCAGAAACATCCTCACCAGGAACGTCCTCACCAGGAGGGCTCCTGCTTGCAGCATAGGAACAATAACCAAAAGTCAATACCACATATGGATGGACTTTGTCACAGGCTGTCACTGCTACACAGGCCCTCTGTCCCCCCAGCACTCATGTCTAGAGAACATGTCTAAGTTCCCAGACGTTGCCCGTTTCCCTCTCTTGTGTAAGTGGTGTGTAAATAGTTCCTCCTGAGGGAGAAAAGCTGTTCCTGGCCTGCAGTGCTTCCTGGGGGTGACAGAGGCCAGAGGAGCCATCTGCCCTTGCCATTGGGATCTTTAGTTTCCTAGAATCTCGTTCCGCTGAGCATCCAGCATCATGGTACACACAATCCTAGCAAGTCCGAAACCAGCCTGAGCCACACAATGACTGGAGGCTGAGGCACATGTGTGCTCACATACATACAGACAGACAGGCGGACAGACATTCAAACATACAAGATAAATTTGTTTAAAATAAAAAAGAACCTAAACAAGACAGGGTGCAGAGCAGACAAGCGTAACCTCTCACAGACAGAGCAAGGACAAGACAGACAGTGACCGAGAGGGCCAGGCTCCACATCTGCAAGCTTTGTTTTCCTTTTCCTTTCTTAAAATTTTTGTATTTTGAAACAGTCTTGCTAGGTAAATCAGGCTGGTCTTAAACTGGCAGTAATCCTCCTGCCTCTGATTCCCAATCCTGGGATTACAGGTATTTTTTAAAATATTCATGGGTGGGGCAAGGAGCTGGTGTGGAGGTCAGAGGACAACTCTCTGGAGTCAGTTCCCCACTTCCACTTTATGTGGGCTTCAGAGATTATACTCAGGTCTCGAGGTTTGTACAGCAAGCACCTATACCTGCTGGGCTGCCTTGTCTGCCCCAGAACCAGCAGCTTTTCCAGAGGCACTGTCCTGTCCAGGTGACTGACAGGCCCCTTGAGATGGTCATGTTAAGGGCTTTGTTATCAGAGCCTCCTAGTTAGCCCGGTGGCAAAGACCTTTAATCTCAGAAATCAGAGATGGAGGAAAGAAGATAAGGAGAGGGAGGGGGATGGGAGGGAGGAAGAGGGAGAAAGACAGACAGAACAAGAGGGGAAGGAGGAAGGGAAGGGGCAGAGGGAGAGGGAGGGGGAGAGGGAGAGGGAGAAGGAGAAAGAGAGACTCATTCAGCCCAGCTAGGCAGTGTTACAAGTTTAGAATCCTGGAACCGGTTTCAGGTAGTTATCTACAATGGCCCTCCAGGGCCAGAGATAGCACTCAGAGCCATTCTTCCACAAGTAATCAGAGTCCTGGGTTTTCAAGTCTGTTTACCAAAAGAAAGGGGCCCAGCCACAATGTCCCCCAAGCCTGTAAGTAACAACTCCCTAATATTTGAGAGGCTGGGTACTTCCTAGCTCAGCTCTGATAAAGTCCAGTGGCTACAGGGAACCAGCTAAGGTAGCTTTGGGAATGACGCCTTTAGTAAGACTTAGGATCATGTTCCCAGCATCCTCTTCGGGCTCATCCTACTTCCCCGTGCCGCCCCCACACCGCCCTGACAGCACATGACTGCCTCCGGGGCCTTACAGCTTCCCACTTAGGCAGGTTTTGTTTCTGCAAGGAGACTGCATTATGCTCCTCAGGGGCAAGAGCCACCGTCTGGATCCCCAGCATAGCAGGCAGCTCACAAGAGTCTGTAACTCTACTTCAGGGGACCTGACACCATCTCCTGGCTTACGTGGGCATCAGACATCAAGACAAACATGCAGGCAAACTACCCATAAGCAAAAAATAAAATTTCATTTCATTTTAAAGACATTTTCTTCAGGCCAGCCAGGATGACCAATACCTATAATCACAACTCTTGGGAGGCAGAGGCAGATGGATCTCAATGAGTTCAAGGCCAGCCTGGTCTACATAGTGAATTCTAGGACAGCCAAAGCTACATAAAAGAGAGACCCTGTTTAAAATAATACTTTTTAAAGAAAAGACAAGACAAATAAGGGCCGAAGAGATGTCTCAGTGGATAGAGACTTGTCATGCAAGTGTGAGGTCCAGAGTTCAGATCTTGGAAACCATGTAAAAAGGCAGGCCTGGAATCCCAGCATTCCAGAGTCAGACTTGGGGGTGGAGGCGGGGCAGCTGGCTAACTATACTAGCCAATTGGTAACTCTGGGTTCAGCACAGGACTCAATAGTTAACATAGTTAAGACTGAGGAAGAAAGCTGATACCTTTGGGTGCACACACACATAAATGTGTACCCCCCACACAAACAAACAAAAATACACACATGCACACACACGAACACACACGTAAAAATAAGCGTAGCTAGGCGTAGTGATATATAGTCCTGTAGTTTCAGCACTTTAGAGGTGGGCCAGGAGGATCGGGAGTTCAAACTTAGCCAGACTTGGAGAGTAAGAGGCCAGCCTGGGCTACCTGAGACCGCCCATCTCAAAAAAGGAAGGAAAAAAGTTCAAAATAAACTCAAAAGGGATGAGACCCCAGAATTTCAGGGAAAAAAATGGTTTTCAAAGGCACCTCCAAGCTAACCAGGGTCCCGGCCCCTCCCTCCCTCTCAGCCACAAGTGGGTGGTACGTGCTGTGGGAAATACAGGCTCCAGACGCCCCCCCCCCCCCCCATAGAATGAAGGGCTTTCTAGGTATCAGATTAACACTCAAAAGGGCAAAGCCTTCACAGAGACAAAACAGCTTTTTTTTTTTTAACCACCAACACGATCCTCTAAAATCAGTTCTTCCAAAAAGAAAAAGAATCATTTCCACTCGCATACCCAGAGCCCCGCTGCCCTCGCCCTGGTGAGGAAACACAAGGCCAGGTGGCACAAACATGGACGTCACAGAAACGACTCCAGTAAGGCCGAAAGGAGCTGGTGTGCAGGCGGCAGCAAGCCTCAGAAGATGGCCTAGCTTGTAAACAAGAAGGAAAACCAGCAGAGAAGGCCAAAAGGATCTGGCCTTTGAGGTCTTGGAAGAGGGAGTGAAATATCCCTTAGGGTAAGCTGAGCATAAAGGAGCAGGGTGTGCTAAACCCAGTATGTCCACAAGATTAAACATTGCTTAAAAACTCTTAAATTCAACCTGTAAAGTACAAAAACTGTGTCACTGTAATGAAATTTAACTTGGACATGATTCTGACGGCCAAACAAGGAGAAAGAATGGAGTTTCCCAAACCCTTCAGAAAGAGAAAGAAGAACAGACGACGAAAGCGAACATCAGACCCTCGGGCTGTGGAATCGGCAGTTGCTGGGTGGCACCTGGCCGCACTGACAGACTTGACCCATACACCTTAGGGGAAGCTCTTGGTAACTTGGTAAAATATTTCACAGAAATGTTTTAAATTGCATCTTCTGAATTTCAGTGGTTTCTGGAGGCTCATATGTCCCACAAGGCAAAGATAAAGTTACCACAAGGTTCTAATACAGGGTAATTACAAATCACATTGATTTGTGGAATGGAAAAACCGCTTCCACAGTGAACGGAGCTGCGCCCTACAATCAGTGTATACCACTTCCCTGGGGATCCCCGGGAAACCACATTCCAGGCTCTCCCATGAACGAACAACAGTATTAATAAGCCAGTACCGGGCTATCAGGTCCTGGGTGTTCTGGTTACAGTGACCAAGAAAAGAATGGGCTCAGAAAGAAGAGAGGACCACCCAACAAAGAAAGCCAGTACTAGCTTCAAATCCTTGCTCAAATTATGCCTGATTTCATTTCCTATGTTTCCTGAGATCCTGCAAGGTTCTATTGTTTATTTTTAATTTTAAGATGATATTTATTTAGTTTGTGTGTATGTGCTCACGTACACATGTGTATGTGCTCACACACACACACACACACACACACACGTATGCCACAATGCAAACATGGAGGTCACAGGACAACTTACGGAAGTCAGTTCTCCTTCCATTACATGGATTTTGAGGACTGAACTCAAATCAACACACTTGGCAGGGAGTGTCTTTACCTACTGGCAGTCCTTAATTAAACTTTTTAAGCTGGCCGTGGTGGCACACATCTTTAATCCCATCACTATAGAGGCAGGGGCAGGGGGATCTCTGAGATATCAAGACCAACCTGGTGTGTGAGTTCCAGGTCAGCCAAGGCTACACAGAAAAACCTTGTCTCAAAAACAGAACAAAAACAAACAACAACAACAAAAGGTGTATGTGTGTGTGTGTGTGTATGTGTATATGTATGTATGTATGTATGTGTGTATATATATACCTCAGGGGTGGAGAAATGGCTCAGTGCTTGAAAGGTCCTGAGTTCAGTTCCCAGCAACCATGGTGGCTTACGACCTGTAACAGGATCTGTAATGCCTTCTTCTGGTGTGTCTGAAGACAGTGACAGTGTACTCACATACATAAAATCAATAGATCAATAAGAAATTGTTTTTTAAAAAATCAGTGCATGGTCTATAAATTTCACTGGAACCAGGGTTAGGTTAGTCAATGCTAAGTTTCCTGTTCTGTTGTAGGTTTGCTAGCTTGGTTTCCTGAGTCTGGCCTCAGCCTCCTGAGGGCTGGAATGAAAGGTGCGTGGGGCCAGGTCCAGCTCACACCGAACTCTGAGACCAGGCCACTGGAGAGGCTCCATGGGCCAAATGGCTTAAGTTCTCCACCACTGGTTCTCTGAAGCCAACCTATGGACATCCACCCTATGTCCTGGAGGCCAGACGCACCTCAGGAGTTTGTAACTCGGTTGCAGGGTTCTCCAATGTTGGTGATGTCAGTGATGATGTCACATCCTGGACACATCTGCTATACTTTGGCCCCTGGGGAGCTAATGCTCTAAAAGACTGGAATAGGCAGATAACTGTTGCCCAATAATTAACCTACTGGAAGGCAGGAACAAAACTGCCAAAGATGATACTCAGCATATTGGTGACTCTGAGCAGGAAGGGACACTGCTCGGGTCTCAGAAGCATTGTCTCCCACTGACGTCTTCCCACCTTCCCTCCCTGTGGGCAGGTAAAGGACTAGGACTACTCTCCAAAGGTGTCATAACTGGAGGCTATTCCTCGAACCCTGCAGGAGCCACCTGGCTACAATGGTGCTAGCCTAAGGATCATAGTATACTCTCCAGGACTGGTACACGCTTGTTATCCCAGTACTGCAGAGACAGATGTCACAATTTCTGGTACTAACTAGCTGGCCAGTGAGTCTGGCTAGTCTAAATGGTGAACTCCAGGCCCATGAGAGACCCTGCTTCAAAGGAGGTGGGCAGTATTCCAGAAGATGACTCAAAGTCCCAAAGGTGTCCTCTAGGCTCTGCATACGTACCTGCACTTAAAACTTTTTTTAAGCTTCATTCTTATTTTTAATTAGGTGTTATGTGTCCAGATGTGGGTATGTGCACATGAGTGCAGTGCCCAAAGAGACCAGAAGAGGGCGTCAGATCCTCTGGAGCGAGAGTTTCAGGCAGTTCTGACCGGCCTGATGTGGATGGTGAGTAGTGAACTCAGGTCCTCTGGAACAGCAGCAAGGAATCTCTCCCTTCCCCAAACACATTCTTCAAAGAGAGGAAGAGGGAGAGGAAAGGCCATCTCTCTCTCCTGATCACAGCCGTTAAAACCTTGGAGTCCTGCCCCATCTCCAGGAGAATGAAATTTACAGAGGGTCAAAAAGATTGAGCAAACAGACTTACTTCAGTCCCACCATCTGTATAGAAATAAACTATGTCTCAAGGTCTTTGGTCTTCACATATGAAGGCTCCTGGACCCGTTATACTTTCTATAGTTAAAGTGTCTTTTGTTGAAGGCATTTTGGTGGTGACTCTTAGGATGCTGAAACAGGGGCCTTCTTGTCTACAAACCTAATAAAACGGCACACAATTCTCAAAGATCTGTAGTCAAGTGACAATGTCAATGAGTCTAACGCTGTCCTCAATGAATGCTCAACAATAAAACAAAGTTATGAGGACCCCAGGAAAGCAGCACTTGACCTCAAACTCCAATCCAGCAGCAGGTCAACACCACACAAGTTCAGAGTCAGCCATGGACAGCCAAATGGGCTGCAGAGACAGACACGTAGAGCGGAGTGTATTTACCTGTGGATATAAGCCACCTGGCTCTCTGGGCTATTTTTCATGGCAGCAGAAGCCAAAACAAACAAAGTACCAATGACTGGTGCCAAGACTCC
Source organism: Micromys minutus (assembly GCF_963924665.1). Classification (NCBI taxonomy): domain Eukaryota; kingdom Metazoa; phylum Chordata; class Mammalia; order Rodentia; family Muridae; genus Micromys; species Micromys minutus. The sequence continues at coordinate 23,731,504 of NC_137966.1, forward strand.
AGGGCTTCCTCTTACTTTCCACCCTCATGGGAGCTTTGGAGAACTTTGCAGGAGAATTTGAAGTGGGGGATGGTCCTGCCCATTCTCACAGCAGCATGAGGTCAGTAGGGATGTCCAGACCAGCAAAGCAGGAACTGCCTGCAAGCCCCTTCCTCTCAGGTTTCCATCTTACCGTGCTTGATCCTGGTCTAGTCTACACCTCTGCTGCAACTTTGCTGAGGTCTTCCTGCTTATGTGCAGTGTGCCAGACCTCAGCTTTTCCATACAACTTTCCCTTCTAGGAAATTTCCCAACTGCCTTAGCCGGGATTCTGAGCTAAACTCTGAACTTTTCAACAGCATGCCTGCTTTTCACCCATACCATAAGCCACCCAGGGCCAGGAGCCATTTTTTTCCAGCATTGTCAAAGGACAAAGGTAGTTCTTTCCCCTCCTATGGCCAGGCCACAAAAGTATTGAAGGACAAAGGAATGAATGTATCTGCCAAAGGCAGGAAGCTACTTCAGTGTAGTATTTTAGAGACTCAAGACACTGGTGAGGGATCTGAGAGCAATCATTGGGTCACTTGATTCAGTAAAATATCATAAGGATATTTTCTCAGGCAGGAATAAAACCATTCATTATTAATGCCTTTAGTGGGACAGGAAAAAGGACAATGGGCCTCAGTAGATCTCCTGATTATTATATTAAATATTTCTGAGCTGGCCTGATCACCTATGGAAGGCAGAGCAAGGACTGGCTGAGAAGAGAGCCAGGTGCAGTACGGGTGCTATTCTAGGCCAGGCAGAGCAAGCGACACGCCCTCTGGATCCTGATCCAGCTGATAAAGCCAAACACCGGAGGAATGACTGATACCACTCAGCTCCTTTCTCTACAGCCTTTCTCTCTGCATACCTTCTGCTTTATAAGAGCCAAGCTGAGAAGGCTAGAGCCGAGAGCATTAGAGCAGGAAAGCACCTACTGGAGGAAATGATTTTCCTTCGGAGGACTCCAACATGGAACCCAGGAGTCCCTGAACCAGCCCCAGCTCACCATCCTCGGGGGAGAACGGCTTACTTCAGAAAAGGCTGGAGGAGCAGCTCGGTGGCACAACCCTGTAATCTCAACACTGTGGAGGCAGAAAGTCCAGGAGTTCAAAGCCAGCCTGGGCTACATACAACCCTGTCTCAAAACAGCTAGAAGCTGATGAGTTTAGAGAGCCCCGTGACTTCCACAAACTATCTCCTGCCAACTACCACTCAGTCAACAGAGAATGACATCAGCTCCACTATCCGGAAGCACAAACCCGATAAAGTATTAGGTAAGGAATGTCCAAACGACCAGATGGTTAGAGTTCTGCCTTTCTAAAACACACCCATGTCCCCCTCACCTCTTCCTCTTAAACCTGAGCGGAAGCTGTGGGCACAACACCGAATGATCAGGCGCATCGTCCGGACCACACTGACATGGAAACCACTGGGAAGCAAGAACTGGGATGGCAGGACCGGGCAGGGGCCACGTCCTCCTTCGCCTGGGCTCCAGGCTCCGCGATCATAACACCCTTCCGCTCCGATACTCCCCGCACCCGTCCGGGAACCCGTGTGAAACCCACAGGGATTAGAGCAAAAGACGCGTGGGCCCGGAACAACTAAAGAGCATCGGAAAGTTATCCTACTTTTTGTCTATTCGCTTTTGCTTTCAGAATACGCACCCGCTCATTCGCCAAATACTAAAAGATACTAGAGAAAACCGCGCCTTTTCCTATAAGTCCGAGGGGTATCATTTGGGGGAGGTTCGGATAGAAGCTGGGTAGTCCGGGCCTGAGAACCAAACACAACCGGAGCACTGCTGGAACCCCGCGCCCTGAATCCCGCCCAGAGCGCGCCACCCCGGGTCCCACGACGTCCCGGCTCGCCGCCCGAGGAGAGCGCGGTGCCCCGGGACTCTAGGCAGGTGCTAAAGTGCGACCCTCGCCTCCGTTGCCGCCCCGTACCCAGAGCCCTGAATCTGGTGTTCCCCACCGGGCACCCAGCAGGGCCGCACTCACCGCCGACCGCGCCGCCAGTCGAGCCGGGAGGTCTGCGCTGGCCGCGCGCGCGGACCGGGAGGGCTCGGGGGAGGCAGGGCGAGCCGGGGGCGGGGTCGTTTCGGGGCGTGGCTTGGGAAAAAACCAGATGGGGCGGGGCCTGGGTGGGGCGGAGCGACAGCCTAGAGGCAGGAGGGGTGGGGATGAAGCTGCGACGTGAGTGGGCTCGCGAGAGGCGGGGCGCGAGGAGGCGGGGCCAAAAAGGCCTAGCGGGAGGCGGACTCGGAGCCGCAAGGACTGGGAGAGGGAGGGGCGGGAGTACTCTTTGTTTCTAACAGCCACAACTACACCCCCACCAAAAACAAGGCATAAAGACGACCTACAGAATGGGAGACAAACATATGTATGTCATGTAGCTGATGAAAGTCTACTATTCAAATTATATAATGAACAGTACAAGGGATAGAGGCATCTATCCAAGGTCCACCAGTGAGTTCCAGGCAAGCTAAGGCTTCATAGTGAGACCAGTCTCAAGAAACCAAAAACTAGCCAGATGGCAGCTCAGCTGGTAGAGGGCTGGCATTAGCATGCATGAAAACCGGGTTCATCTCCAGGGCTCCATAAATGAGTATAGTGCCACAGGCCTGAAACCCTAGCACTGTTTAAGGCTGAACAGTTTCTCAGAAAAGTTGAGGCTAATCTGGGAGACATAGAAAGTTTGAAGCCAGCCACTGATACACAGTGAGACCCTGTATCAATCCATCCACACATGCACAAAAAGAACATTCTTACAGCATACATGTCAGGGTGTGAGTGTGTGTGTGTTCGAGAAAGTAGTGGAGTCTCACTGTATAGCCCCATCTTGAATTCACAGAAATCTGCCTGCTTCTGTCTCCTTGGTGCTGGGGCTAAAAGTGTATATTACCATGCATGGCTTATATTTCAAACCTTTGCTTCAATGTGAGCACAATAGGAAAAAGAAAAAGCTACAGGAAGGAAAGGTTTGTTTTGGTTTACAGTGTCAGAGGGTTTCAGTCCATCTCCATGGGAAAGGTCTGGCAAAGCTGTTGAGCTTTGCAGGGACTGTTTACGTTCCAGTAGGCTAGGATGAAGAAGAGTGAGCCAGGAACAGGATTAACCTTCAATGACCACCCTCAGAGCAAGGCCCTGCCTCCTAGAGCCCGTAACCTCACTGCTGGGATGGACAGGCAGGTGGCAGCCAGTCTCCAGAACTGAAGCGCCTCGGCTTCAGCTGAGATTCTGTACCCCTGGCAGAGGAAATACCATATTATGCTCACGTAATTAATCGCTTTTCCCAGGGTGAGGCTCACCCATTGTATTCCTCACATGCTGATCCTAGGATTTCCCCAAACATGGGTACCTCAAATGCTTAATGTGTGCTGTGGGATTAGTAGCTGGGGTGCAGACGATGTTCAAGCTCTCCCTTCTGGCCTGTCTACATGTATCAGTGCATGTGTGCATATGTGTGCATATGTGTGCACACACCCAGTAAGTAACGTTGGAAGGAAAGGTATACTCCCCTGGTGTATATGACAGGGTGCAGCTGCTTCTCTCATTCCAGGTGGCAAAGAAAACTGAAAACAAGACTTCCAACTTGTACGTCTGTACAAGACTGTTGAGGGCTGTGCTGTTCACCAAAGCCGAAGGAAGTAAAAACCCAAGTGGTGAACACATCAGTGAATAAGCAAAATGTGGTACGTGTACGCCATAGAGTAAGGCTTATCGAACCTTCCCACCACAGCACCGAGACCGTGGGAACACAAAAGACCATCCCTCCTAGTATCTCATTTGCATAGTATGCCCAGAGCAGGTAAATTCATGTACAAAGCAGATTAGTGCCTCTCCAGATTGGGGCTGGAAAGACCAGGAGGAGCCGGGAACCACTGAGACTGACATTGTTTGGGAAGTACATGGGGTGATAGGTGCACAGCGCCCAGTGCTTATGTGCCTCTGGTGTGCAGCTCAAAGACAGGTAAAGGTTACATTTTATGTTATGTGAACTGACTCCCTTACTTCTTGCCTTTCTTCTTCACACAAGGTACTGGTATGTACACCGGGCTGACAGTCCTTCTGCCTTAGCTCCAGAGCTAGAATGATGGGCATCTGCTACCACACCCAACTTTATCTCCGTGTGTTTGTGGAATGTTTATATGTATGGGTGGGTGCACATGGAAGCAAGCATGTCTGTATGTGTGTGTATGTGTGTGTTTATCTGTATGTCTATGTGTGTATGTGTGTGTGTGGTATGTGGGTGTGTGTGTGTGTGTGTGTGGGTGGGTGGGTGGGTATGTGTGTGTGTATGTATGTGGTGTGTGTGTGTGTGTTTATCTGTATGTCTATGTTTGTGTGTATGTGTGTGTGGTGTGTGTGTGTGTGTGTGTGTGTGTGTGTGTGGTATGTGTGTGTGTGTGTGTGTGTGTGTGCATGTGTGTAGAAGCCAGAAGTTGACTGAGGGTGAAGAACTACCTCAGAGGACACCTTTCTTTTGAGACAGAGCTCTCAGAAACCCTGGAGATGCTGATTCAGCTCGGGTGGGTGGCCACCTGTCCCTCCCTCTGTGGGGCTGAGCAAGTCCTCATGGTCAAGCAGCAGGCCCTCGCCCATTAGACCGTATCCCTCAACCTCTTGGTTCCTTAAAAATCTAAATAAGGGGTTTAGATGAGAAGAGAGCAAGGTAGTTGGTTGGTGCCAGAAAGAGCTGACACAAACCCCCACTTTAGAAATCGCTTTATTAGAGACAGGAACTTGAAATCCTCATGGCCATCACCCTGCATCATTGATGTGGGAGAGCCTTCAAAAAGGACAGTGTATCATAGCAGTGATGGTGACAAGGACAGGCTTTCTTTGGGAACCTGGAGAAGAATGTCCTGCTGAGAGAACTTTCAACTAAGAGGATGACCTGCAAACCTGTGCTGGTTTCACTAAGAATGGCCCCATAGGTTCATATGTTTGAATGTTTAGTCACGATGACCAGACACTTTGAAAAAGAGTTAGGAGGTGTGGCCTTGTTGGAGGAAGTCACTGGGGGTGGGCTTTGAGGTTTCCAAAGCCTGTGCCATGCTTCTGCCGTGTCGAGAATGGACTTAACCTCTAAACTGTAAACAATAGAAATAGAACAGTGACTAAGACATCCCCTAAACAAAAGACATATCCAACCTTAGCATCTTTTTGGGGGTGGTGGGGAGTCCCACAGCGCAGGATTTATTTCAACGTGGCATAGGCCTTGTGACTAGAAGCATGGGAAACCTAACAAGGGCCATAAACTAGGGGCCACAAAAGCACATATTGCTGCGGTGAGTTTTGATACTCCACTTTGGCTCCAGGTGCCTGTACACCTGCCTAGGAGCTGTCTTTGGATCCGCCAATGAAAGACACACACATTAGCTTATTATTTTTTTTAATATTTATTTATTTTATGTATATGAGTACACGGTAGCTGTCTTCAAACACACCAGAAGAGGGCATCGGATCCCATTACAGATGGTTGTGAGCCACCCTGTGGTTGCTGGGAATTGAACTCAGGACCTCTGGAAGTCAGTGCTCTTAACCACTGAGCCATCTCTCCAGCCCCTAGCTTATTATTAAATGCCTTGGCTATCTCAAAGGCTGGGCACTCCTAAATCTTTCCCTGCTACCCCAAGCCCAGTTGGGGAAGTGGACAGTGATCACTTACCTGAAATTTTACATGGCTGTATGGTTTTATCTCCTGATGCTCCTGCATCCCATCCTTCTACCCCGAGTCACAGAGATTCTCTTCCCTTCCTCTCTGAGTCCTACCCAAGCAATGCTAAGTGTCCTGCCTCGTGCCCAAACATTGGCTGCTGGCATCTTTATTGATCGATCAAAAACCAGTTGGACCAGGACCTTCAGCATCTAGACACGCAGATTTTCAGTTTACTCAAAGCATTAGAATCAATCTCCAACAACATTGCCTGACTTAACTCTCAGTCTGGCCTGTGGAATTGGGGGACACGGACTGGTTTCTTCCGACTGTGGGGTCTGACCTTTCAGAGTGACCAGTTTCTTGAGTTATCTTACGTTTTACAGCAGGAGAGGCTGCGAGACACGGCATGTTCTAGCACGTGGATGAGGTTCACGTGGATGAGAAAGGAAGCCATCTCTTCTGGGACCGTAGAAATGGAGGCGGCAGACAGCAGAGGGACACTGGGTCCAGACAGAAGGCAGAACAATCCTGTTTCACCTTTTGTGTTTTAAATAAAAATTACATAATACACATCTGGGAGGGGGAAGGACACAGAAACATCTGGGAAAAGTTCTCAAACTTTCTCAAGGTTAAGGATGCAATAAATAGTTGTCTTCATGTAATCAGAGGATTTTTCAAATTTTCTGATGCTTTATAAGCAAACATAAATTGTCTAAAAATAACAAAAACAGAGCTGATGAGAGGGCTCCGTGTATAAAGGTGATTGCTGCCAAGCTTGACGATGTGAGTTCAGTTCCAGCACTCAAGAGGCACGGCGATCCCTGTGATTTGAGGTCAGCCTGATCTGCATAGCAAGTTTCAGGCTAGTCAGGTTGACATAGGAAGACTTGTTTCCAAAAAAGAAACAGCTGCTGGAAACAGTCTGCACAGTGGCCTGGGACCAATGTTTCTATAACACCTTCCCATCTCCAAACAGAAGCATCAGAAAAGCCTATCCCAGAGAAAGGGAAGTAGGGTTAGCCAGATGGCACTTCTCCCAAGCCTAACTGACAACCTGAATTCAATGCCCAGCAACTACACAGTCGGAGAAGAGAAACAACTCTGAAGGTGCCCTGTGTGCCTGCGCACACTCGGGACGGATGGGGGTAGAGAGGGAAAGAAAATGAGAAGAAATAAAAATTGTTTAGTGATATCCTGAAGGCTGGAAAAGTGGTCCCACTGTAAAAAGAACTCTCTGCTCTTCCAGAGAATCTAAGTTCAGTTTCCAACATCCATGTCAGGCAGCTCCGGGGATCTGACGCCCTCTTCTGGACCCCATAGGTACCTGCATGCATGTGGGCATAAATATACACACACACACACACACACACACACACACACACACACACAAATTAAATTAAATTAAATTAAATTAAATTAAATTAAATTAAAAATAACCGACATGCTGGTGTACTTGGGAGACAGAGGCAGGAGGGGAAGAAGCACAGTCTCCACTACATAGCAGTGTGAGGCTAGCCTGGGCTACATGAGCTCAAAATACACAAAACAACAACAGGGCCACTAAAGTGAGAGACTATTAGTGATAGCTTACGTGGAAGGGGAAAAAAGATAGCCATTGTGGGCAGCCTGACAGGGCACCTAAGAGGAGACAGAAACTTCAAAGACATGCCTCAAATAAAGGAGGCCTTTAAGTTTTCTGAGGTTGGTGGGAAATTCCACACCATGTAATTTAGCACAATGAAGCCTGACAGGAAACCTTTACAGGAGATGGGCTGAGGGACCACAGCACAGAAAACAGGATGCTTCATGATGCTTCAGGGACACATAGCTTGAGTTCCAAGAGAGGGAGAAGGGCAGGCAGATAGCAGGATCTGCAATCTAACATACTGAATCCCACCCTGTTCCTCTCTGAGGTGAAAGGTGAGTTTACCCTCATCTGTCTACTACACACAGTCTTGATCCCAGACAATGCAGGCTGAGCTCGGTGCACAAAAACCAGAAGAGCCCTGAGGCTTTTAGCCTCAGACCTACACAGTGTCAGCAAGATACTAGATCTTAAGCTTTTCTCTTCCTCCATTGCTCACCCTTCCTTCCCTCTCTTTTTGCCTCCCTCCTTCTCTCCTTCCTCCCAACCTATGGTCAGACCAAACCCCAGCAGCTCTCCCCCTCTCTCTGGAGCACAGAGTTGATTAAAAATAGAAAACACAGGATACAAGCTAGACATGGTAGTACATACAATGTCCTGCTATGTGGGAGGAAGAGGCAGACGAATCTCTAAGAGTCAAGGTCAGCCAGGGCTACAACACAGAGAAACCCTGTCTCAAAAAAACAAAAGCAAGGGGCTGGAGAGAAGGCTCACCAGTTAAGAGCACTGACTGACTTACAGAGGTCCTGAGTTCAGTTCCCAGCAACCACATGGTAGCTCACAACCATCTGTAATGGGATCTGATGCCCTCTTCTGGTGTATCTGACAGCTACAGTGTACTCATATAATAAATTAATCTTTAAAAAAAAAATATAGGATGTTGTGACATTGTGACCTATTGTCTGCTTCACCGCCCTATGGCATGTAGGCCAGGCTAGACCACATGGTGTGAACCTTGGCAACTTCTCTTTGTTCTCTGGAGGATGCTCTAGCTGTCCTAATGAAGATTCTCTTTAGACCTGAAACTGAAAGGCTAGACTCCCAGGTCAGGTTCTCTGAACCTCCCAGGAAAGGCGACACCCCAAATCACTCACGAGAAACAGTCTTGATGCAAACTGCAAGAGGATTTTTATTCCGAGCGTGCTTGGGGCCCACAACCTGTATGCCATGTTGGAGTAGAGGGCTGCGGACCATGAGGGCAGAATTGGGACAGATTTTATATGACTCACAACAAAGCCCGCCAATCATGACAAAGCCCTTGAATCACAAACCAATCATTTCATAGCAAAAGCCTGTGAATTATAACCAATCATTGCAAAACCTGTGAATCACAAACCAATCATTTCCCTATATTCTCAGAGGTCTGTATTTGCGCAGTCTCCTGGGTGGGGGTGGCAATGGCGGTCAGAAGTCACTAGGGCAGGGGGTTCTTAGGTGCGGGGTTAAGGCTCCTTTAGCTTGGGGTCCTTGGAGGGGTTAGGCTATATTTTTTTATTCTTTCAAAACTTGCTCTGCCCATTCTAGGCTTCACATCCTAAATGCCTTCTGAAGGGCGATCATGCCTGTTCCTTTGCAGGAACTACAACTTTCCTCTATGAAGAGCATTCAGACCAAGAGGAGAGGAAGGAGAGGGCTAAAGCTGAAAGCCACCAGCCTTTGTCAGTGGGAGACCTCTGAGACCCAAAAGCCTGCAGCAACCCTCCTCCAGTGGCAGAGTCTGGGCCTAGAACAGTAAGCCTCAGGCTGGAAGCCCACGACTTCCTTTTACTAACACCTGGGACTGTGGCTTTGAGAGATGCGCCTTGAGCTCTCAGGACCTGGAGCTATAAGGGCTGGGTTTGAAAGCCTGTGACACTGAAAAGGTTAGGGAAGCTGCCTGTGCTTTCAAGGCATAGCCAACAGGCAGGCCATGACCCATGCAGTCTCTGCTCCTGTTGCAGACGTGCTGAAACCAGGTGAGCTTAGGGCCAGAGTGAGGTAGCGGACCCAGGGATCCTGGCCTGACCACAGAGTTATGGGTTTGCCCCTGTTTCTATTTTTAAAAATGGAAGAAGAAGAAAAAAACCACATACACGAATCATGGCACGGGATACTGATACCGTATGAGCCTCTAAACAGAAAAGGTAGAGAAATAGGGGAGGAGGGAAGGAAGTAAGCATGAGCTTGTAACAACCCACCTTTATGCATATGGGAGAGAAGAAGGCTCAGAGAAGTTAAGCACCATACCCAGGACACACAGCAAGGAGGTAGCTGGGGTATGGCTTGAGCCAGGTGGAGTGAGATGATTCTTCAGGTTCTATCTCCGCTCCCCTGCCCCTCTCTCCTCTGCCCTACCCCACTGCTGAGGCAGCTTGAGCCCCGTGATGTCAGGAACAAGGTCGAGGGAAACGGCAAATATCTTTGGCTTAGTTTCTTCAGCTGCCTTAAACCCATGAGCAAAAGCAACTTGGGGCGGAAAGCGTTTACGCCTTGCAGTCCCTTCAGGAAGAGAAGTCAGGGCAGGAACACAGGCAAGAACTGAAGCAAAGGGGGAGGGCACATCAACATCAACCAAGAAAATGCCCCGCAGGCTTGCCCACAGGGCCAATGTGATGGAGCCATTTTCCCACTGAGTGTCTTTCCAAATGACTCCGGCTTGTGTCGAGATTGACTGAAAAGCAACGGTGTCCAGCTGACCCAGAGAGTTTTGATATTCTGGTTTGGATTAGGGAAGGAAGATTCCAAGTCAATATCAAAGGCTGGCTGGGGTGTGACTCAGTGGGGATCACTTGCTTGGCAAAACTTAAGCAACTAAACAGGACTGCGTGACTTCACAGTCATCAACTGGCTCGTCCTGTGGCTTCCAGGAACTACGCATCCCCTGGTTCCGCTGAACTGCCGTCTGCAAGGGGAGCACAAGGCAAAGCATGACTCACGAGCCATTTTATGTCATAAGCGGTCACTTGGCCCACCACACACTGCTGTCTCTGTAAGGGAAATGGCTCTTCTTTACAGATTCAGCAACTGCGGGCCAAAGAGGTTAGGCAAATCGTCAAGGGCCACACAGCAGTGGGATTTAAACCCAGGCTGCCTGACTCCCAATTTACACTTAGCGGCCGGCCTGTGGAAGGCTTGCTTGACTGAGCTTTCTGGGCGGTTCAGACCTGTGGCTGTTGAAGCACGTGACCTCAGGGCCTTTCCCTGCGATAATATCTCACCTATAGTCCTAACCTACAGAACAGAAGGAAGCAGCTCAGCATATAGGAATCAAGCCAGCCCAGTTCCGTTGCTTTATAGCTGGGACCCAGAAAGGGGTGAGGGTGCTGGGCCTCATGGCAGGCAGGAGTTGAGACCATACCTCAGCACACTTGGGTCTTCACAGGCTCACAGTCTCCCCAGGTCCTGGAACTGTTTTGCTGGGGACATCTCAAGCCAGGATTACACAGGGACATTTCATCCTAGGACTGTCTCTGGGTTGTCTCCGGCTGGGCCATGACAGACACACTATGCTTCTTGGAATCTGACCCTAAGTGCCAGTGTTTACCCATCAACTCAGGGACGCCTGCAATAGGGGGTTCAAGGCCACTTTGTGTTTCAGAAGCCAGGAGCACAGGCAGGGACAGGCGATGGAAAACCTGGGATTTCCTGGACTCCTGGGGCAGGGCGTGGCTCCTGTGGATTGGGAAAGTGGTCCTAGAAGTAAGAGTGGGGATCATGGATGAGGGTCTCCAGCTGTCTCTCAAGTCAGTCTCCCTGTGGGTCAGTTTCTCCAGCACCGTGGAGCCTCTCCTGTCCATGGAGGGTCCTGGCAGAGCAGTGTCGGCCTTCTTTCTGTGACTTTGTAGAGATGCCCACAACAGAAGCCTGGGATTACAAGCAGGTGCTACCACATCCAACTTGTAGTCTACCGATGGCACCCAGGACTTCCTGCAAACTTAGGCGAGCACCAACTAAGTACACCTTGGCTCCAGAGACGTCTTTCTCATTAAATGTCCTTTATAATCCCGCCTCCAGAAAGAAAATGATCCAGCTAAGGAAACCACTCACCTCCTACCTCATGACTCAGTTCCTCCACAATAGAGCTGTGAACCAGCATCCTGTTTCCTGTGGACCAGGTTCTCCACACTGGAGAGCTGTGAACCAGTGTGGGGCTGTGGACCGTGAAAGGCACCCTGGTTCCCGGTTGAGATGAGGCTTGAAACCCTGGTGACCCTGAGGGATAGTAGGAATCTCACCAAAGCCAGCACCCATCACTAGGCACAGCCCTCCATAGATTTGTGGCCATCAGTCACACAAGGGCAATGCCTCAAGCCCCTCCGCAGATAAGGACATGACCACAGGTCACGTAGGCTCACGACAGATCTTTATAATGAAGTACCTAAAGGCCTGGAGGCTTAGCCAATTAGCCTTTCTTCCCAGACACTCCTTCCTGAAGAAGGTATTTAATCTCAGGCCCACCCTGAGAAATGGGAGCTATAGAAAATGCCTACAGAGCAGCTGACTAATCTCCCATAAAAGGCCTCTCTGCTCCTAGCCAAGGCTGCCACCAAAACCTATCTGCCACCGACAAGACAAGGACTCCCATGGGACCAGCTGGAGTACCCCTCTTCCCCCTCAGCCCCGACTAGATCCCCTCTGCAGGCCCCCCACTCCATTCTTAGCTCTTCTGTGGCATCCAGCAGCACCTGGGTGTCCGAGAGCCTGGGAACCAGACGAACATAGGCTCCCCCAAGCGAGCTCCGACTGTCTGTCCTGCACTTCCGACCATGTCCTCCCCTCCCCCAGTGGTGACTCTGCAGCTTCCCACAGCCCCACACCTGCCCAGCAGCTTGGGGTAAGTGTGGTCCAACTTCCTGCGTCCTCCCTCCCCTAGTGGCCTGAGCCCTGTGGCACGGAGGACATGGGAACCCCCAATCACTAACTCAACAGAGCAGCATTCTGTTTCCTGTGGACCAGCATTCTGTTTCCTGTGGACCAGCATTCTGTTTCCTGTGGACCAGCATTCGGTTTCCTGTGGACCAGCATTCTGTTTCCTGTGGACCAGCATTCTGTTTCCTGTGGACCAGCATTCGGTTTCCTGTGGACCAGCATTCTGTTTCCTGTGGACCAGCATTCGGTTTCCTGTGGACCAGCATTCTGTTTCCTGTGGACCAGCATTCGGTTTCCTGTGGACCAGCATTCTGTTTCCTGTGGACCAGCATTCGGTTTCCTGTGGACCAGCATTCTGTTTCCTGTGGACCAGCATTCTGTTTCCTGTGGACCAGCATTCGGTTTCCTGTGGACCAGCATCCTATTTTCTTACTGCCCGCATCACCACACTTTACACATACTGGATGAGCATTTGCCCATTTAGCAACCAACCACATAGGCTCCTTGTGATAGGGCAGCTTGCCACAGGACCTTTGCACCTCCGCACCAGCTGCCAGCTTCTTGACCTGCTGGCACCCAGGTATCTGCACTGCCTGTTTCTTCTCTCAAGCATCACCTTCTGACCCAGACCCTCCCAAAGAATCTTACCTAAAGTTACAGCCAAATTCTAGGCCTTCTGAGACCTCCCCTTTTCTGTTGCTCGCTTGCTCACTGACCGCATTATAGTTCCTGTCTGCAACTGACTGTAAGCTGGAGAGGGAGCCCTGGCTGCATGGAGCCACTAAGTCCCAATGGCACAGGCGTGCGTGAGTAGCTGGATGGACAGCAGTCTGGGCAGGAATGTGGGGGGCAGGGGAGCCTCACTCCCTCTTCAGCTACCCTTGCTGTCTTTCTTCCCTTCTTCCTTTCGAGGCAAGGCCTTAGATAGCCCAGGCTTGCCTAAAGTTTACTGTACAGCAGAGGGTGACTGAACATCTGATTATCTGCTTTCACTCTCACTGCTAGGACTGCAGGCAAAGCCACTACATTCTGTTTGTGCGATGCTGGGCACCAAAGCCATGCTCTCTGCACCCTGGATGATCATCTACTCAGAAAGCCGCTTCTCTAAACCCCTTGCTTTTTCTTGCTTCTTTGTTTCTAAGGATAGATTTTTTTTCAATCCCTATTTTTTAATAAGGGCTCTTACAAGCTTTAACCTCCCTTTATTTCCACCACCTACCAAAGGTAGTGGGAAAGAAAGGTTATTAGGATACTGGGGACGTGGACCTGTTTAGAAACTGCTCTTTGGAGCAAATCCAATCCGCACTGTCAGAAAATCAGCAGTTCAGGTCTCAAAATCAGCAGCGGCAGCTCAATCCACTCACACACACTTCACAGATACACTAGCAGTCCAGTTCAGCAGAGTCAGGATAGCAAATATGACTCAGCAATGGTGGCATGACCCAGCAGAAACAGACAGGCCTCTGCCAAGTCAGCACGAGTCAGCAGGCACAACCAAGACCAGCAGGGATGCTGGAAGTTCTCTGCTAAGCTTCTCTCAACAAAGTGAAGGTCAGTGAAGATGTAGATTCAAGACCAAGAAGCATTGCAGAGCTGGGTATGCAAGCCACCCTCCCGCCCCATCACTGTCCACTGCGTCCTATTTATACTCCCTCCAAACATCACATGTCCTCCTACAGGTCTTACCCCACCAGTGAGTTTGTCTTAGAAAACCCTCTGTGAGTCTGTATCCGCTGACATCACTCTGCAAACTGACCCAAGTCCACAGAAGCAGCAAGAAATCTCCAGAGCACCACCAGAAGTCTTTTTGGTACATTTCTCTCTGTAGAGTCACAACAAACAAAGCTCAGCAATGCAATGTAAAGCGAACCAGTACATGCATGTTGTTAGCAAAGAATCATTTCTCACATGTCCTTTCATGTGCTTGCTTTAGCAAAACATTCTTTCTCTTGTATCTGCTTTAGTGAAACATTCCTTCACATGTCAGCCCCAGTAAAACAGCATCCCGCACTACTGACCTCCCAAAGAAACCTGAAGTTTCCACTTCATTTGTTTTTTGGTTTTTCAGAATAGGTTTTCTCTGTGTAGCTCTGGCTGTCCTGGAACTTGTTTCATAGACCAGGCCATCCTCAGGCTCAAAGATCTGTCACTTCCTGCCAAGTACTGGGGTTAGAGGTATGTGCCCTCCATTGTCCGTGCTACCCCTGGAGGCCGTGTTGATGCTGGGGGACGTGCTGGCGTCTGTGGTTTGAACTGCCGCCTCAGATGCGTTGATGCCCAAGATCCATGTGGATGTCTGTGGCCGTGTGGATGTCTGTGGCCTGTGGATGTCTGTGGCCTGTGGATGTCTGTGGCCTGTGGATGTCTGTGGCTGTGTGGATTCTGTGGCCTGTGGATGTCTGTGGCCTGTGGATGTCTGTGGCTGTGTGGATTCTGTGACCTGTGGATGTCTGTGGCCGTGTGGATGTCTGTGGCCGTGTGGATGTCTGTGGCCTGTGGATGTCTGTGGCCGTGTGGATGTCTGTGGCCTGTGGATGTCTGTGGCTGTGTGGATGTCTGTGGCCATATGGATGTCTGAGGCTGTGTGGATGTCTGAGGCCATGTGGCTGTACGAGGCTGTATGAAAATCTGTGGCCGTGTGGATGCCTGTGGCCGTGTGGATGTCTGTCTGTGGCCGTGTGGATGTCTATAGGCCGTGCTGCTGCTGAGAGCCACATTAGTGTCTGTCATTCACCTTCTCTCCGAGGACCATGGGGATGTCTGTGGTCTGTGTTGCCACCTGAATCCACATTGATGTCCATGACCCATGCTGCTGCTGAACGTACAGGTCAAGGAAACTTCTTTTGCAGTTGAGATCGAGAGACATCGAAGGCTTCTGTGACAACCTCTCTCCTCCATGCCCTCATCTCAACTAAAAAGAAATAGTTGGGACAGGAAGCCACTGAGAACTCTTAAAGCTGTGATAGGGATGTGAAGTTAACCCTTCACAGTTGATGGCTTTGGTGGGGGGTGGGGAGGGTACAGGTTGGGAGGAACTCAGTTTTCATTAAGGGGCTGCTTACTGGAAATTTGGCCATGCTCCAGAGAGTAAACTGGCAACAGAAGTTGGACTTGGTTTTCTTCCTCTTCCTCCTCTCCCTCCTCTTCCTCCTCTTCCTCCTCTTCCTCCTCTTTTTCTTTTGTCTTGAGGAGGTCACAGGGTGGGGGTGGACTGGGAGGACTGGGAAGTGAATGTAATCAGGGCGAATTATGTGAAATCTCCAAATAATCAATACAATATAGTGCTTAAAAACTAATAAACCAATTTTCATTTATAAATTGTCCTGGAGCAGCATATTACTCCATATATATGCTGAGAGAGGGCTCAGCAGTCAAGAGCACTTGCTGATCTTGCAGAGGACCCAGGTTTGGTTCCCAGCACTCACATGGTGGCTCACGGCCATCTGTAACTCCAGTTCCCAAGGATCAGATGCCCTCTTTGACCTTCTTGAGCATATGTGGTATGTATACATACATGCAGGCAGTCACACACATAAATAAAAAGAAATCAAACGTTTAAAATAATAATAGCTGCAAACACACAGCTAAGGGTCAGCTCCATGCTCTCCTAACACACTTAGTTCTCAGAAGAAAGTGAGGCGGGAGCTATCATCATTCCCTCGGAGGCAACCAGAACTCAGAAATCAAGCCATTTGCCCACAATCACACGGCTGGTTAGTGCAAAGGCCAGGCTAGAGCCCAGATAGGCTCTTCTCTGAGTAGGAAGTGTAAAAATATTACTTATATGTGAGGACCAGGCTTTGAAGCCAGGAGACCCCAGGCAAAGTATCCACTCATTTTTGCAACCTCTGGGTCCTTGCTGGTCCCAGTGTGGTTCGTGAGCATTAGAAGTCACTTCTGCTCCCTGATGGGAAAGCATCTGCTACCAAGAGTCACTTCCCCAAAGCTCTCAAGTGACAAAAGAGGAAATGAGGAGGAGAAAGGAGAAATGAGACGGGGTCCCTGTCAGTCCAAAACCAGTAGAGTCCTGAGGCCGGCCTGGAGGCACGGAAAGTCACCCAACTGGGTGTGGGCTGGGTGTCTTTCTGAAGACTTGAGTTTACAGATGTAACTGAGGATGAGTTTGAGAGTCTGACGCTCCTCCCTGTGCTTCCTCCTGAATGCTGAGAGTACAGGAGTTTGCTAGCGCCTGCTTTAAGTGGTATTGGGGACTGAACCAAGGCCTCGAGCATACTATGAACTAAGCCACATCCCTGGTCCTGTGTGAGGTAGTGTTACTTATGTGTATGTTTGTGTGTTATCGTGGGGAAGTCTGTGAACAACTCACAGAGAAGAGACAGGTAGAGAACAAATGCTGCCCACCTCCCTTGTGAGATGCTCTGCTGCTCTGGAAGGAAGAGAGGGCCTGCCCAGGCCATCCATGGAAATGCTAGGGAAAGTGGATGCCCGCTGAGTCCCACATGCAAAGCCTAGTTGGGAAAAAGGAAGCAGTGAACTAGTCTTGTGAGTCAGCATCTAGCAGCTATCTCTACAGCTCTCATGGTAGCGGGGCACACAGCAGCATGGCATCACCAGGACCCGGTGAGAAACAGTGCTCTTCTTTGTAAACAGAAACAATAGAATTAGAGATGCCCAGATGCCCACTGGTGTCCTGAGTATCATCACTGCCTAAAATTTCTGCTTTAGTCACATGCAAAGCGGAGTGTACTGGGTTACAATGTAAAATCTGTTCTTCCTGGTGTGGCTTGCAACTCAAGGGAAAAAAAAATTAGTTTGGAAAATTTGGATGCAAAATATCTAAAAGAAAGAAACCAGAAACAGGCCAGGGATGGTTTCCTGGGATGGGAGGAAGGCAGACATCACAGAATTCTCTATGCTTTTGTTTTAAGCAGGGAGTGCGCGTTGCTTTGCAAGGAAGGAAGGCCTGTTTGTAAGGTTTTCAAGACCAAGGAACACTCTCGCCTCCATGGCTGGAAAGGACTGTGCTAAGCTTTTGACTGTAAGAAAGGCTGACAGCACCTCTAGCACCACTCCAGGAAGTGTGCTGAGAAAAGCCTTCGTTCTCAAGACCTGACCAGATCCCCCTGGAGAAGCACAGCAGTCCCAGCTGGCCCTCCCCACTGCTGTTAAAAGTCACGGGGTATCAGTGTTGTTAAAAGATGACATCCTGGGTTTCAGCACCAATGTTAGGAAAAGGATGAAGTGGGCAGGGGTGGGGGGAGATATGGAAGGATGAAGAGAGTGGGGGTGGTGGTATGACCCAAGGAGGTGCAGCGAGGCCTGGGGACAAGGGAGATGCCTCTGGGGGGGGTCAATGTTGGGAATTCCTTCCCCCTGAGGGACCAGCCACATGACAGTATAGTACAGAATAGAGTTTATTCAGGTCATGGGAGAGTTAAGAGGGTAGTAGAGGTAGAGAGAGAGAGAAGAGAGGAATAGAGGAATAGAGGCCATGAGCATGTGGAGAGAGAGAGGGGAAGAGGAGGGGGAAAAGTGGGGGGAGAACAAGGCTGGAAGAGTGCAAGAGAACAAGAGAGCAAGAGAGAGAGGAGGGGGCAAGCAGCCCCTTTTATAGTGTCAGGTCACTGGGGCGGAGCATACCTGGCTGTTGCCAGGGAACTGAGGGGTGGGGTTTACAGAATCCCAACACCCACCAGCGGCAGGTTAGGGAAATCCACCGAGTTCCCTGTCAATAGCTGAGCGTACCAGGCTCAGTGCCTGTGTGACTGTTACCTACAGAGCATTGCTCATGGATGTCACCCACCAGACCCCTGTGGGCTGTTGGCTTTCTTTTCTTTGCTTATTTTGCTTTTGGTTTGTTTGGGGTTTGCTGTTTTTGTTTTTGAGACATTATTCTCCTGTAGCCCAGAGGATGATGCTGATCCGCTGGCCTCTACCCCTGAGTATGGGGGTTTGACATTCGACACCACACCTGGTTTATGTGACACTGGGGATTTTGAAGGGCTTTGTGCTACCAACTGAGCTCCAGTCCTAGCCCTACATTTTAAAAGTTTTGGTTTTATTGCTTTTGTTTTTTAAAAAGGGGGTCTCATAATACAGCCCAAGGTGGCCTTGAACTTGAGATCCTCCTGCCTCAACTTCCCAACTATTGGGTTCACAAGTGTATGCCAGCATACACACACACACACACACATACACACACACACACACACACACACACATGCACACGCACACGTGTGTTTTTCCCTCCCTCTCTTCCATTTTTCTGTATTTGAGGTGTTTTAGTCTTTGTTTTGTTCAGGCAGGGTCTCATTCTGCAATTCAGACCGGCCTGACAGACATTCAGATTGTAGCCCAGGCTGGCCTTGAGCTACACCAGTTCTCCACTGCAGCCGCCGGGTTCCAGGACTGCAATGTGCACCAAGCCTGACTTCCTGTTCTGTCTTCAGAATCCTTTCCTTGGGCAAATTCCCAGAAGTGCAATTGCAGAGAAGCCTTTGTTGTTCCCAGGGCCTGTAGCTGCTGGGAAAAAGGCTGGGCTTCTGCCTTTCCAAGGGACTGCCACGCCCAGCAGCTGTAAGATCTCTGTCTCGGGATCCAAGACATCTGTTCTCTGTGTCAGGAACTAGAGTAGAGCAGGAAAGAGGGACTTTCCCTTCTTTTCCAAGAACAGGCGTCAGGACATGAAGGACTACAGGGGACCTGCAGCAGGAGCTGGCCAAAGGCCCCCGTAGCAAGGAGGAGCCCTTTCCCCTGTGGATCCGGACCTTGGCCCTCCACACCCACCCTTCAGGGAAGACTGGATATTTCTTCCTGTACTGACTCTGGTCCAGGAGCTTCTGAGGAATGCCTATTAACGTCACTAGCCACCATTTTTTCCTGAGAATGTGGCCAGAGCGTGTGGTATGTGCCCTACAGCTGGGTGAAACTGGTCTGGTGTCATTCTGCTCTCTGAGATCTTAGGGACACCCTTCCCCCAACCCGAGGCCAGGTTCCTGCTTCCTGCTCCCAGGCAGAACCGCCCATTTCCTGGATGGATGGGCAAGAGAGGGAAAGCATCAAGTTCCTGTGTCCCAGCCCTAAGAGTCTGTAGGCTTCTTCCCAGCCCTGGGTCCCTGTAGCTCAGTGGACCAGGAATGGGGCCCAGCAACAGCTGAAAGGGAGCTTTGGTAGCCAGCACAACAGAGAAAACGAAGAGCAACCAAGGAGGGTCAGGACCTGACAGAGGGGAGGCTGAGAGGGAGGACAGCCAAGTGCACTTCAGTGGAGGGGAAGGGGAAAGTGGAATGCCCACATCTGAGGTTTCCCCTCAGGTTTTTGCAGCCCCCTTGTCCCTCAGGAAGCCACCAGCCCCTTAAGTAGAAAGTCCATACAGCCAGAGAGACTCTCTCTCAGGCACCAACTATCGATCACATGGCTCTACCTAGTTGCCAATCCTGTGTCTTACTTGCTGTGGAGTGCCACAGACAGACACGGACAAGGTCAGTGGCCCTGCCCTCTACCACCTCTCAAACAACTGCTCACGGTTTATCCCGTGCAGTTACAAATCCAAGGACCTCTTAGCCACAGGCAGATCTTGGTTTTGTTTATTGTTATTTATTTTGTTGTTGAGACATAGTCTTACTATTTAATCCTAATGGCTTGGAGCTTTCTATGTAGACCAGGCAGGCTTTCAACGTGCAGATCCACCTGCCTGTGGCTCCAGGTGCTGAAATTACAGGGAAGCGTCACCACAGCCAGCTGTTTTAAAATTTCTCTTGATTTACTATCATCATTAGTGTGTATGAGTGTGAGAGTGTGTATATGTGAGTGTGTGTGTAAGTGTGAGTATGTGTGTGAGTATATGTGTGAGTGTATGTAAGTGTGTGTGTGTGAGTGTGTGTGATTGTATGTGTGAGTGTGTGTGTGAGTATGTGAGTGTATGTGAGTGTGTATGTGTGTGAGTGTATGTGTGAGTGTGTGAGTATATGAGTGAGTGTGTGTGTGAGTGTGTGTGTGATTGTATGTGTGAGTGTGTGTGTGTGATTGTATGTGTGAGTGTGTGTGAGTGTGTATGTGTGTGTGTGTGCACACTATTCACGTAGCCACACTATACATATAGATGGTAGAGGACAGCTTTCAGGAGTCAGCTCTTTCTGCTTGCAAGAAACCCAAGGACTGAATTTGAGATGCCAGACCCATGTGACAAGCAGAACTCAGCATTTTGAGATCAGGGCATCCCCCAGTCTCTGCCTCCCTAGTGTTTGGATGACAGCTATGTGGCACTTGGGACTGAGCCAGCACTTTGCTGCACCCAGGCTCTTAATCTTTATATACACAATGGGTGGGCACCATTATCAGATCCATTATATGGATAAAGAAACTGAGCTCAGGGAGGTTTTTTAACGGTCCCAGTCACACAGCTACAGGGGAGTTAACGCAGGTCTCGGCCTAGGCATCTGGCTCCAGGACCTCTCTCTGTTCAGTGGCTCTCCTGAGCTGCCTGTAGCATGGCTCACTTTCTGTAATCAGTTGGAACAATGACAGCCACACTAGGGCAGGTGGTCCACAGACAACCTGCTTGGGCTAGCTGGCCTCTGTGTGGGAAAACTGCTAACTAAGGCCGAAGTCTACCATTGACTGGACAGCCTTCTGGGGCTCTGCTTGTAATGGAAGACTCCTTCATTAGCAGGGCTTCTCCTTCTCTGAGCTTGTCCAGGAAATTCTAGCCCCACACTCACCTCTACCTGAGGAATGTCACATAGCTCAATTCAATTATAGGATCGATTTCCTTTCTCCTAACAACACCTGTTCAGCCAGCACTGAGATTCCTGAAATGCTTCCCCACGCTAATGAGGCCTTCCAGGTCCACTAAGCCTCAAGCCAATGACATCTGCCCATCCTGGCTGTCCCTGCTCTCAGTCCTCCAAACTATAAATCTTCATTCGCCCTAACTAAAGTTGATTATACTGACAAGAGGGTGCCAGTCACCGCTCAAGGAGCTTCTGAACACCCCGCCTGATGTCTCTGCTTCTACCTCAGGCCTTGCCCCACTGCAAGCAGGTCCTACTATGTCCACTGCACAGCTGCCGTTGAGGAGATCAGCTCCAGTTTTATATTCTGACCCACAGGAAAGCAGCCCGAGTACTTTAGGCTTTTGAGACTCTGTTTCCATCATTTAACTGGTAAAATTGTTTCCGCCACTCTTTTTGCTCTGGCCGCTAGAAAGCTCAAACCCACCAGGCCCCAGTGTGCATTAGCCTGGGTGTCAGCTGTGCTTGTTTTCAACTCTTTGCTTTTGTTCGTTTAGGTCCATGTCAGGAAGTGGTAAGAGTGTAAGTCCACAGGTCGTGGACACATTACAAACTCCCAACCTGGGCATAGTTCACAGTCCGGGTCAGGCCTTTTCTTACTGTTGGGCAGCCTGGTGGTTAGGAAATGTTTGCCCCTGTCCTTCCACTGATAGTTGCCATGAATACACGCACCGCATGCTGCCATGGTAACCCAAGATGTTTCGGAGTGATGCCAAAGAACCTCCAGAAGCAGAAGCCTGGACCTGCTGGGGACAAGGGGTTGACACTGCACTGGTGGCTCTGAGCAGGGAACCTCCCGCTGAGGCCATGGCCAGTGGCTCCTCCAGCTGTCTCAGCCACAGAGCTCTTCCTATCCGGACGCTCACGGGAACCCCTGGGAACGGGACTGGATCCTTGCCTGTTAACTGTCCTTAAGTAGAGTTGGGAGAGGCCAAGCCTGTGGCTAACATCACTCCACAAGTAGAAAACACAAAGGAAGGAAGAAAAACAAATGGATTCAAGAGTAGCAATCCTAAGTCAGGGTTGTTTGTGTGTATGAGAGGCAATGTCTTATGTAATCTAGGCTGGCCTTGAACTCCTAATCCTCGTGTGCTAGTAAGGCAGACATGTGATCCTATCCAGCAACAATCAGGTTCACCTAGTGCATCCTGGGTAGGACGGCCACAGCACGAGCAGGACCCTGAGCAGCCAGCTGAAGTGGTGATTCCAGAGATAATGGCGACATTCACGATGCACTCTCAGAAGCTCACGAGTGTGTTACTCACTGCAACCTGATCATCAAACACCCACATCAGGTCACTACAGTGACACACTGGTCCCCTGCATATGAGTTGAAACACTGATGTGTCTCGCGTGGTTTCCAAAACCCTGAAACACTACACACCTCAGAAGAAAGAACAGACCCAGAAGACTTAGAGCAGTGTGTCCACAGAGACCACAAGGACAAGAAGGAAGCAGCCAAAGGACCAGGGGTGCTTTGTGAGGTAGAGCATCCTAAAAACAGAATGTGGGGCTAGCTGTGCAATCCTGGAAAACAATTGGCTGTCTATTTTGGGGGGAAAAAAAGCAAGACAATTTTATTTGGAGCTAAGCAATAGTATAGATTAAAGGAAAATTGGTAACAGCTCATGTCATGGAGGATACTCAAGGGCTTGCTGTCATTTTAAATGAGTGAGTTATATCTCAATAAAGCTATAAAGTTTTCTCTTTCCTAATAAGATAAGGAGGTGAGAGACTATCCCAGGGCACTGACTGAGTGAACACAGGTGAACCTTAACTTCTCTATCTGTAGATGGGCATGAAGTGGTTCTTCAGTCTAGGAGACAGGTTAGGGTGAGGGGTGTCCTGCCAGAGCCAGCCTGAGATGTCCTGGAGCTGGGGTGCAGCTTCTGGGTGTGTCTTTTCTGCTACCTCTTTCCTTGCCCAAATTCTGCCAAGGCTGGTTTCAGTAAGGGGGTGAGCCCCTGAAATCAGTAGACCCCACTACTCTGTCCTAGAAAGGACACCAAAGCCTTCTCTGTGTCTGAGTGCCAGGCCCTGATCCATGCGCCAAACCCGAATGTGGCCTGCCAGTTGTGGTATTAAGACAACAGAGTGTTCAGGCACTGAGAGGCATACCTGTAACCCAAGCACTCAGGAGACAGATTCAAAAGGGTTGCTGTGAGTTTGAGGTTAGGCTACAGAGTAGGTTCTAAGCCAGCCAGGGCTACCCAACAAGACCTTGTCTCTAAAACATTTACCTAACTAACTGACTAAATAAATAGATGAATGGATGAATGAACAAATGAATGAATGAATGAATGATGGCAACTTGTCCTCCAAGTCTATTCTCACTGCTACTGTTGGCTTTGGGGATCTTAGGGAATACCACTAATGATTGTCACTAATCCTGCATGGTAATCCAGGCTGGCGGGGCAGTGTGTTAGGGACCCACAAAGAGCTGAGTGTGCAAGAGGCTCATACAATGGCCCTTCAGAAAGCTGGTCCCTGGGGAGGCAGAGGACCTCAATCAACAAGGCCGAAGAAAGAAATGTCTGTCTCCACTTGGGCTCCACCCCCACAGACACAGGGCCAAGAATGCAGCCAACATCTATTAAGTTTCTAAAATTATGCCTAGACTGGGGTTGGGCACAGCTGAGAACTGCAAGAGGAAGTAGTGGACGGTGGGCAGGCAGGGAACTTGCAACCCGGCGCCTCCAGCATCAGTGCCAGGTAGCAGGCAGAAAGCTCCTGCCTGCAGAAGTCATAGAACCCAAAAGTCCTCTGTGCACGGCCACCCCTGGGAAGTTAACTGTCACTACCTCTCAGGTCAGCTTTCCACAGAACAGAGGAGGACTGGGGGAGGGTGTCCTCTAGCTGCCCCCATTGAAGGAAGATTTGAAAGAGAAAACTTTCAAAACCAGTGAGGGCAAGCAGGGTCACTCTGTTAGGCTGTACAGGCTGTATATTTGCAGAACTGCAGGGGAACACTTTTCTGGGTGACACCTACAAACCTGCTCGTGGTAGCCCCATAACATCCTGAAGAGTACCAGGTGGCCTGTGGCTGGGATCCTGCTCTTTCGTGGGTCTGTGAGAATGTGGCTCAGTGGCCAGCAGGCACACGGAAGACAGAACAAAGCCTAACCTAAAACTGGAGTCCTTATCCAAGTGCCCAAACCTCTGTCCCTCACTGAATCTAAGGTGTCAGCGGGCAAGTTCAGGGAGGTCCTCACGATGCAGGGCAGTCCTGTTTCTTGTTGTGTTGCACAGTTCAGTTTGATGCTCCTGGTGGTGCGTACACAATCATTCTTTCCTGTGGTTAAGGTTTTAGGGTGTGCACAGAACAAGGGGCTGCACCAGTGTGGCTGCATTTCTGAGTGCATTTCTTCCTCACAGTGTCTTCTCTACCCTCCAGCCATGTGAGTTCCATCACCCCGCTGCCCCTTCCCTGAGATCTCTTTCTCCCTCCTCCCTCCTTTTCCCCCTTTTCCAGCCAGCACACACACACACACACACACACACACACACGTTTTTCATAAATGCACACATATAGATAGGCATACATGCACAATATATATAAATATATATGCATATGTAAAGCTAGACATACACACACCCATATATAGATAGGCATACTAGGCATACTAGGCATCCACAGTCAACTAGGCATTCATACATATGTATATGAACATGCAGATATCTAGATAACATACATGTAGACATATAGACGTACATACACATATATTTAGATAGCGATATATACACATATATAGATAGTCATACATTCACACATATGTAGAGACATACATGCACGCTTGCTTTATAGATCAGGCTGGCCTCAAACTCAGAGATTCCCTGTCTCTGCCTTCTAAGTGCTAGGTTTAAAGGTGCACACTACCATTGCCCGGCTTCACCAAATCTTCTCATCAGGAATTCACTGAAACATCTTGTGAAAGCTCACGCCAGAGTCTTCCTTCAGAGGACCCAGGCTCCAGCTGTGGCTACCACATAAGGGTTTTTAGTACAAAATATTAAAGTAATTAAGTCTGAAAAACTGGATAGGTGCAAGACTATCCCTTTAAGGAGATATAGTGATTTCCCTCCCCAGAACTCCTCTGAGGAGTCTCCTACAGTGTAACCACACAGCTCTGGGAGTCAGCAGGCTCTCTGAATTACTCAGGGAAGGGAGTCTCCTACAGTGTAACCACACAGCTCTGGGAGTCAGCACGCTCTCTGAATTACTCAGGGAAGTGAGTCTCTTACAATGTAACCATGCAGCTCTGGGAGTCAGCACGCTCTCTGAATTACTCAGAGTGGTGTGACCTTCCTTCTCTCTGTCTTTTCTCTAAGCATGCCTTCCGAACATTGGGCTTCCTTGCTGTAAGGGTTACCTTTGTCAACGTGACCCAAGTTAGGATCATCTGGTAAGAGGAACCTCAACTGACGAAATGTGTCCATTAGATAGGCCTGTGGCCAAATCTGTGAGGCATTCTCGTCACTAAAGCCGGATGTGGGAGGGCCCAGCCCACTGTGGTGAGTCAGGTGGACCTGGCTGCTGTAAGAAAGCAGCCTGAACAAGCCATAGAGCAACCCCCCTGTAGCTTCCTCTCGCTCCTGCCGCCAGATTCCTGCCACCAGATTCCTGCCACCAGATTCCTGCCTACGTCTCTGACGCCAACACCCCTTGGTGACCTGACAGTATAGGAGGAAATAAGGCCTACATTCCTTCCTAAGTTCACTGTGGTCAGTGTTTCGCAGCAACAGGAAGCTCTGCTGCTTGTCTGCATGGGACTGACTCAGGAGGACTCCTCCCCTCTCATCTGTATCCTTCCCTCTCCTGCTTGTCTGCATGTGTCTGACCTCTGTGCCGGTAACTCATACAGGAAGACGTCGCCTCTTCCCAGTTCTCCACCTTTAGCAGCTGAAGGACTGCAGCTCACCTGCCCTCGGGTTTCTTTACACTCTAATCTAATCTAATAATAATCCTCCAGCTTCCTTCTGAGTCCACTCTTAAATTCTTTTACTAATGAGACTAAGAGCCCAAAGCACCCCTGTTCCTGATTATCCCGAGGCAGTCTTACTATATAGCCCAGGCTAGCCTGGAGCTCACTGTGTAGCCAAGGCTGGACTGGAACTCATGGTAATCCTTCTGTTTTAAAAGTTGACAAATGCAAATTATAAAGGTTGGAGGACTTGAAAAGTGTAAATGGTGATAGGAAAGGGACTAAGGGTGTGTAAAAGAAATGAAAACACGCTTCAGATCTCTGTCACTATTGCTACCATTGTGGTAAGACTTCAGGGTGTTAATGTGTTTAACCAAAGTCATTTTGCTGTATCTTTTACTCTCACTCAAAGGTGTGAGCCTGCTGCTCTTTCTGCCTGTGTGGATTTCAGTACAGATTACAAACAGCATGACACCAACATATCTAAAATGTTTTTCTTCTGTGAACTTAGAAGATGCTGGCAAGCTTCAGGGAGTCCACTTGGTTACACATCTCACAGGTCAAATGGGCTGCAATAAGCACTGTTAATCAACAGTCCGTTCCTCTGTCCCTATTTCTGAGGGTGGGATCTATTCCCTTTTCCTTGGTCCTGGGACACTGCCCCTTCTCCAACTATCAAGACCCTGGGCCTAAAAGTTTCAAACATACACCAAGCAAAAATTTTCGCCCTAAGCTCCTTAACTCTATTTCCTGCCCCTAAACATATACACCTGCCCCAGCATCCTTTCATGTCCAGGTGTTTCCCCAAGACCTGCATCCAGGACAGCTCCGAAGTGGCTACCCACAGGTGCTCTGGTCCAGCCTTACAAACGGCCCCAACTGGCCCTTCACATCCCTAGCCCCAGATGGTCCTGCAGAGCTTGGACAGCACCGGACTCTTGCCAGACTTGGCCAGCAACCCAGCTTTTAGACCCCCAATAACAATGCCCCAATATCAGCAGTAAGCAGTCATAAATGACTACCATTCTTATTCATTTATTGTCAATCAAAGGCTGGGACTTTGTGAGTCAGACCAGGGACGTGGGACCGAGGCACATATTTAACATATCAAAGCAGACAGGTTTCCAGCTCTCCCAGCATTCCTCACTTCCTACCTGCTGTGGGCTTGGCTGGCACACCCTCCATCTATGCTCAACTTTCTATCCCAGATGCTGGGCTTCCTCTCACCAGATGTTCACCTGTATATAATCCAAACACTTCAGTTCCCTCCTCCTGCCCCCACCTCTGCATTTCTCTCCTCTCTTCTCCCCTCCCATCCTCTCTGATACATGTTTTCTCTCTTTCTCTTCACCTTCCCATCTGTCTCCCTTAGCATGGGGATTTCACTGATCCTCTCTACTGTGAGGTCAGTGAACTTACCTGAGAGCTGCCCCCCAAAACCCTGCCTTAATATTTAATTTGGCTTAAATTGGCTCATTTCATTGTTGGAGATAACTTATCGATGTCTAGCTCAACCTGAACATCAGATAAATAATTTCTAGTACCACATTTCTCTGTGTGACATGTGACACACTTAAAAAGCTATTTGCTGCCTATCAAACATTTAGGCATAGCTGGGGGTGCTGTGTTTTTATTAATCCTAGCACACACACACACACACACACACACACACACACACACACACACACACCAGGGATAGGCCTGTGAGTTTATCCTTGCCATGAAATACCTGTATATCTGCAGCTAATTAAGAGCAAAGTCCCACTTACCCACCTTGTGGAGACAGCAACACACATGCATGCGTGCACACACTCACGCGCACACACACACACACACATGCACGAGTCTCTCTGTGCTTGTTCCTTCCCTTGGTAGCTGTGTAGTCACAGAGGGTTGTGGATACCTGGCACCAGCGGGTTCACGGGAAGGGCAGGATGAAGACTCTGAGCCAGAGGACACACTGTGTTCCTTTTGTAGGTCCTGCCCAGCCCTGGCTTCCACCCTGGGCTGCTTCTGAAAGTCAGGTCACGTGATGTTCTAGGCTGGTGACACTGGCATTCTGAGGCTTTGGTGGGGATCCCCTGGAGAGGGCAGGCTCCTCCCCATCTCTGGACCTGTGGGATAGAGAAGAAAAGAAAGTTCTCAGGTAACTCCAGGGCTGTTTCCATGGCAATAGCTCCTGACTTAGGTGCGGACACCTGTGGTCACAAGATACTGCATTCTTGTGGCTGGCCAGGGAGCCCAGCCCAACTTCCATACACAAGGGACACTGGGTGGTAGTAACCCCAGGTCTGGCCCCCAAGCCTCAGCAGAGCGCACCCTAGTCACCACGCCCACATCTCTGTGAGCTTAACTCTGAGGGGCCCAGGAACAGAGGACATGTTTAGGGTGTGTGAGGACAGAGGAACAGTGTCACCATCCCAGAACATCATGTGACCTGACTTTAGGGCGTGTCGTCTCTTCCAGGAGTCCAGTGGAGGCCAGACTGGACCCAAACACTTGGCTGATAGCTCTGCCCTGCCCTCCCAGTGGTTTCTCAAGCACCCTGATCTCTGGAGACAAACTGGGACACTTTGTAGCTATAAAAACTGTTCTGTACTGTACCCAGGGTGCTCTCCTCCCAGGAGCTGCTGTGACAACCAGACAGGAACCAAGCAAGATACTGGTCCAGCCCCTTTGGCTGTCAGACTATTGAAACAATGGTTCCCTCAAAACTGGAATTTCCCCAAGAATTTCTGGAGGGTGAGGTGCAAAACTGGAAGGGCCGATGAGGATGCAACCTGAGGAACTTGTCTCCGAGGAAGAGATTTTACTTAGTCCTGAACTTGTCATTGTCACCTTCATGAGGGACTGGGGCCCAGACAATGGAAGTGGGTGGGACCATATCTTGATCAGCAATGCTCAGCCCATGCAGGCCTCCTGGCCTGGGATTTCAGCCTAACCCTCGAGTCAGAGGATCCTGAAGGAACCTGGGGTTTGGGAAGTCATCACCTCTTCCTTACTCGGCCTCATCCTATAAACCTCCTGTGTCTGCTTTCCATGTGTTTAATTGGCCTGCTGAGATTGGGAGGCCCAGCCCCAGGCTCTGACCCTGACTCCCGTGCCTCTAGCAGCCCATCAAGTTCTTAGCTATTTGGGCTTTTGCAGTGATGGGGACAGAACCTAGGGCCTTCTCCACAGCAGGCATTGGCTCTGCCAGGGAGCTACACCTGATAAAAGAGCCCTCTAGCTGGATGATGGACACCCTCTCCTGATGATGGTGCTACAGAAGCACCTGAGGGCTGGCAGTCAGGGAAGGCTTCCTGGGGGAGGCAACGTTAGTAGAGAGCAAAGGAGCAGCAAGGCTGTTGCCACTGGGGACAATGGCAAAGCTTCTCTCTGGTCCAAGTACAAATGTTGATACTGTGTGCAGACTATGAACACTGTAGCACCATTGCAGATGTCTGAGAGTGCTCCCCTGCGAGGGGGGAGTGCTCCTTCCATGATTAACTGAACTGTCTCCTCAATTCAGCTGTGTAGCATAAGCCCTACCTCCTTGTTTACCTGTATGTAGCTGCCCCACCTCCTTGCACCCGACCCAGCTTCTCTTTGTCCTCTGTGTTTGTCATTTCTTCACATCCTCAGGAGCCCAGTCAGGGCAAGTCCCAGCAGCAGTGTGTGCATGGCTGTGACACCTTCCGGAGGGCCGTGTTGGTGGCTCAGGTGCAGATACATGCATCGGTATGAGTTAAGGTAATGAAAGCACAACTTACAAAGCCAGGTGTCATGGAGCATGCGTGTAATCCCGGCACTTGGGAGGCAGAGGCAGGTAGACTTCTGATCCCCCTGCCTCCACCTCTTGAGTGCCGGGATTACAGGTGTACATCACCAGGCCTGGCTCAGCTCTTGCCTTTCCCCACCTCTCTTCACACCACCTGCTGGGCCTTTATGGGACCCTGGCCTTATAAACCAAATGTTCCAGATCCCAAGAAGCTCTCTCAGGCTAACCTGGGAGCAGGAGGGGGCTGAAGAAACAATGGCTGGCTGTTCAGATGTAGCCTGTTAATTCTGAGTAGGAAGGTTAGTGAGCCCTTTTGGTTTGGTCTTTATTTTTCCCAAAGCAGAGGTTTCCTGCAAAATCCTCCAGGTTTTAAAACCTGTCTGAGCTGGGTGTGGTAGTGTCTACCTCTAATACCAGCAGAGGCAGGTGGATCACTATGAGTTCTAGGCTGGCCAGAGGAGATCTTGTCTCAAAAAACAACACAAATAAAGAAAAACAAAATAACCAAAGGTAAACCTCTGTCTGTCTGTCTGTCTGTCCCTGTCCTCTGTCTCTCTGTCTCTGTCTTTCTGTCTGTCTGTCTCTGTCCCTCTCTGCCTCCCTGACTCTGTCTCTCTGTCTCTGCGTGTGTGTGAGTGTATGTGTGTGTGAGTTTGTGTGTGTGTGAGTTTGTGTGTATGTGTGTGTGTGAATGTGTGAGTGTGTGTGTGTGAGAGTGAGTGTGTGTGTGTGTGTGAGTTTGTGTGTGTATGGGTGTGTGTGAGTGAGTGTGTGTATGTGTGTGTGAGTGAGTATGTGTGTGTGTGTGTGTGTGTGTTAGTGTGTGATAGTGTGCAGAGGACAATTTGTAGAAAATTGTTTTCTCCTTCCACCATGTGGGTCTCAGGGATCATCAGGCTTGGCAGCAAGTATCTTTACCCACTGAGCCATCTAACTGGCCCCGTGTTCTCCAAATTGTAATTGTGAATTTTCAAATTAAACAATATAAAATGAAATAAAGAGATGGCTTGGTGATTAAGAGCCCTGGTTGCTTTTGCAGAGGACCCAGGTTCAATTCCCAGCACCCACATGGTGGTTCACAACCATCTGTAACTCTAATTCCAAGGAATCTGATGCTCTCTCCATGAGCCACAGATACATAAATACATATGCCAAACACTCAAATACACAAGAATAAATACAATTTCAGAAAAATGAAACAAGACAGAGCCAAGCAAATACACAAGCAGGAGGCTGGCCAGCAGGCTCCAGGGGTAGACGTGGTCAGGATGGAATCACAGCGGTGATTTGGAGACTTCGGTGCAGTTACAAACACAGGGGACCTGGGTGGGCCAGGCACCACAGCCCGCTCACTGGCCCAACTAGAAGTTTCCGTAAGAAGCCACATGGCCACCACACATGCACACCACCCACTCCAGGCCACGGTGCCAAACCCTGCTTCCTGGGTGGAGACCCTGGTTCATCTGATTTCTAAGCTTAAGCCCAGGAAAATCAAATGTGGGCAGCCAGGGTCTCAGGCAGGTGCAAGGCATGAGAGTCATTTCCAGCCATACTGCCTCCTATGAAGAAGAAATCCTTTCCACTCCTGTTCTCTGCTGCTAGGTCTGAGTCAGGGACCAGCCAGACCTCATTCCATGCAATACTGCAGATTCTTCTAGCCACCAAAAGAGGGAGGCCCTGCAAAAATTAAATTCTTAACTTTATAGAAAGTTTATGAGAAAAACTGTGAGATGGATCTTAATAGGGTTTCAGAGATGGATCTTTTTAAAGTACTTCCATCAAATTGTTTTGAGTAACAGTTACAAGCAGTTATTACACAGTATCTGGAGGATGGTATTCAAAAGGCTAAGATAGCCCATGTAATTTTACTTTAGACCTGTAACATTCTAACTCTCCACAGGTGATGCTATTTATCCTGTAACATAGCAGGCATGTGCACCTTGCGGGAGGTTCTGTGCAGATGACATCTTTTCAAAGCCTCAGCTTCGTGATAGCCCATGTCCCCTGTGGCTAAAAGCTTAGCCTTGATCTATAAAGCTATCAGAAAGGCATGACTGGTCACCTATAGCCACTAAGGAAGACATTTCTGAACTACATTATTCATTAGCTGCACAGCAGCATGGGTTCTGGTGGCTGTACGGTTGCCTGCTCTCAAACTGAACCCTCCCTTCCTTCCCCTCCCCTCCCTCCTCACGCTGGTCCTCTCCTCTCCCGAAGACAACAGGATGGGAGCCTCTTTTAAGATCGGTTGTTTGAAACCATCAGTTTGCCTCGAGCTTTCCAGAATGCCGAATCCAAACACAAGACATTGGCCCTGTATGGTGGCACACATCTGGAATCCCAGCACTCCCTGCCTCTCTACCTCTGTGCCCTCTGCTCTGATTACCTCATCCTCCGGTATGCCTTTCCCCTGACGGCCAAGACCATCCCCAGCTGCCCCAGGCTGTCCCCAGAGAGCTGAGCAGTCCCATGGAAAGAACTTTTTATCCCAGCAATCCCACGTGGGTCATGTGCCTATGTCCTTGCCCATCTCCATAGTGATAGGGACCAAAGTCCTGACTACATGTCACCCTTAAGTTTGAAAAGGCCAGTTCCACTATAATGCACAAGGACATAGGTACCTACTGTCCCTGAGGGATGCTGGACATGAAAAAACAACAGGTTGCTACTGCAGTGGGGCATTTATCACAACCGTCCCACATATGACGGACAGAATCTTTCTTAAGAAAGGAAAGTGTGACAGTTGAAAAACATGACCACAGTATTTGGCAACCATTCCCATTTAAGGCCAGTGTCTTTCCTCACACCCTACCTGGGCTGGTCTAGTGACCCACATGCAAACTCTACTGAGTAGAACCTGTGCTTGTGACACTGCAGATGAGTCTGAAGCAATAATCTCAGCAGCATGCAAAGCAGGCATGGTGGTGCACATCTGTAATCTCAGCAGCATACAAAGTAGGTATGGTGGTGCACATCTGTAATCCAGCACTTGGAGGTAGAGAAAGGAAGGTCAAGAGCTTAAGGTCTCTCAGAAGTATGTAGTGAGTTCTAAGATGGCCTGGGCCACAGGCCTTTCCTGCCCCAGAAGAAGAAAGAGGAAGCAGGTGGGTAGAGAAGAAGAGGAGGGGAGGAAGAGGAGGGAGGAGGGGAAGAAGAGGGGAGGAGGGAGAACAAGGAGAGGGGAAGGGGGTGGCAAAGAGGGGGAAGGAGTAAGATTAAGAGGAGCAGAGGTGGAGCTGAAGAGATGGCTCCATGGTTGGGAGCAATGACTGCTCTTCCAGGGGTCCTGAGTTCAATTCCCAGCAACCACATGGTGGCTCACAACCATCTGTAATGGAATCCAATGCCCTCTTCTGGTGTGTCTGAAGACAGCAACAGTGTACTCACATACATAAAAGTAAATAAAGAAATATTTAAAAAAAAAAAAAAAAAAAGAGGAGCAGAGGGGGCTGCAGCCTTTAGGTTTTAGCCAGCAGGATCACAGACACCTGTAACCCCAGCCCTTAGAACAAGAGGCAGGAAAATCATGAATCTAGAGGCAGGCTGGACTAATAAGGAAGACCTTGTCTCAAAATCCAGCTCCAAGTAAACCAAGTGTCTGCCCTCTGCACACTAGCACCATTCTAACAAGCTCAGGGCTGTAGCAGATGAGGGTTACCAGTGCACAGCAGCCCAGCTGTGAACCAAAGGACCCAGAAGTGGGCAAAGCAGTGGGAGGGTTGTGACACTGCTCTGTATAAACTGAGCAGATTGTGTTCTCAGATTTTCCTTGTGCAGTGCCCAGTTACAGTGGCTGGAAGAAAGAGCCCAGGACACAGGGAAGAGACTCAGGGCACACTGCAAATCTTTGAAGGTCACAGTGGCCAGGCATCGTAACCCATGTCACAGCCTAAGTCATCCCAGATCTGCTGCTACAGGGGAACTGAGTTGTAACCGAAGGCCAAGCTCCCCCATGTGGGAGCTGAAGGGACTTCTCAGTGGTTCAGAGATGGCAACAGCCTTCCCTTTCCATCATCCATCCACTTGTCCATCTGTCCTTCTTCCCACCCACCCACCCATCCATCCATCCATCCATCCATCCGTCCACCCACCCACCCATCCATCCATCCATCCACCCACCCACCCATCCATCCATCCACCCACCCATCCATCCATCCATCCATCCGTCCACCCACCCATCCATCCATCCATCCATCCATCCATCCATCCACCCACCCACCCATCCATCCATCCATCCATCCAACCACCCACCCATCCATCCACCCATCCATCCATCCACCCACCCATCCATCCATCCATCTATCCACCCACCCACCCACCCACCCATCCATCCAACCACCCACCCACCCATCCATCCACCCATCCACCCACCCACCCATCCATCCATCCATCTACCCACCCACCCACCCATCCATCCAACCACCCACCCACCCATCCATCTATCCACCCACCCACCCATCCATCCACCCATCCACCCACCCACCCATCCATCCACCCACCCACCTACCCATCCATCCAACCACCCACCCACCCATCCATCTATCCATCCACCCACCCACCCATCCATCCACCCATCCATCCAACCACCCACCCACCCATCCATCTATCCATCCACCCACCCACCCATCCATCCATCCATCCACCCACCCACCCACCCACCCATCCATCCAACCACCCACCCACCCATCCACCCACCCACCCACCCATCCATCTATCTATCCATCTATTCATCCTTACATCCATCCACTCTCACACATTCATTCAAACAACAAGCTTCTGCTGCTGGCCAGGATAGAGAGCCCAGAACTGGGAGTCAGCCACACTGGATCTGATCTCAGCTGCAGTGTACACACAGGTTACCCAGCTTCTGGGAGCCTCCTCCGTGAATCCTGACAATGGTTTCAGGAGGCAGGAAATCTCAGGATCCCCCACCCCTTCTATTTTTCAGATAAACGAACACAGACACAGAGAGGTTGAGAAACAAACCCACAGTTACACAAGTCCTCAAGGCATGGGTGGGGTTTGAACTCAGCAGCTATCTCTAGCTGCCAGTTCCCAATCAGGTCCCTCTTCAGTGGTTTCCAGGACAAGGACAATGGAGGAGACTGCCAGAGTGTAGAGCTTGTCACCACAAATGGTGTGAACTGGTTCACTGGCCCTTGGGGAAGAGATGACTTCTCCAGTCTGATGAAATTAAGATTTGAGCCCTTCTTCTAGAGCACAGGCCTTGGCCACTTAGAAGCCACCCCCAATACCTCCCACTAACCCATTCCAGCTCACCTCTACCCTCCTGGAAACCTGGGTGTCCCTGATCTTAGCTGTGGGGTATTCATCCTTCCTGGGCCCAACCCAGGCTCTTCACCTGCACCCAGCATGCAGCCATGGCTAGTCAGTGGCAGCATGGTTTTCAGGCTCACCTAAAGCAAAGCCGTAGGATCAAATCTAGCTAGTGAGACTTCTCAGACCCCTGGAACTCCTGAGCATAGGCACTTCTTTCCTAGGCTGGTGAGAGGGAAGCTAGGAGCACGGAGGACTCATTTACCCAGCAGATGCAGGTTGGCCCCTTGAGGAAGCACAGACCTTCCATTGCTGCCAGAGCTCCTGGATCTAGCCATGCCTGAAGCTATCCCATCACCAACTCTCCATGATGTACATTCTGTTTGCACATAAGTCATTTTAATTCTGATTCTGTCCTTTACTTACAGCATTCCATTAATAGTTCTGAATAGCATGCTACAGTTTCTCTCTCTCTCTCTCTCTCTCTCTCTCTCTCTCTCTCTCTCTCTCACACACACACACACACACACACACACACACACACACACCAGGTCCTTCACTGGCCTGAAGCAAGCACAGATGCTTGTTCAGAGGAAATGACGGAGGGGAATATGTTTCCCATTCTTCTGGGGTGACTCAGCAGATAAAAGTAGAGCCAGCTGGTTTCCCAAGCACGTCATCCTGCCTGACCCCAGACCTCACATTAGCAGCAGCCAGGAGGGCAGGGCTTCCCAGGGCTCCCGCATTCGGCCCGAATCATCTCCCTGGACTCAGTCCCCAGCCCCAGGGAGCTGGGTTATTTTCCACTTTTTCTGTTTTATTTTACTTTTTTGTTTTGAGACAGGGCCTTGTGCAACCCAAGCAGACTGCAAATTCTCCATGTAGCCAAGGATGATCCTGGACTTCCGGTCCTCCTGACTCATTTACTGGAGCTGTGTGTGCCATCATGCCTGGGTGATGTGGTACTGTGGCTGGAGCCTAGGGCTCTGTGCATGCTGAGCACTTGCTGTACTGATTGTCTGGTTACACTTCCATGTCATGGTTCGCCAGTGGCCAGTCCAGGACCACTGGCGACGAATGCACTGCCCTAGAGGCCCAGGTCCTCCCACATCAATGATGCCCACAACCTTGCCTATGGACAAGTCCTGATGGAGCCATTTTCTCTGCTGAGATTTAGATTTCCTCTTCTAGTTTGTCTCAGGTTAACAAAAAACAAAACAAAACAAAACAAAAAAACACAAAACCGCAGAACCAAAAACTAACCAACACACATGCACATCCAGGCCTGGAGGACACCCCCCCCCCCCCCGTACCGCATTGCATTGTACGGGAAGACCAACAGGGTTTCTGCAGGAAGTGCTGGTGCCAAAGAGAAGCAGATGTTGGCTTTGACCTGCCCATCAAGCACTGGGCTCCCATTAAGACCCCCCAAACCCTGGAGTCAGCAGGGTCACACAACAAGGGACAGTTCCCAGAGACCTCCTCCAAAGACTTTGGGAAGACATGTAGTGGGGACATCAGACATGATTTCATTTTAGGCTGGGTCCTAGAGGCAGCTCCTGAGTCAGGACTGGATTTTTGGAAGGAAAAGAAGCATGAAGGAAGGGGGCAGAAACTCCGTGGGGGTGGGGGAGGGGTCACGCACACTGGCCACGCCCTCCCTCTGCCCACTCACCTGCTTCCAGACAAAACACTTGAAAGCTGTTGCTTAAAAAGAGTGGAAAAAAAAAAAAAAGCTGAGGAGCTGAGGAGCTGGTGCCTATGTGCCCAGGCTTTGGGGGACACAGAGGCAGGTTCTTATCCTGCCTCATCTGGAGCTGAGGGCTGGGGGAGGCTGACTTAGGGGAAGGAACATGATGCAAATGCTCTTTTAGCCCAGAGCCCAGATGGTCATCACTGGTGTATTTTAGCTTTGCCTGTCTCCAGGTGTCCTAGGCCTGAGCCCTGGAAGAAATTCTAGCATCAACTAGTAGTTGGAGTCTCTCTCTGTCTCTCTCTGTCTCTCTCTGTTTCTCAGTGTGTGTGTGTAAAGTGCCTTCTTGGTATATTCCAGCATCTACAGAGCCTGACAGGCTTTTATCTAAGCCAAATCTTGGCTTTGCTTCGTAGGGCTACAGGAAGTCAGCAGAGGCAAACGCCATCCAAGTGGTCTCCACTTCTCTCACCACCCTTAGCACAAAGAGTGGGAGAGATCACAGCTGCCATCTTGATCTGGAGACTGGTCTGCAGGTCTAGACCACACTCTCTAAGAAACAACTCATTGACTGGGGTGCTAACATGAATGTGCTTCAAATTACCAGAGAAGCTTTAGGTTAGTGATGGACACATCTAACCTAGAGCTTGCAGCGTGAAGGCTGTGGGGAGCCCCAGAGCCAGTTCAGGACACCCCAAGACCAAGTTCTCGGCACAAAGAAGATGAATTGGCTCCAGAGGGACAGATGGCAGGGATAAGGGACAAAGGCATGAGGTAAAGAACCAGAATGAAGGAGAAGGGAGCAAAGAAGAGGGGAGAGAAAGGAAAAGGGAGAGGAGGTAGGGGTATTTGTCTCAGAAGACAAAGGACTGTCTTTGGATATGGAAGAGACAGCAGTGGACCCTGGGAAAACGGCAGTTTTTAAAGGTAAATAGAATGAGGTGTTTAATTTTTGTTTTAAACTCTTTTTTTAAAGATTTATTTATTATATATGAGTACACTGTAGCTGTTTGCAGACACAACCAGAAGGGGGCATCAGATCCCATTTTACAGATGGTTGTGAGCAACCATGCGGTTGCTGGGATTTGAACTCAGGACCTCTGGAAGAGCAGTCAGCGCTCTTAACTGCTGAGCCATCTCTCCAGCCCAAGGTGCTTCATTTTAATTGGGCATGTTAACTAGGTGAGCCAAAGGGAACTTTTGATTGCTGGGCTTCAATACTTTTGATAGCTGGGCCTTGGTGGTCAACCTTAGAAGGAGGAAGTGGCCAAATAAGGGAATAGACCTTGGGGGCTAGCTTTAAGGAGATGATCTAATGGTTTTTAGCAAGGCAGAGGGAATGGGGGAGAAGGGCAAGGCCCTCCTCCAGTCAGAGCCATGATTACCATGTTCGGGTTGGCTAGAGTACTGAAGTTCAGTTCATTATCATCATGGTAGGAAGCATGGCAGCATCCAGGCAGGAATGGCACTGGAAGAGCTGAGAGTTGTACATCTTGTTCCAAAGACAGCTAGGAGACGGGTCTCTAGGAGACGGGTCTCAAAGCCCCTCCCCATGCAGACACACTTCTGGGCGGAGCATATTCAAACCACCGCAGATCTCTTCAAAGGATCAGGAGTTTAAGGTTATCCCCAGCTACACTGGGGGGGAATGACGAAAGTCTGGGCTACATGAAATTCTGTTTTAAAGCAGCGAGAGTACCAGTGACACCTCCCAATGATGCCCTGAGACCCAAGGAAACTCCTGCTCTACAGGGAGATCTCTTGGTCCTCAACACAGACCATCCTGCCAAAAATATCACAGTATCCAATACCCTTTGGCCTTTGCACCTACTGTTCTCATGTAGCCAGGAATGCATTTCTCTTTCCTCCCCCTGCTCTTCTCTTTTGTCCGCAGGCTCCTCTGACCTCAGCAAGCTTTCCTGGATCCCAGCACCTCTTGGTGGGCTCTTCCTATTCTCTACGAGCCTCCTCATCCAGCGAGTTTCTCTGCTTTGTTCATCTGCTCCCCCACCCCCCACTACACACACCCTCACTGAGATGGCTCACTCTTCCAAGAAGCCCTTGGACTGTCTTGGTGTGTACAGATCTGGTGCCTGCTTCTTTTCCGGGGCAAAGGAGCAATGGCTGGACTCCTAACAGCTATTTCTCTTTGGGCCCAGATTGGCAAGTGTCTTAGTCAGGGTTTCTATTCCTGTACAAAACATCATGACCAAGAAGCAAGTTATGGAGGAAAGGGTTTATTCAGCTTACACGTCCACATTCATCACCAGAGGAAGTCAGAACTGGAACCCAAACAGGTCAGGAAGCAGGAACTGATGTAGAGGCCATGGAAGGATGTCACTTACTGGCTTGTTTTCCCTGGCTTGCTCAGCCTGCTTTCTTATAGAACCCAGGTCTACCAGCCCAGGGATGGCTCCACCCACAATGGGCTGGGCCAGGGATGGCTCCACCCACAATGGGCTGGGCCCTCCCCCTTGATCACTAGTTGAGAAAATGCCTTACAGCTGGATCTCATGGAGGCCTTTCCTCAACTGAGGCTCCTTTCTCTGTGATAACTCCAGCTTGTGTCAAGTTGACACAGAACCAGCCAGTACAGCAGGACACTGTCTAAAGCTTTTTGTTTTTATTTCTGACATTACTGTCTGTGCTGTGTTGTTGTTGTTGTAGTTTTGTCTTTGTTTTTTGTCTTGTGTTTGTCAACTTGACTCAAGCCAAAGTCATCTGGGAGGGAACCTCCACTGAGAAACCATCCCCGCCAGACTGGCCCGTGGATCATTTGTTGATTAATGGTTGATGAGGGTGAGTTATGCCACGGAGCAGGGGTGGGATGTCTCCTGAGCAGGTGGGCCTGAGTATAAGAAAGAAAACTAAGCCAATTTTCAGCTTTTATTCACGGCCTCTGCTTGTGTTCTGCCTCCAGGTTCTTACCCCAAGTTTCTGCCCTGACTTCCCTCAGTGATGGAGTGTAATTGGAAGTGTAAGATGAGATAAGTTTTCTTTGTGCTCGGGTTGCTTTCAGTCGGTGTTTATCACAGCAGCAGAACCCCGACTGTGGCACTGTCTTACATCCGTGGACACCGGACTTACCACGGCCGGGCTCTAGCGCACGGCACCCAGTGGAATCAGGAGTTGAACTCAGGGCAATAGAACAGACATAGCCTGGCTGGTAATCATGCTATAAGAGAGGCATCTCCGGCCAGCCTGGGCTACAGTGAGACCCTGTTTCATGGGGTTAGGGTTAGGGTTCAAACCCAGTACTTCCTCCATTCTACCCATCAGATGAGACCTATTCAGATACAGGCTCCCCTCCAGGTGCATGGTGAGAGGGGACTGTGCAGCAATGGCGGACGGGAGCAGAGTTGGGCAGTCAGCAGCCTCTTCAGGTGGGCTCCTTCACTGGGGAGAGAGGCTGGAGAGAGCAGGATGTCCCAGTCTCACACACAGAAGGAAGCTACTCCCAGCTCCCTCGGCATACAACTCAAGGCAGACAGCTGTGCCTGGCTCCCTGCTAGCCTGGGAGTCCTGGCATGTGGGACGCTTGGCTTGGTCTGAAGGATGCCCCACTGAGCCAGGCTCCAGGCCTGAAACAGATGTAATCTACACAGGCCCGTCAGATTCTTATGTTCATGACTGCACACAGCCCTAAGGCTGAGCCAGAGCGTGGAGTTCCGCATGGGTCTCCTCCCTCCCCGGAAAGGACAAATGCCTAAGATTCCACAGCCCTACCCACTCTAGGCCCCTAGTGACAGAAACAAAGGCCACCCTTAGGGCCAGTAGGAGGGCTCCTCTGCGTGACAGGAGCTCCCCAGGCTGCCATCACATGATCCCTTCGCACCCCATGCCAGAGGGCAGAAGAAGCAGACCCCTGCCCTATCCTGACTCTACTACCCCACATCTCCACACACAGCGCCTGCCCCATGCTCACAGTGATGACGGACACAGCCTAAGAGGTGGGACTGGAGGGTGGAGGGGAGGAGCCTGCTGTGAGTGCTCAGAACCCCCACCTTGAGGTCATGATGAGTGTTCTTAATTAGATTTCTCGGCTCATGCCCGGGCAAACCACACCAAACCAACACCGTTCCACGTGGAGAGGTTTAATAGAACAGGGACAGAGAAGGGTCAGGGTCAAGGGAAGAGAAGAGAAAAAGAGGAAGAGAAGGAGGAGTTTCGGTCTTTTGTAGGGGTAAGGTGGGTTTTTGAAGCCATGTCTTCTGGGAATGCTTTGGCTGTTTCCATGGCGAAAGGATGTACCAGGTTCCTGTTACCTATGGTTGGAGCCATTGTGGGGGTGGGGGGTTGGAGGGTATCCTAATGCCAACAGTGAGCTGCCACTGAGGGCCAGAAATGGCTACACAGTAGCAGAAGTCAGTGCTCATATGACCACTAGAGAACCTGGGGACCTTCCTGTTCAGGACAGCCACCAGGAACTACATGGACGTCCAGGGGCTGTGCATACCTGCTCCTGCCCCTCACTGGATGAGGCTCTCTGGAGAGCTGCCCTCATCTCTCACCAGAGGCAGCACTCAGGAGAGTGGAGACCCTGTCTAGGCAGCACAGTGGGGTTGGCCCTGGTTACAGGTGCAGGGGTAGGGGTGTAAGCTGGCTCTAAGGGCAAGAGAAAGGGAGAATTGGCCCCTACATACAAGTGTCTGCCTTGGTGGCATGGGTGTGGGGTGAAGTCCTATTTCTACCCCCACCCCGTGGGAGTTAGGGGAGCAGGCCCTGCAGCTTGTCTGAACAACACAGAGGAGTTTGGTCCTGACCACAAAGGTACAGTGAGCCAGCCCCAAGGGCGTGAGAGCAGGATTGGTGACCCTGCCTCCTGCCAAAGGTGGCACTGGGTGGCCCAGGCAGAGCAGCATCCATCTCAGCTGCCGCTCAGACCAGACCAAATCTACTTATCCAGTAGCTGGGGTACGTGACAGGGCCAGTCCTGCTGATTCAAAGCTACTGCAGGATCTCCGTGACAGGACAACACGGATAAATAGGAGGATTCAGTGTTGGTGGGGTCACGGAAGCCAGAGACTGGAGCCAGACTGATGACTCGTTGCAGTGACCATTTATTTACAGATGTGTGGACAGAGGGATAGACTGTGGGACACACTGACACACTACAGCTGTGTCAACATGATGAGATGTTTTCTATGCTTGTGTGTGTGTCCATGCGTGTTCATGCAACTTGCAGGAGTTGGTTCTCTCCTATCATGTGAAACCTGGGACTCCAGCTCAGGTTGTCAACCTTGGCAGCAGGTTTCTATACCCAGAGGCTATCCTGATGGCCTGTGGAGAGTTCTTATAAGAGGAATAAAAGGGTATGTAGAATTTCCTGTAAGCCATCTTCTTCTTGCAGCAATACAGTAGCATGTGACAGTACTTCCTCCTTTTTTATGGATGAGTAATATTCCACTGTATGCATAAACCATGTCTTGTTTATTATTGTTCCATGATTAGGTGCTCCGATTTCTTTTTTAACTCCCGTTGAATGACAGCTTCCTACATGTAGGCTTGACAAGCTGGCAAGCTACATGGCCCACAGAGCAAATAAAACTGTCTCATATTAGAGACAGAGAAGCAGGATTACGGTCAGATCGACTCCAAAAGTCTCAAACTGGTGGCCTGGGTGCCAATGGAAGTTACCGCATGTGATTTGGCCTGACAAAAAATTCACAGTGGTTTGTGGGTTTTGTGGTTTTTGTTCTTGTGTGTGTGGCACACAGAGGCCAAGGTTGGCGTCTTACTTTTTGCTCAACAATTGCTACTTTTTCTTCACCCTGCTAACGCTTCTTTACTTTAAAAAAAAAAAAAACTTTTTATTGATTCTTTGTGAATGTCACATCATTCACAATGACTGTCAGCCCAATCTCACTCATCTCTACTAATGTCCACCCTTTGCCCATCCCCCTCATGTCCACCTCTGCCCAGCCCCCTCATGTCCACCCTCTGCCCATCCCCCTCATATCCACCCTCTGCCCATCCCCCTCATGTCCACCTCTGCCCATCCCCCTCATGTCCACCCTCTGCTCATCCCCCTCATATCCACCCTCTGCCCATCCCCCTCATGTCCACCTCTGCCCATCCCCCTCATGTCCACCTCTGCCCATCCCCCTCATATCCACCTCTGCCCATCCCCCTCATGTCCACCCTCTGCTCATCCCCCTCATATTCACCCTCTGCCCATCCCCCTCATGTCC
The DNA here is from genome assembly GCF_963924665.1 of Micromys minutus. NCBI lineage: Eukaryota > Metazoa > Chordata > Mammalia > Rodentia > Muridae > Micromys > Micromys minutus. The sequence continues at coordinate 23,774,281 of NC_137966.1, forward strand.
ACCTCTGCCCATCCCCCTCATGTCCACCCTCTGCTCATCCCCCTCATGTCCACCCTCTGCCCATCCCCCTCATGTCCACCCTCTGCCCATCCCCCTCATATCTACCCTCTGCCCATCCCCCTCATGTCCACCCTCTGCCCATCCCCCTCATAGCCACCCTCTACCCATCCCCCTCATATCCACCCTCTGCCCGTCTCCTGTGCCTTCATACACACCCTTTTGTCCACACAGCTTTACCTGCAAATATTCATTGCAGTGAGTCATTGATTGTTTCAAGGCCTCTGGCTTCTGCTGCACCATCAACACTGGATCCTCACAGGGACTCCTCTCAGACATCCTGTTGTCGCTCTGTGTCATGGAGACCCTCCAGCCTTGGATCTGTAAGACTGGCCGGCAGTGGTTTGTGTTCTCATGTTAATTATGTTACCCAGAGTCCTTTTTGCAGTGTCCACAAGGAGGACTAAAGGAAGCCGATCTCCAGTTGGTTTGTGACTGGTCAATAAAGTTACCAGCGAGACAGAGGCAGGACTTTTAGGATTCCCTGGGAAGGGGACAAGGAGAGGGAGGGGAGGGAGAGGAGGGGATTCCACCATGATGACCACACCGGAAAGGTGCAGGAGGGAGAGACAGCCGACACGTAGGTGCAGGGGAAGCAGCCCCAGGAGGGCTGCCCAGCAGGGTCCAGGGCAGCAACGATAAAACTCAGATTTAGTAGGTACTAACTCAGGAATATTGGAGGGGCCTGTGTGTTAGCTGGAGTTAGGGAGTGGCCCAGCCACTGAGCTGCTTAGGGCATATTAAAAACGAGGCTGCCTGTGCGTGTTTCATTACTGAATGCAGAACACTGGGTATTGCACACACTACCCGCAGGGAATCAGAGCGGATTAAAATATTACTGCCTCGATCCCTTTCACTCTCCAGCAGTTCTCAGATGCAGTGGACGATGAGATGGACCCACACAAAACCCTGAGTCTGGATCTGAGTCTGCCAGCGCTCCTGCTCCATTTTCATGCAGACAGACAGTGTGATTTATGATTCCCAAGGAGCAAAACAGCAACGGCTTCTGCATCTCCCTCCCATTCCGCCTTCACAGTGCTCAGAATGCTCAGCTTCTCTTCCGCTTCTGTTTCTCCTCCATCTATTTGCTTCTTTCTCTCCTGTTTCTGCACCAGCTACTTAACTCACCTCCTGTCACACCTGGGCCATGGGGGTGGGGGATGACTGGTGTGCTCCAGAGGTTGTCCTCCCTCTGTGGGGGGTGGGGGATGACTGGTGTGCTCAGGTGTTGTCCTCCCTCTGTGGGGGATGGGGATGACTGGTGTGCTCCAGAGGTTGTCCTCCCTCTGTGGTCCTCCAGTCTCTGCTTTCCTGGCCCAGGACCACAGATATATGCTACTGCACATGACTGTTCCCATAGATGTTGGGGGACTCTGAAACAGAGGCCATGGAGGAACACCGCTGTGTGGCTTGCTCCTCATGGCTTGCTCAGCTTTCTTTTGTATCCCACCCAGGATAACATCTCAGCAGTCACTAATCAGAACCATGTCCTGTAGGCTTGCCTACAGACACTCTGATAAAGGCATGTTCTCAACGGTGGATCTGCTCTCCTAGATGACTCTAGGTTTTCCAAAAACCTACTTTAATAAGGGTCCTTAAATGTTTTAGCCTCCCTTCTAGCCCACCACTTGCCAGAGGTAGTGAAAAGGAAAAGTTAATAGGGCAAAGGAGGAATCTCACGAGAAACTCTTTGGGGGTTTTTCTCTTTAAAAAGTCAGCAAAGAAGTCAGGACAAACCAACGCCACCAGTGCCACAGAATCACGAGCAAAGACCACCAGCAGCAAAGCCAAACAAAGACAAAGGGTAGCAAGGCGAACCGGTGCCACACAGCACCATCCACTGTCTGCTGGATTACATTTATATCTAGCCTTTCCAAACAAGAGTCGTCTCAAACGGTCACTCTAGCAAAACCGCACACACCCTTTTCCCAGGCAGCTTCCTGAAAAACACCACCTGTGTGTCAGTGAAACATCCCCCACGTGTCTGCCTCAGTGAAACAGCCTCTCATGAGACAGCTCTAGAAAACAATCACATGCCACAACTGAGTCTCCCAAGAAGCCAGAAATTTTCACTTCACTAGCTTGTATCATTTGACCAAACATCTAAGCAGCAGCCACCTGCTTACTTTTCTTGTCCAGGTCTGGCAAGTAACAAAGCTGAAAATCATACAAAAAACAAACAAGCAAACAACAACAACTGGTCACCTGCGTGTCTCTAAAGCCTGCCATTATGTACCTCCTTCCCAACATGTGGCACTCCAGATTTCTAAGGATGGCTTCAATCATCTAGAGGGCCACACTCCATCTTTAACCATTTTTCTCTCTGCTCACATTCCCCAGTGCTAATGATTTCCAAACAATAACTCCAACCTCACCCACTTTCTTGATTAGGTGAGTGCTGAGGTTTGGTCTGTTGCTATGTATTGTAATGCTAAGTGTGTGCCCCCAAGACTTGGTTGAAAAGTGTGGATCCCAAATTACAAGTGTGATCACATGATACAAGCATGTAGATCCAAGTGATGCTATGTGACCCTGCCCCCAAGTTACTTCTGATTGGTAAATAAAGATGACTACAGCCTACAGCTAGGCAGAATTAAGATGCCTGGAGGTCAGAAGAGACCAAGAGAAAAGGGAGATGAAGATGAAAGAGGAAGAGGAAGATGCCACGGGTTAGGAGTCAAGAAAGTATGGCCTGCTGACCAATTGGAGTTAAGAGCAGCCCAGATTACATAGTAAGTAATAACTCGGGACTATCAGTAGGAAATAGATTCAAAAGCATAGAAGGTAGATGTCTTTCCAGCTCTAGTGTTGATGAGGGTTTATTGTACACATCAAGGTTGTGTGCGTCTTCTATCCAGAAACCAAATGGTCAAAGGCAGGATAGAAACTCTGGACTGGGATTAAAATTTTCTACAGCAGGTGAGATGTGAGGGCTCTGAGGGGCTCATTGGCCAGACATGCCCCAATTCCTATCTTTAATTTCCAGTTATGATTCCTAACAGCTCTTTATTGTGCCCGGTAGCTTCCTGAGATGTATTCTTCACAAGTCAGCCAGCTCGAGTCCTTCCCCAGTGCTTTAGATAAACTTCCTAATAGTCTTAGGTTCACAGTCAAGTTGGAAAGGAGGCAGAGTCAACACACTTCTATGTGCAGACTCCAAGATCATCACTGTCCTTCTACAGCATCATCAGCAACTATATCCCTGCTGGGCCTCTGCAGGAGATGCTGGCTGGCTCTTAGAAGCACAATCCCTCTGACTAGTCCCTCTCCCTCCTACTTCCCTTCCTCTTCCAAGGCAGGAAGCAGAACTCAACCCTCACCCCCAACCCCCACCCCAAAGCGACGTAGAACGTGGGGCAATCTCTCTCACCCTGCTACAGCGAGCTGTGAGGAGTTCTTCTATCTTCCTTGTCTAGTCCTAACTGATATGATCCTTATTCCACGGGGAGTCCTGCACCCCCCCTTGAGGAGGCAGGCTTTGCTGCACCCTCAGTCAGCTGTGGTCCTCCCAAGCTCTGCACTTCCCTATGCTTTGTCACCAGAGTGTCCACACTAGTGTTTATGGCTGGAAGGGGTAATGGATGGCATCTCCACTGTAGAGGCAAGTCTGATGCTGAGGTCCTGTTTCCCAGTTGGTTCTTGATCTGTCAGTAAAGAAAGCCATGGGTCAATTTCTGGGCAGAAGGTACAGGCAGGACTTCCGGGTGCCTAGGGGAAAGGGGAATGAAAAGAAGGAGAGGAGGAGTTCATCATGCTTTGGAAAGAGGAAAACCAACCAATCATGTGAGGTCTTGGGAGGAGCAGTGGGCTGTGGCCACTCCTATAGGTGGATGGCCAGAGCTGTCTAGAAGGGACTAGATTCAACTGACCAGCTAAGGTTAGGGCAGGTGGGAGGAGAAGAGCTAAGAGTAATGATAAGGGTATGTTTTCCAAGTAGGAGATAGTAGCACCCAGCAGCTCTCTCTCTCTCTCTCTCTCTCTCTCTCTCTCGTGTGTGTGTGTGTGTGTGTGTGTGTGTGTGTGTGTGTGTGTTCCAAAGATTCAAGGGAAGCCAGGTAGGGGCTAGTAGCACATCCTCCATTCCTGAAGCAAAGGCAGATAGTGCAAAACTGCATGTAACATTCAACTGCACTCCAAGTGTGTGCGTGTATTCCAGTGTAAATGTCTGTGAGTGTGTATTTGTATGTGTATGTCTGTACATGAATGTCTGTACATGCGTGTGTGTGCATGTGTCTGTGTGAGCTTGTGGGTATGTTTGTGTGTATGCATGTCTATGTACACGAGTGTGTGTGAGTTCTCACACATATGTGTGTGTGTTTACCTCTGCAGCCACACTCACTTGTGTGTGCAGAGGTTGACTTTAATTTTAAATGTCTTCTTCTTGATCTCCACCTTGTTGCCTGTGTCAAGATCTCCCTCTGAGACAGATTTACGGATTAGCCACTGCACCCCTATGATTAGCCAGTCTCTGCCTCCAGCACAGGGAATATATATTTATACCTGCCAGTTCTTCATGTGGTATCTGGGAATCATCCCAGCTCAAACCCCCAATTCTAATTAAGGCCCACACTTAATGCAGAATGTCCCTAACACATTACATTTATTGAATGAACTTATGTTGCCTGCAAATTCTAGAAGAGGCTGTCATACCCTTGGTGCTGGCATTGCTGGCGGCTGCAGGAACCCAGAATGGCTGCTAAGAACAAAACTCAGGTCCTCTGCAAGAGCAGTACTCCCTCTCGATCACTGGGCCATCTCTCCAGCCCCTCCTGCAACTCGTGAAGGCATGGTCCCTGTTTCTGCCACAGCATACCTTACTCTACACTAGCTGGTCTATTCCCGTCTGGCTTATTCTCCTGCCTCTGCCCATTCTCAATGCAGGCGTGTGGGGGTGAGTGACACCCATCACCGCATCAGGTCTTTACACCAGTGGGTTACAGGGAGCAGACTCAGGTCATCCGGCCTGAGTGGCAGCTTCTTTCACAGGTTGAGCTGTTTCCCTGGCCCCTCTGAATGCATTTTCAGTTTATTTTTGAGGTGCTAGGGACCAAACCCAAAGCTTTGCATGGCCTCTCCTCTGAGCCATAAGTCAGCATCTGAGTTACAGTTATCTGCCCTGTCTCTCTGGGCTCCCCTAGGCTGAAACAGTGCCTCAAACTCCCCTTCTGTTTCCCTCTGCTTTGATGGCTGCATCCAGAGTGCTAAGTGACCTTTATTGTGGGTTTGCCTCCTCTTTGCCTCATGGTCAGACTGACTTGGTGGCTGATGGGTGGGTGATGGGTGGACTGTGGGAAGAGGATGTCAGAGGGAAGTGTCCTGTTGTCATGTGATACTAAGGGTGTTGCTGTCTCAAAGACTCACCTGTGGCTGCTGGCCTTGGTTACTAGCTGAGTGAGGTGGCAGTCTTCTGCTTGGGTGAATCACTCCAACCCCAGTACAAAATCCATGGATCAGTGTGGAAGCCCTGGCGCTGGCTGTTACCAGTTTGCTTCTGCCTACTGTGTAGGTCTGCCTGATGACAGAGGGTGCCTCTATGCGGCAAGATTGGGTGACATTTTTATATCACACGAGGCTGCTTTCTGGTAGAACTGGGTTCAGACTTCCAGGTGTGCAGAAGAGGCTGGGACAGCACTGGAGCCAAGCCCCTAGTCATGTGTCACTCCCTCCTCCCCACTGAGCTCTAAGCCTCGTTTGACAGCAGGACAGAAAATGTGCCCTGACCCTTGTACCTCCACTGTAGCCACCAGCCCTTAGAGGTGCAGGACTCCAGAAAGCTCCTGATTGCCACTGCTCAGGGACTTTACTTAGAAAATGCAGGTGCCGTGGAGAAGAGACAGATCTGTAAACCTCAGAGTGCGGTTCTGCCTGCCGGAGCCCACTGTGGTGCAGGGACCCCTGGGCGAATCCACTGTCACCATGTCTGACCAGGAGGCAAAATCTACAACTGAGGACTTAGGGGATAAGAAGGAAGGGGATACATTAAACTCAAAGTTATTGGACAGGATCAAAGTGAAAATGACAACACATCTCAAGAAACTCAGAGAATCCTCCTGTCAAAGGCAGAAAGTTCCAGTGAATTCACAAAGCTTTCTCCTTGGAGGTCAGAGGATTGCTGATAACCATACTCCGAAAGAACTGGGGATGGAGGAAGACATGATTGAAGTTTATCAGGAACAAATAGGGTTTCTCTACGGTTTAGATAATTCTTTTTTAATTTTCATTTTTTTCCTTTTCCCTCAATTCTTTTTTTTTTTTTTTAGTTTTTTATAGTATTTTTTATTTTTATTTTATAGTTATTTTGTAATGTGGTGTTCAAAATGAAACTTGGGGCTGGAGAGATGGCTCAGTGGTTAAGAGCACTGACTGCTCTTCCAGAGGTCCTGAGTTCAAATCCCAGCAACCACATGGTGGCTCACAACCACCTGTAATAGGATCTGATGCCCTCTTCTGGTGTGTCTGAAGACATCAACAGTATACTGATATATAATAAATAAATAACTGTTCAAAATGAGAATTGAATACTGATACTCCACCTCTTAGAACATCTGGTAATCTGAATTCTAGTGTTCAATATTCATTATTGGCTGTTTTTGTTGTGCTGATTTTTGGTGATCAGGCCTCAGCTCCCTTAATATTGCCCTCCTTCCCATAAGAAATGTCATGTTTGCCCAGAAAGGCCACCATTTTCAGGACTGTGCATTTTCAGGTTTGTGATGATAAAAAGATCAGCCAATGGGAGCTTTCCTATGACCTGAAGTTCCAGCATGTGATATTTTCACTCCTGGACCATGGTTTTCAGTGGGAAATGGAAATTTTTCAGAGAACTGAACTGTGGGAAATGACCTTTCCTCAGCTTGAAGCTACTTTTAAAATCTGAGGGTCAGGACCAAAAGAAGAACATCATGTTTGTAGTCGAGATGACAGAGTGGGAGTAACAGCCAACTCCAAGGGGGCTTCACTGGAGAGAAAGTTAATAATGAAGTTACTCATACAGAAGAGCACACAGCAGACACTGTCGCTTCTTATTCTGTTTGGACTTTTTCTCAAGGGACATCATCTGTATCGGCTTCATTAAAATAAGCAATATTTATTTAAAAAGAAAATGCAAATTCTGTGTCAATAGTTCAACTGACGAAATGCTATTTCAAGCATTAGGAGCTGAATTCAATCCCCAGCACGAAGCAAAAAAGGGGCATGGTGAAATGCACCTGTAATCCCAGTGGAGGCAGAGACCCGACCATCCCTGGAGCTCTCCAGCCAACTAGTCCTGTCTATTTGGTGAGCTCCAGTACCCAAAGAAAGACATTGTATCAAAAACAAGGCAGGGAGAGATTGAAGAGGATACCTAAGTCAACCTCCGGTCTCCACATGTACACACACACACACACACACACACACACACACACACACACACACCAGGGGAGGGGGAGAGAGAGAGGGAGAGGGAGGGAGGGAGGGAGGGAGGGAGGGAGAGTGAGAGAGAGAGAGAGAGAGAGAGAGAGAGAGAGAGAGAGAGAGAGAGAGAGTAAACTGCAAAAGATCCAAGGGCACAAGCCCTTGGAGGCAGAGGCAGGAGAGTCTCTGTGAGAATCTCGGTACAGCCTGGTCTACATTGCTGGTTCCTGGTCTACGTTGCTGGTTCCTGGTCTACATTGCTGGTTCCTGGTCTACATTGCCCTCTACCCTGAACCTCCCAGCCCAGTGGCTGGGCTGCCCTGCATGCCCACATTCCTCCCCTCCCCCTCTCTGTCCCTGTCCCCCCTCCTCCCTCTCCCTCTCCTTCACTCTGTCTCCCTCCCATGGCAACTTCCCTGACCTCATTCCTTGGGACCAGAGAACACGATCAAGAGTGATTTTCCAATAAGCCTGTCTTTATATGCACTCTAATCCGGCTTGAACTGGTTCATTTCACCGGCAGAGAAATAACTTATCTGGTGCCACATGATGACATCACCCTATCCTCTGTTCAAGGCCCGTGGTCACAACAGAAAATGTCTACACGGAGTATTTGGAACCTTGGCCGATCTTCGTCACCTCTGATTTCCACAAGATTCCTTGGGTTCCCCAGCAGGAATTCTGATGGCAGAGGAAGGTCAGAAATGCCGAGTGGACTTTCTCTAGGACCAGGACTCCTCCTTTGTAAAATGGAGGTGGGGTTGATTCTAGTTCCTTTCTCAGCTGTCCCAGGCACCCGAGGTTCTTTAATTGCCTAAGACTGCAGCGCCCCCTGCTGGCCAGGCGCCGCCTAGTGCTCTCTGATTCCCCTACAGGAGGTTTTGGGAAGGTCAGCTTGACTGATCTGCGGAGGTCAACCTTTGGGATTTAAAACTGGGCTTTGGGCCTCAGTCAACTTGGATTCCAATCTCAGCCCCTCCACTTTCTAAGAAGGGGCCCTCAAGTGTGCTGTGGAGCTGCTCAAAACACAGCCGAGGGCCTGTTATCTGTAATATGCAAGACTTCTGTGGCTTTAAAAATATTTATTTCTTTTTATTCCATTTGTATTCTTGTTTGCTTACACGTATGTATATGCACATGTATGTTTCTTGTATCTGAAAGGATCAGAGAAGATCCCAGGTCCCCTGGGACTGGAATTACAGAAGATTCTGAGCTGACTTGTAGGTGCTAAGAACCAAATTTGGGTCCTCTAGAGCAGTAAGTGCTCTTAACTGTTGAGCCATATCCCAGCCCCTGTTTGTTTGTTTTGTTTTGTTTTTTCAGACAAGGTCTTACTTTGTAGCTCTGGCTGGTCTGGAACTGATGTGTAGACTAAGCTGGACCTGAACTCACCAAGATCTTCTTTGTTCTGATTCCTGAGTGCTGGGAGTAAGGTGTTTGTCACGTGGTCTCTCCTCTCCTCCCCTCTCCTCTCCACCCTGCTATCCCCTCCTCCCCTCCCCAGTCCCGTCCCCTCCCCTCCTCTCCTCCCCTTCCCTCCCCTCCACCTTTCTCCCCTCTCCCCTCCTCTTCTCTCCTCTTCCCTTCTCTCCTCCCCTCCCCTCCCCTCCCCTCCCCTCTCCTCTCTCCTCCCCCTACTCTCCTCTCCCCTCCCCCTTCTTTCCCCTCCCCCCCCCTCCTCTCCCCTTCCCTCCTCTCCTCTCATCTCCTCTCTTCTCTTCTCGAGACAGACTCTGTCATCCAGGCTGGCTGTGAACGTTCAGCTACTATCTTATCTAAGACTCCTGAGTGTTGAGATTACAGGCATGAACCACCATACTTAATATGCTTTTGTGTGACCTGGTGTCACCCCCACCCCCACCCTGTCATCTGTATGCTTGTTTGCAATACAATTCGAATGTGGAGCTCAAAGGACAAAGGACAACTTGGGAGTCAGTCCTCAGGCTTAGTTGCAAGCATCCTCAACTGCCATCTCGCCCCCTCTCCCTCCCCCTCCTCCCTTTCCCTTTCACCTTTTGATAGAGGTTTAAAACTTCTGAGAAAGCAGGCCTCCGCCTCAAATGCCCAACTCAGAAAAACCCTTATTTTAAAAATCCCCTGAAATTTCCCAGTGCGAAAACAGAAAATCCCTCAAAACTCACTTGGTCTCCTCCTGGTACAGCCAGGATTTCCAAATCTTATATCACTGGCTGCTCTCTTCTCCCAGAGCTCACTAGTGAGTCCAAAGACAGTCTCAGCCACAGCCATCAAAACTCCTGTTGAACAGAATGGGGAAGCTCCCTGATCTCAGCCGGGAGCCAAGGCAGGAGAATCATGAGTCACAGGTTTTGGGTTCCCATCACCCCGTCACATGGCCTTCTCCCTGGGTCAGAAGACCACAGACATTGGTGGGAGTTTGATATCCTGGGGTTCTGGGCCTGCGCTGTGTTGGAGGGACCCTCCTTCCATATTTCCCGAGACCCATGGGATTTCTCCCAGGAACAATCCTTCCAGAATGAGGAGGAAGAGATTTTCTGCCAGGCCAGAGTCCTCCCCTAGAGGTGCTCGGTCATCCTAGAAGTGCCCGGCTCCGTGCCAGGCACAGCCTCACCCATTCCTCCAGACACCAAGCACTTTTGTGGTTGGCAGAGGAATAGAAGAAGACTGCGCATGGGCAGCGGCTTCCTGCGGTCATATGAAGACTGAGAACCAGAGCTGGACCTGCAACCGGAACTCTTTGTCCCACCTCTGGCTACAGGGACCCTGTGGGCAAAATTTTATTCCTTATGGAAACAAAGTAATTTCCTAGCACTCTTCCTTGTCCTTATCCATAGCAAAATAAATAGCTGCTCCCTCCAGAGCAGTCCTTGGGGCTCCAGCAGAGATGAAGAATGTGCTGGAAGGCCTTAGGTTCTCGGACTCAGCTGCCCTCCTCCTCCTCAGACTCTCCCTCTGACTCAGGCGCACACTCTGGCGGGTCCTTGTCCAGCCATCCATCCGTTGGATCTTCCCGACTGGGCGTCACACACGCATTTGACGGTTGCTTTGAATTCAGCCATCTCATACCCAAACAGCTTCAGGACACGGGCCTGCTCTGGGGTCAGCACATCACCCTCCCTACATACTTCATAGTCAGACCCAGCGGCCTCAGCTGTGGCTCCCTGGAATGAGGGAGCTGCTTCAGCGGCCCTGGACCCAGGCTCGCAGTTAAAGTTGCTTTGTTCCCAGCTCGAGCAAAATTCATTTCTGTATACACCGTGAACCACCCGGTCACCTCCCGCTTCGTGCGCTTGGTAAAAAGGAGCCCAGCTCCACCTCTCAACTTCTTGCTGACCTGATGTAGGTCATCTTTGTATTCGTCAGATGGGCTTCGACCCAAGGCCACCATCAGCACCTTGCTTTTGCCAAAGAACATCATCGGGCTGTGCCTCCAGGCATCGCGGATGCCCTTCAACTCGATGCTCTTTGTGTTGGCCACAGACAGGGTGAAGAGGTGCCAGTAGGTGTCCACAGATTTCTGAAGCTCTTCTATCAGGTTCTGCTTCAGTTCCGAGCCTTGGCAGTATTTGTTAAGGAAACTTTTTCTTGTCTCGCTTGGATCTGGACATTGCACTAAAGGCACATGCTAAAACTGGAACCCTGCGGTCCTTCAGTCAGTGTTCTAGAGCATTATGGGAGGGGGCAGCCTGTCCTACCGTCCATCCTTGGGCACATTATGCTCACACACACACACACACACACGCACACGCACACATTCTGCTCCGCACCTCACTTAATCAGCTTCCCCACCACTTAACCCTACTCACTCAGGATGGGAGGAAATGCAGGCAGCTGCTCTCCCACTGTGTTAATTTCCTGACGCTGCTCTAACAATTGACCACACACTTATGGGTTTGCCTCATTCACAAATTCTGTTATAGTCCTTAAGAGGTAGAAATCCACAAAGATGTGGCTAAAAGCCTTTGGGAGATGCTGCCTGCTTCCTGGGGCTGCCGCTGCCCTTGGCTCGTGGCTCCTTCATTAGGTCTCTTCTGTAACGCTGGCTACTGGCACCTTCCCGATTATTGCCTCTTAGGAGATCTCTGTGTCTGTGGTGGACTCACCTGGCTCCTTAGTGACACCTAAAAGTCCTTTTTGACACACCCTGAGCACTGAATTGAGGACATGGAGGTTCTCAGGGGCTGTTTGTCTGATTTTATATGGGTTTGTGTGTGTGTGTGTGTGTGTGTGTGTGTGTGTGTGTAGTTTAAATTGTTTTAACGATTTGCTTATGTTTTGTGTGGATTAAAAATATTAGTGATTAGCTCTGAGTCACCAAGAATTAGTATTGAACTAAGGAAAGAAATCAAAGCCCTCCCCTTGGGGGTCACTGAACCAAGAGTGAGCCCAGATTAGAACTCTTGGCTTCAGTCTCCCTGTCCTCTTGTCTGTCTGATGTATGAGTCTGAATCTGTGCCTGCCTGAAGGCTGCCGTGTGACTGTGTCCCTGTGCACTGTCCCTAACAAAGGGCTTTGCTCCGTTCTTATTGCACAACACGAGAGCGTCACATGGGGAAGGAGAGGACACTACAGAAATCTAAAGCAGAATCTTACAAGGTCACTGACCGCGACTGCCCCAGATATCGAACAGTGTTACAAACATCCTTGTATGTTGTGTTCACCATTTATGATAGATGCTCATTTTAGAAGCCTGCTGTCAGCCTATATTTACTGATTCCAGCAAACAATTGTTAGAACATCCATGCATTACTCTGAGTTCAAGAAGAACAGTTTTTTTAAAGATTAATTTATGTATGTGAGTGCACTGTTGCTGTCTTCAGACACACCAGAAGAGGGCATCAGATACCATTAAATATGGTTGTGAGCCACCATGTGATTGCTGGGAATTGAACTCAGGACCTTTGAAAGAACAGTCAAATGCTCCTAACTGCTGAGCCATCTCTCCAGTTCCAAGAACATAATTTAAGGTTACAGATTTGCATTAGTTTAAATTACATAGGTTGGTTACATGGGAAATCCAAGGCAAGTAATATTTGTTATTACATTGTTCTCTTGAAGGCAGGTTAAGTAAACAGCTGAGTATATGGTAGGACAGCTGTCTTAAGTGGGCTCAAGGTGTATTGAAAACTCTGGCTTTGAGTTCCCATGACTTAGAATGTAAGAGATATTAAATAATATTGCATCACTACAATTTTTGTTGGTTAGTTTGTTTGTTTTGCTTTATTTTGAGACAGAGACTCAAAATGTAGTTCTGGCTGTCCTGGAACTCACTATGTAGATCAGGCTAGCCTCAAACTCACAGAGCTCTGCCTGCCTTTGCCTCCTGAGTGCTGGGATTAAAGGCACACACCACTACACCCTGTTTAACATCACCACAATTTTTATTTTCTGTGTTTGGGTTTTTTGCCCGTATGTGTGACTGTGCACCACATACTTGCAGTGCCTGAGGTGGTCAGAAGAGGGTGTCACAGCCTTCGGAACAGGAATTCCAATTGTTGGTTGGCAGGTAGGGTCTGGGACCTGAACCCATGTTTTTCTGGAAGAGGGACAGCGCTCATAACCAGATCCTTATTCATGTTTTACAGTGCTGGGATGAAATCCTTGCCTTTCCCATCCTAGACAAGTGCTCTATCTTTGACTACACTCCAGCCCTCAGAGAGCACCATGCAGCCTCCTTCTCGTCCATCACTCCCCCTCACATCCCTCCCTATAACTCCAGGCATATCTGTGCAGCAGGCCCTTGGTGTCCACTGCTGCTCAGAACAAAAGGGAACGAGATGGAAATCGAGCCACCTCGGGGGACTGTGCTTCCGCCATGGCTCTCGAAACCCTGACAAGCTGAGACCTTTTTGACAGTAACAAAATTATAGGCTCAAGTCCGTGTCAGATCCTTAAACACCTTGTGGTTTGAGGCACACACTAGCCCACTATTAGCAAGGATTCTCCATAAAAGTAGGCCCAATATGGTTTATTATGGACACACAGCCACAGAGGCCACGGAAATCTGAGATCTGTCAGCCACAAAAACCCGAAGGGCTGAGACCCAGAGATGTGCAGCTGCTGTGGAGTTTATCACTTTTTTTATTTTTATTTTTTTGGTTATTTGAGACATGATCTTTCTATTGTGTAGCCTTGGCTATTCTGAAACTCCCTATGTAGACTAGGCTGGCCTCAAACTCATAGATTGCCTCTGCTTTCTGTGCTGGGATTAAAAACATGCACCACCATGCCCAGTTTATTACTACATTTAGAGTGTGAGTGAGTGAGTGCGTGTGTGTGTGTGTGTGTGTGTGTGTGTGTGTGTGTGTAATAGTGCAAATGGAGGTCAGAGGACAACTTGCAAGCAGGAATCAACTCTTTCATTTCATCATATGTTTCAGAGATCAAATTCAAATTTTCAGCCTTGGTGGCAAGCTCCTTTCCCTGCTGGCATCTTGCTGGGCCTGGGGCTGGTGTTTAATGGAGTCCATAGGCCCCACAGGCCAGAACTCTTTTGTCCAAAGACAGAATGAGAGGTGTTCAGCTTCAGTGGCAAGAACAGATTTGTACTACCCCACGCTTGGGAGAAGCAGAGCTCACCAACGGTGAAGGTGGATCTCTGCACTTGGGAAACAGATTCAGGTCTTAATCACTCCTTCAGGAGCACGCAGAGACTGCTCTACCAGCTATGGGGCGTTACTAGCCCAGTTGGGCAGACGCTCAAGTTAACTACTACATGTCCTCTGAAGAAACTGAGGCCCACACGGGCAAAGCGATTAGACCATGGTCACACGGCCTGCTTGCCAGTCTCTTGGGTTCATGCTCACTGGATATTGAAGGAATATCTGTGTGATAAATGCAGGGAGAGGGGGCTCTAGACACGCTGTGCCCAAGCTCTGAGCACATGCTGGGAGGCCTTGGTGTGCCTAGCAAAGTTCTTCTCCCAGGCATTGACCTTCTCACCCCATGCACAGGTGTCCCCAAATAGCCTCCCTCTACCAGCTGAGCCATATCCGTCACTACAGCCCTGGGGACCTGCAGATGGTGGCCCAGCTGCAGCCATGAACTCCAGAGCGCCATGGGCCCTTAGTTATCCTCACAGCCAGAAACACCCAATATCTTTTTTTCTTTTGAGCCACAGTCTCAGGCCAGGCTGGCATTAAACTCATAGGATGACCTTGAATCTCCTGCCTCTACCTCCTGATTATGAGGTTACAGGGCTTTGTGTATGGTGGGCAAGCACTGTACCAGCTGAGCCTCATCCGTAGCTCCAGCTGACTTCTGAGAACCTGCCTAACACTTTCCCGATCTCTGATAACTTAAGCTTTTTTGTTTTGTTTTGTTGAGACTGGGTTTCTCTGCGTAGCCCTGGCTGTCCGGAACTCACTCTGTAGATCAGGCTGGCTTTGAACTCAGAGCTCTATCTGCTTCTGCTTCTGCAGAGCTGGGATTAAAAGTGAGTGCCACCACTGCCTGGCAAATTTAATCATAAAAACTAAGCAGAGATAGCTTTCCGTGAGATGGGTTCTGTTACTGTCCAGACTTGACTTGTCCAGACTCAAGTCTGCAAAGTGCCAGGTGGAACTCAAACCAGACTAGTCATTGGAACCAGGGAATAAGCCTGCTTGATCCCAGAGACTGGCCTTCAGCTGGGCTTGGAGGTGGGCTAGATGTTGTTGGGTGGGTGAGGTGCAGGAAACTTCATAGTAGCACAGACAGCTACAGCACGGGTGTGGTATAGAAAGGGGGTGTGGTCATGGGTATGTGAGACCTGGCCTGCCATTCGGCTGAGCTGACATCCGTGTATGAGCCGGTGTACCCTCAGGAAGATGATGATGAAAGGTTTGAAACCTGCAAACTCCATCTCCCTGTGTCTTTCTGGTGCAGGCTTCTGATTTACCTTAGCCCTCCACCTCCAAGCTGTCTGACAGTACAGTAAATTGTTCAGAACTGGGTGCAACTGAGACCACACTCAGCCAGCACTTGGGAGGCAGAGGCAAGTGGATCTCTGAGTTTGAGGCCAACCTGATCTACTGAGTAAGTTCCAGGACAGCCAGGGCTACACACACACACACACACACACACACACACACACACACACACACAGAGAGAGAGAGAGAGAGAGAGAGAGAGAGAGAGAGAGAGAGAGAGAGAGAGAGAGAGAGGGAAACACCCAGAGGCATTCAGATGTGTCCACCTGCAGAGATGACCACTGCCTCAGCAACCGGCTCTGCATCTACATATAAATTTCTTTTGTTTTTTTGAGACAGGATTTTATGTAGCCCAGGCTGGCACTGAACTCACAGCACAGTGATGGATGGGTCTGTCTGGGCCAGTGACATGAAGGGTATAAAGACAGGCTGTGAACAGTCCTTAGGAATTGGTTTTGTTTGGTTTTGTCTCGAGTGCCAGGATTCTCCTGCATCTTAGGCTACCATATCCACATATTTTTCACACACCCAGCCCGCTGAGCTCATTGCATGTCCAAGTGACAGGTGATCTTGTGACCCCCAACAAACAGAGGGGTAGACTGAGGCTTCAGGAGAAAAGGGCAGAGGGAGGATTTGAACTCCAGCAGTCTGGGTTCCTCCATGGGTCTTGTTGGAACTCCTAGACCTAACTCGCAGGGAGAGTGGTCTGTCTGTCTGGGAGAGGTCTTCATTTGAAGCATCTTCCCTATCACCATGTAGAGCCAAAGACCTGGGACCATTGGTGTAACCGACTCCTCGCCAGCCAGCTTGCCTTCAAACAGCCACTCCCTGTACTGGGGAGCTCGTTGGCATGGCTGTCCATCTGAGAGCCCTCATGCTGCCAAGAGACAGCAGGGCAGACTTCCTGAAGCAGTGGCTCTCAACCCCCTAACGCTGTGACCCTTTAACATTTTCATGTTATAACCCCAACAATACATTTTTGTTGCTATTTCATAATCATAATTTTTCTACTGTTGTAAATTATAACATAAACATCTGTGCTTTCCAATGGTCTTTGAGTGACCACTGTGAAAGAGTCATTGAGCTCTCAAAGGGGTCTTGACCCACAGGTTGAGAACCACTGCTCTACAGGAAGCCAACTTCCTCCTCTGTACCTACTGAAGGAAGCCCATGGCCAGACTCGTGCATGGGGTATTTTACAGTGACATTTTCACCATAAAACAGTGCCACACAGGAAACCTAAGGTCAGAAATGTTAAGCAGTTTGTCCAGGGCCATATGGATTTGAAGCCAAGCTAGTGTCTCTCAGGTCCCAGCCAAACGCAGGCCACCTCTCCAGACCTCATCCCAGCCAAGGCTCAGCAAAGGGGGCTGTGGGTTTTGCTTCCTTCCTGGAGATATAAGCCAGACCTGTTACAAGAAGCACAGCACCAGACTCACTCTTGCCCACTTCTCCAAGATTAGTTTGGGGTCAACATGTCTTCCTGATGGGCTATAACTGGGTTATGTCTTGGCCTTAGTTCTTAGGGCCTTGATCCTTGCCACTCTCTGCACCACATACAGAGGCCAGATCAGTAGCTAACCTGGGTTAGAAATAGCCCTGTTCCTGCCTCTGAGAGACTCACTTTCACACAGTGTGTGCAAGCCGGGGCTGAGGGAGGAGCCTTACTACTCTTGTGTCTCCGCCCCACCTCTTCCAAATACTCACAGTGGCAACTAGCGCTGGTTGCCCTCAGTGCCCACACTCTCCTTCCAAAGCAGTAGAATCTTTGAACCCCAGCTGAGCACGCCACCCAGAATGAACACTGCGCGTTCCAGCTCCCCTTGCGTCCGTGTGGGGACCAGATGACTGAGTTCTGGCCAATGGAATATGAGCATAAGTGTTTGCAGCTTCCGGGTTGTGTCCTTCATGGAAATGGTGGGTCCTTTTCTAGAGCTAGTCAGGGCTCTACAGAGGAAATCCTGTCTTGAAAAGCCAAAAACAAACAAATGAAACAAAACCAAGAAGAGTAGCTTAAAAGAGTAGTTTTATGGCACAGGATCAAGACACTGAAAACCAATCATCACAACACAGCTGTGGCTACGTAGCAAGATCCTCTCTCTCAAAAAAAAAAAAAAAAAAAAAAATCATTATCTTAAAGAGTAAGTTTTTTTACCAGGCAGTGATGGCACTTGGGAGACAGAGGCAGGCAGATCGCCGAGTTTGAGGTCACCCTGGTTTACATAGTGAGTTCCAGGACAGCAAGGGATACATAGAAAATCTGTCTCAAAAAAAAAAAACAAAACAAATGAAAAAAGAAAAGAAAAAAAAAGTAAGTTTTTCCACGCTCAGGTGGGGGGCAGCAAGAAGGTGCAACAGAAGGAAATGCCCAGTGAGAACAAAAGGACAGAGGTCATGAGAGCCGAGCTGGACCCACCCCTTGCTGACTGAGACTCTGGTGAGCTGGTCCGGGCTGTGCTGGAGAACTTGCCCTTGAGCAGCAGGAACACTGCTGGGCTGACCAGCTCACCCACCACGCAGGCCCAGACCCAGGGCCCTGAGCTGGCCCACCCCAACAGCTACCTCATCTATGAACTGCAGGAGTGAGTGAAGGGGCCGGTCCTGCAGATCCAAAGCTGCGGTATCTCCCGGACACAGGGCAACAACAGGACATCCGGAGGGAGTCCCCATGAGGATCCAGTACAGATAGTGTAGCAGAAGGCTCAGGCTGGGAAAACAGAGCCACGACTCATTGCAATGAACGTTTGCCAGCAAAGATGTGTGGACGAAAGAGCACACCGTGACACAGCACAGCGCCCACGACAAGAGTTCATTTTCTTTTGGGAAAAAGGTTGTAAGTGTGGAGAGCGAATCCGAGGAGATGGGATGATGAGTGGGATTGGGGTGTATGATGTGAAATTCACAAAGAACCAATAAAAAGCTGGGTGGGGGGACAAAGCAACCGGAGTGTGTAACGTCAGTCTCATTACAAGATTCGGGGAGCAGAATCCACATGAAGTAGCACAAAGTGGAGCTGAAAAGAATTTGAAGAAAGGCACAAGATCCGAGTGAACTGTTCCAGACTGTGCTGTTCCAGCCTGTGGTCACTGCACAAGTAAGTGAGGTGTGCGTCCTCAAACAAGGGCGGGGCACTAGCAGGGACAAATGTACGTTCTCTCAGGGCCTCACTTAGAGAAAATGTGCAAAGGGAAGTGTCTACGTTGCCACAAGAGATGAACTTCCATGGCTAATCGGGATGAAGGACAGCTGGGAGAAGTGGTTACGAAGAGTCACGGTGTAGCAGGGAAAAACCAAAACCTCAAACAGTATGCAGACGTTCCCTTGAAGCTCTTCAAAGGAACAAGTGTGGCTGGTTTGGGTGCATGCTGGGGGCGGGGACAATTGTTTGCACGTGCACTTTCTCCTGGATTCATCCTGAGAAAGACAAAAAGAGAGAAGAGAAATAAGATGAGATTTCACTAGAAGATATAATTGAGAGCCTTAGATCCAAATGTTACCAAAACCACTGTACCATATTTTCTCTTGTGGGAGAAAAAAAAAGACAAGGAAAGATTGATAAAACTTGAACACAATGTGCAAAGACAGAAGCCGACTTCAAAGCAGGGAAAACGCCCGTGATCGGTGGTCATAAGGTGTTTGAATTTTCCTGAGCTGGCTGGTGACGTTGATGAGGAAGCGTATGACACTGTTACAGTCAGGGGCCAGTCGGTGACGATGGTCCTGTGAGTGTAGTGACTCAGACTTACACTGCCATGTCCCAAGAGATGTAGGACAGGTTTCACTGAAGCCAGTCTTGGGAGATTCAGCACATACACTTCAGGTAAAGACAAAAACAAATTAAGAAAAGTTCCTAGAGCTCGGCTGAAGGTGGTGGTGGTGAAGACGGTGAAGGGAGTTCTTTGGACAGACAGCAGAGCAGAGGGGCATGAAAATGAACAAGACAGACTCGGTGTTGTTCCTGTTGATGGAAATCTGTCCCCTGGGGGAAGACTGGGGTGAGCCAGAAGAAAACTCACACACACTTGATTTAGAAGAATGACAGCGAGTGGACTGAGGAAGAAAATGGGGTCGGCTTCATGTGAGCAACAAGAATTCAGATTGACTGTGGTGGTTGCTTTGCCACCTGGGATCAAAGGAATGTTTATTTCCTCAGATGGTTCTGGGGGGATTCTGTCCTCCACAAAAGGAGTCTCTGGACTTTGACTACATCTCTTAGTAAGTCAGAGTAGTTGATAAATTGATAGTAGTTCATTACGTTGGGGCAGGAGAGATGGCTCAGTGGTTAAGAGCACTGACTGCTCTTCCAGAGGTCCTGAGTTCAAATCCTTTCCGTTTGGTGCCATTTTAACGAGTGGTTCACTTTCCTTTGTATTGTATGTTTTAAGGAAATGGCATATGTAGGCTGTACATGTGCAGACAATGAGACAGGCCCTGAGAATGGGGTTTATCCATCTGTCAGGGTCACCTACAGCATCCTGTCTCAAAACTGATTAAAGTTCTCCCCCCTTTTGCCAATAAGTTCTAAGTAAAAACCATCACACATCCAAATCCAACTATGGGCCTTTTTTTTTTCTTTAAAGATTTTCTATGAAAAGTTTCTTAACAGTACTAGCTTGGTATTTTAATTAAATATTGATTATACTGGTGGTAGGGGTCACAGAAAGCAAAGTTTCTTTTTTTTTTTTTTTTTAAGATTTATTTATGTATTTTATGAATGTGAGTACACTTTCCCTCTCTTCAGACAAACCAGAAGAGGGCATTGAATCTCATTACAAACGGTTGTGAGCCACCATGTGGTTGCTTGAAATTGAACTCAGGACCTCTGGAAGAGCAGTCAATGCTCTTAACCACTGAGCCATCTCTCCAGCCTTAAAGACTTAGTTTCTTAGTACATGTTATATAACCATGGAGTATAACTTTAATTTTTTCAAACCTTATTTTCAACAATGGCTCTTAAATGCTTTTACCTCCCCTTTAGCTCACCAGTTACCAGAGGTAGTAGAACAGAAAGATGGGGCTGCGGTGGACCTGTTTAGAAAGGTTCTTTGGAGCAACTCCCATCCGTGTTGTCAGGAAATCAGCAGTTCAGTTCACAGGTCATCAGCAGCAGCTCGATCCACTGGCCAACACCTCACGGATACACCAGCCGTGCAGTTCGGTAGAGTCAGGATAGCAAACAGGAATCAGCAATGGTGGCACGACCTAACAGACAGCCAGGCCTCAGCTTCTGCATGAGTCAGCAAGAGAGACCAGAAGGGACACCAAGAGAAGTTCTCAGCTGTGTCTCTCGGGGAAGCGAAGATCAGAGAAGACTGGAGACCCAAAAGCATTGCGCAGCGAACTCTACCAGCAAGCCCCGCTCAGCCTCCATCACTGTCCACAGCAAGCCCCGCTCAGCCTCCATCACTGTCCACAGCAAGCCCCGCTCAGCCTCCATCACTGTCCACAGCAAGCCCCGCTCAGCCTCCATCACTGTCCACAGCAAGCCCCGCTCAGCCTCCATCACTGTCCATGGAGCTCTATGTAACGCTCCGAACATTACATGTCCTCTATGGGTCTTCCCTCAGTGAGCACCTGTCTGCTCTGCCAATCAGCCTGAGTCTGAGGAAGCAGCAAAGGAGCCACAGCACACCCACCTGAAGTTTCTGGTGCATTTCTCTCTGTGGCACTCAACTGTACAACGGAAGGTGGACCAACACATGCATTGTTATCAAACACTCCTTCAACACATGTTCTTTCACACGCATGCGTTAGCAGGACATCTTTCTCCTGCATCTGCTCAGGAGCCTGCCTTAGCCTTCCTCCTGTGTCCGCTTCAGGAAAACACTCCTCCACGTGTTTGCCCCAGCAAAACACGATCAACACAACTGACTCTCCAAAGAACCCTCAAGTTTCCACTTCAGTGGAGTACAGACAGTGTTAACAACTGTTATTTTTCATTTCCAAAACCAGACTAGTGATGTTTCAATTCCTGAATTGTTAGGTCGTCAAGCTAATTAAATGCCACCTACAATTAAACCAAAAAAAAAAAAAAAAAAAAAAAAAGTAAGCTTTTCCAGTTTCAGGTCTACTTGCAGTTACAACCCAGCACCACTGAGAACTCTGGGGCTGACGTTACAGTCCCCCAACCCACTCTTGTCACTGAAAGGAGCCCCACTCCTTGGAGGAAATGCTCGTTCTGTGTGGAAGACACACCAGATTCATCTGTTGTGTATCATAATGCAGAGGCCAAGGAAACTAACAATAGACGTCCCAGAGCAGAAAGTTCCTGCCTGAGCCCCAGACTAGGAAAAGTATATAAAGAGGGCATATGTCTAGGCTGGTTTGGAGAGAAAAACCTGAGTCATTGGGTGGCAACTAAATTTCCCAGAGTCTTGCAGCTGGTGGGTGGCTGAGTTGGGGTTTAAATCCGGGCAGTGTGCGCTGCAGTCTTCTGAGCTACTTCTTCATTAATGCAGGACCTTCAGCAGCAAACGAGAAGTGAAAAATCCAGGAAACCCCTAAGACTCACAGGCAGCTAGTGAGAGTGGGCTCAGAACCATAGATGCTACCCCACCCTGGTTCAGTGTCTGCACCTGGGGTTCAGAGGCTAGCACTAGTGGGAACCCAGGTGCTTGGGCAGCTGCAGAGCCCCCACTACACCCAGATTCCCTGCCAGTCAGACATCCAGGCCCTGTTCTTCAAGACCACCCTTCAAGGAGTCATTAGCATGGCTCCGAGGTGGCCACCAACCCTGACAACCTGTTGGAACCTTGGGATACACAGTGGTAGAAAGTTATCATCTCCTGACACTTGTCCTCTGAGCTCTACATTTATATGCTGTGGTACTCACCACCTTTGCTCCACTCCCTGGGATAAATCAGTTAAAAAATAAACTATAGACCATCTTCAATCATAGAGACTGTCATCTAGTTCCTGGAAACAGCCAAAGAGGAATAGGTGCCACTTCCCAGACAGGAATCCTAAGGCTGGATAGAACACTTCACTGCTGGAGCTCACATCTTCGGCCCTGGTATCTGCTCTGGGGCATTTCAACTCTTTCTGCCCAGTAGTCAAGCTTCCAAGGGAGGGTGGGAGTGCTGGGGTCTACAAGAGTGAATCATCCTCATTGCGTGTGTGTGTGTGTGTGTGTGTGTGTGTGTGTGTGTGTTATCTCCAAGCTGCATCTGGAAAATCAATCTCCAGATGACCTAGAAATAAGAATAGTGCTTTTCCAGGTGACAGGGGAAGGGCACTCACTGGCTCTTTACCACTCAGCATTTACCTTGCTCTGCCAGAACCTCTGACCTCTTCTACCTCCAGGACATTTCAGTCCTGGCTATCCACCACTGTGCCAGGGTTCTGTGGACTAATGCCCATGGCAGAATGCCCCATGCCTGTCTCCCCCTCCTTTCACTCTGCTTTCTATGAGAAATACAGCAGAGCTGAGGCATGCTTTGAGCAGACAGGGCTTTGGACAAAATGGAGAAGTGACTAATTTAGCTTCTGGCAAGAATCTATGGGAATCCCTTTTCTGCCCAGGTATAACTTTCTTGCTGCCAAATTAACCAATACAATGCCTGTCCCACATTCAAGGTCAATGCTGGGGAAACCTTGTTGGCTTCAGCAGAGACCAATTAGGGGCCGCAAATCAATGATTAGGAAAGAGGGCTGCACGCTCTCTGCAGGGACCACAGGCAAGGAACGAAGGAAGTGGTGTTTGTTCTGGATTCAGAGGAATGGAAGAGACGTACCAACCAAACACAAAGCAGATCTCATCTCTAGGCTTGAACCAAGCAACCAACAAAATATACTTAGTAAGCCAGAGATATTGTACATGCCAGTATTTGCAGCACTTGGCAGGAGGATTGTGAGTTCTGACCACACCAATAGTTCAAGGCCAGCCTGAGCTATACAGTGAGACCTTGTGCAAAAAAAAAAAAAAAAAAAAAAAAACAAAAAAAACAAAAAAAACAAAAAAAACTTGATACTATAGAGTTGTTATAAATAACTGTTGCCGGTCTAGCCTGCCATTTTGTGCTGTTGCTAATGTTACAGGGAAACTTTCTCATTTGCTGTTACTAGGATGCTCTGTGCTTTGCTGTTCTTGGAAACCAGTCACAGCAGTCAGTTAGAACTGCTTTCTTTGCATAGTTGGCCACAATAAGCTTGAAGCCGAACCAACCACCAAGCAGCACTTCCCATGCCTGTGTATGAGCTTTTATGTTATGGTTTTCGCCTTTATAAGCTGCCCCTGGGATGGACCCCAACGTAAGAGAGACACCTGCACCAATATAAAGACGCTGTTTGGAGTAAAGCTTTCATTTTGAATACGGGTTGAATAAAGTTTAAGTTCCCAAGATCTCCTTGGGAACTGACTCCTGCTTGGGAAAAAATAATCATGCACGTGGGTAACTGACGCTCTGGTTGGCAAGTTAAGACATGAATGTTAGATAAGGCAAGTCCCCCACCACAGTTGAATGCCCCAACCAAGGCGAACAGGATAAATGTACAACAAAAACATGCTGCTAAGGAAGTCCCCTATCCCTAAATCCTGACTGGTGAAATAGCGTGGCACAGATGTTTGTGGATTTCAGGCTTTAAAAGCTCTATAGGACTCTGGCGGGGCATCAGCATAGCTCCTGAGTCCGGAGTCTGTGGACTACATCCCTGATCAATCAGTCTTGGGGTGTGCACCCAATAAACCAGCCCTGTTTGACTGAGATCAGTGTCTGAGTGGTTTGTGCAGCGATTCCCAGACTCCATGTTGTTCATGCTAGAATTTACAGCACTTAGGAGGCTGAGGCAGGAGGATTGTGAGTTCTGGCCACATCAATAATTCAAGGCCAGCCTGAGCTATACAGTGAGACCTTGTGCAAAATAATAATGATGATGATGATAATAATAATAATAATAACAATAATTAGCTTCACATTATTACAGTGAATAGGCAATGTCTAGAACTTGGGCAGTAGTGGCTTTTGGTGCCCGTAAAGACTATGAGGAGGCTGGTGACAGGGTTCAGACTAAACACACCTGCCAACAAGCCCACCACACTGAATTCACAGTGGCACAAGCCTTTTGATCCCAGCACTTAGGAGGCAGAGGCGGAAAGATCTCTATGAGTTCCAGGCCAGCCTGGGCTACACAATGGGGCCCTAACTTGAAAAAATAAAACAATAAAACCAGAACGTGCAGCCAGGTGATGGTGGCCGACATCTTTGATTTCGGCAAAACGGGAGGCTGAGGCAGGCAGATCTCTGTGTTGAAGACCAGCCTGGTCTACATAGTGAGTTCCAGGACAGCCAGGGCTACACAGAGAAATACTGTCTCAAAAACAAAACAACACACACACACACACACACACACACACACACACACACACACACAACCCATGATAGGCTCTACCCCTTGCCCACCAAATACTTCTTCATTCTGCTGACTTCTGTGTCTGAGGGGAAGAGGAGGCTTTAGTGCTGGCCTGCTGGGTCAAGCCTTGTCCTTGGCATTTCCTTGCAAGTGCCCACTGCATGCCTTAGATTCCTTACCTGTCAAATGGTGTCACAGTTGAAGGGGTGGTGAAGGCCGGCAGGAACTGACACTAGAAACAAGACTCAGCATGTTCCAAGCTTTGGGGAACCGCTGCTCTGGCTACTGCTACTGAGGTAATCATTTCTGAAGGGGGGATGTTGTATGGTTTGTTTTAACTTTCTATTTATCTGAGCAGATCTGGACTCTAGCATTTGGGGGGAGGGTATAGGGTATCTGGGGTGCTCCTGTATCGTTTTGGTTGTTTTGATAAGGCCCTGGAATATATGAACTTCAAATCAAAAATTTTTTAGGTGGTGGTGGGAAACAGGTCATCACTATGTAGCCCAAGACTTGAACTTGGGTAAGACTGCGTGCTACCACACCTGGGTGTGTGGTGGTGGTGTTTGTGATAGATGGCTGTGAGAGTTGGCAATAATCAATCTGATACAACCTAGAATCTTCGAAGAGGAATTGCCTCTCTGAATCTGATTGGCTTGCAGGTCTGTCTGTGAGGAATTGTCTTGAATGCTGATTGATATAGGGGGTCCACCCCACCGTGGGCGGGTCCACCCCACTGTGGGCGGGTCCACCCCACCGTGGGCGGGTCCACCCCACAATGGGCGGGCCCATCGAGCACTAGCCGAGCTGGAGCCTTTCTCAGTGGTTTCTTTCTCAAGATTCCGCCTGGACTTCCCGAGCAACAGACTGTGGCCTGCCAGCCTGAGCTGAAGCTCCTTCCTCCCTCAGTAGCTTCACATCAAGAGCCCATTACAGCAACAGACAGGAAATGAGGGCCGTAGCCCAGGCTCACTTGAAATTAATCATGCCCTGTGGTCTCATCCCAAATGCCAGAATTACTGCTGGCAGCCTCACCTTACTGAGGGTGCTTAGTGGGTTTATTTAGACATGGTTCACATCTCTTATGACTCACCATTTGAAGGGCACAGCTTGGTGTTTTGTTGTTGTTTGCTTTAGCACATCCATGGGGTTGCTGACTGTGCCTACAATGAAGTTTATCCACCTTCAGGACATGGTTAGAGAGGTCCCAGGGGACTATCCTGAACCTGCTTATGGCTTCCCTATGACAAAAATATCTACCATGGAGACTGCTGTCTTTTCACTGCTCCACCAGGGTGGGGTGGCAGGCAGCCCTGAGGTGTCACCGGCACCATAAGGCGCCAGCTGGCCCGGCTTCTAGACACTGCATTTGCTGCCGTCATGTGAAGAATATCTTTAGACAGTTGCGCCCACAGGCCTCACTGTGGCCTCTCAGATCAACGCTAACCTGTCAGTTTAATGTCCCCCTTCCTCCTCCAGAGGGAGGAACACTGTGTGCATGTACAGCTGGGGTGAAGGCTGCTACCAGGTGAGGGACACTCAGGGACAGCCCATGGAACAAAAGACAGCAAAGCACATGAGGGTAGTTCTTGGGTGTCAGGCTCAGCATGGAGCTGAACTGGGGCAGATAGGAAAGGACTAATGAGCCCCCAGCATTGCACCCAACCTTGTGAGGTGTAACAAATCTCTGGGGCACAACTGAGCTGGGCCCACCCTGCCTCCTAAGCTCTGGCCTTGTCTAGACAGCTCTGAGGGTCTGTGACCTACATCACCCCCACCACATAGCCAAGCCACAGTAGGTGGGAAGCTCAGGGACCTAGTGGAATGCAAGCCCTCTGGACTGTCACCCATAGGGCAACTCCAGCTCAGAGACCTGACCCTGCCCTGAGAGGAAAGGAAGGGGGAGGGTGGAGCACGGCAGCATGGTCAGGGGCGTCCCAGCTGTGGGGAGAAGAGACCTAAGAAGGGAAAAAACAGAGTTCCCAGGTTGGCAACCCCAGATTCCTCTCAGGCCGTGTACTCTAGAGCCTGCTCATCTGTGGCCTGGCCACTGTGACTCCTTCCTTCAGCACAGCACCCCATCCTTCGCCCTGTTGGTTCCTTTACTTGATCTGAAGCCGCCTTCCTGCCTTGTCAGGCCCAAGCTGATGTGCCTTATGTGTCTAGAGGGTCCCTCCCTGGCGTTTCTAATGCGGTCTCCAGGACCTGCCGCTTCATGGCCCTCCATTCCTCTCCGACGGAGACATTATATGGTTCACTTCTTCATGTCCCTCCCTCCATGTCCTGAAACATGCCTCCTAGACGGCTGATTGAATTGGGGCCAGGCTGTGACTGGGCTAGGCTGAATAGTCCCCCAGGCACTGCAAGGCAGGGCAGGTCACCATCCAGGAGGGAGCTTGATGTATTCTTGGGTCCACTCTGCTGTCCTGAGCTCCTGGGTTAAGCTGCTTCCAGGTAACCTGGTTCCTGCTTGGGGACCTCTCTGGGCAGGAGACAGAGGATGGGTGAACTTTTGATGGCAGAGCAGAGACGGCTGAGCCAGAGGCAGGGCCTACAGACGGGGGCCCATGCCCTGCCACCCACAGACACGCACCCTGCCTGTGCTCACTCACTTTGTCAACTGCTCGGAACCCTGGCCCTGCTCGGAACCCTGTCTTCTCAAAGAACTTTCCAAAGGCCCAGCAGTCCAGTTCACTCTATACCTATTCCTGACCTTCACGGGTGTGATCAGGACAGATTTTTAAACACCAATCAATAACTACCTAGCACCAACTCTGGACACCTTGGAGGCAGGTAACGGCCTCTCTGCCTTCTGAGACTGAGGGTTAGCAGGTCCTGTTTCTTCATTCCCTGTCCTGTCTGTCTGCTGGCCCGTGTGCATTCGTCTGCCTATGAGAAACATTTGTTGAACCCATGGGCTCCTGTTCCTCAGAGGTCCCAGAGTGCGGTGGGGACCACGGTAAGGCAAGGCCTGGCTGGGCAAAGAAAGTGTGAGGAGGGCAGAGTGTGGGCATGCTTCTGGGCAGAGGCCTGAGTGGAAGGAGGAGTCAGTGGAGAGAGAGTGGAGACATGCTAGAGGAGGCATGGCTGTAGTAGAGGGATGGCACAGGGACATCAGGACAGACGGACTTCTGAGGCTGAACTATGTGGCTTCCATAGATTGAGGAAGAACTGGAGACATAGGGCCAAACCTCTTCCAGCTGTCACCCTTCTCCCACCGGAAACTACAGCAGTAATGAGGACACCAGAAACTACAGTGAGCGTCAGGAGCACCACACCACCTCAGCTTCAGCACTGTTTTATTTTCCTGTGTGCTGTATGACTATAGTCATGTGTGTGCACATGCATGTGGACGCCTGAAGTCGACATGGGATGTCAACCACTCTCCACCTTGTTTTTGAAACAGGATCTCACTGAAGCTGAACCTCACCAGCAAGACTAGCCAGCTCGTGAGCCCCAGGGACCCTTGTGTCTCTGCTGTCACATCTGGATTTTCATGAGTGACACACACTTCCCTGACGGTGCTCTCACCCCTCCACGCCCTGCCACTCCTGTTACAGGCACCACCCAGGCAAGGCTCTGGGCAATTACCCAGCCTGCCCGCATCCCAAGCCCATGTTACACATGGGAAGACTGTGCTGGATCAATGTCTTGGTGGACCCACCTGGGCAGGTGGCCTCAGGCACAGGCAGCTGTGACCCCCCTGGTTGTCCTGCCAACAAGCAGCCAGGAGCCTACAGTGGTAGGGCACTGGGCCACAGAGGGGGGTCTGTCTGGAGTGCAGTACCACAGGAAGGTACCTCCGCTTGCCTCATGAGCACCTAGGCCAGCAGGAAAGCTCGGCCTTCATTCCACACACCACTTCACTTCTGGAAGCTTCCTTCTGCTTGAGATCACATCTGCCAGACTCCAAACCCCAGGACCCTGTCCACACCCTTGTCTCCCAAAACAGCCTGGAGCCACTGCTGGGGCCTACTGCCCCACCCTTCAGTGTCTGAGAAAGTTCTTTGCTCTTCCTAATTTGGCTGTTTTCCCCAGTAATTTTCCCTAATTATTTAATTTCCTGTTATTTTATGATTTCACATATTTTCTTATAGCTATACACACTACAGATTTATAACATGAAATATTAGTTCTAGCATATATACTTGATATATTAAACACGTGTTAACGTATTCTAGCATATATTAACATTATACATTATAATACTGTATACAGGCTTTCCTATAGCAAGAAGATCTCTCAGACCCATTTGTTAGTACAAGATCCTGAGCCTGCCATTTCTCTGCAATTAGCTTTCAGCATCCCCTTGTTCACAGATGCCATCTACATACCTCAGTTGCTTTTTGGGGAGAAACATGGATGCCAAACACCGGCTTCCATTATTCTAGCTCAATGTGGTGTGTCTTTGTTTGTTTCAAATGATTCACTGAAATCCAAAATCCAGCAACTGAAGAGACAGCTAATTGGTTTAGAGCCATTTCTACTCTTCAAAAACAAAACAAAACAAAACAAAACCAAAAATCCAGTCTGGTCACAGTATCCACATTGGCAGCCACAACCACCTGTCACTTCAGTGCCTCCTTGGGCACTAGCTTACATGTGGTACATGCATATGAGCATGTACCCAGGCACACGCAGACACACACACAAGCATGCACACACCTCTCTACACAAATAAAATATTTTGTAAAATACAAGATGTGGGGTCATCAAGATGACCAGAGGAGCCACATGCTGCCAAACACAGTAAGGTGACTTCTACCCCAGGGACCCATGTGGTAGAAAGAGAACCAACTCCTGCAAGTTGTCCTCTGCCCTCCATAAGCAGAGAATGGTACCTGCTTGCCTCCCTAGCAAGCAAAAATAAACAAATAAATAAAGTTTAAAATATGTATGTTTTAAAGAGAAAAACGAACCGTCAAGATAGCTCAGTAGTACCTTACTACTGTCTCATCTCAGGCCTCCTGCCCCCAGCATGGGTTCAGGCTCACCCCACCATGCCCAGTTCTCACCAGCATGCTGGCTTTCAAACTTGGGCTCTCCTGCTTGGTCAGCGGACACTGGCCAAGCCATCTCCTGGCCTCCTCAGTTGTCTCTGATGGTGAGACCAGACCCCAGGCTTTCTCCATGCTAAATGCCCATCCCACCACTGAACTATGCCCTGATATCTGAATGAGACCTTACATTCTTCCTCATACTATATTTGTTTTCTAAAGCTGCCAAAACAATACCGTAGACTGGTTGGCTTGATCAATAAAAAATTATTTTCTCCAGCCTTATGGGCTGGAAGTTCAAAGCTGAGGTGCTCATAAGACCCTAGCTTCAGACAGAGATTCTGTCTCTAAAAGGAAGGTGGACAGCAATGAAAAAAAGACACTGGATCTCAACTTAGGGTCTTCATATTCACACATACATACACACACGTGACATACACACACTACATGTACACAAATAATTGTTATGTTGTTTCCATGTACTGACTGTGGATAGGTTAAAGAAAATACATTATTAAGTTTCATCTGTTCTTTCATTTGATTTTTAATTTATTATTAATATGTGCACATGTGTATATGACATATGTGTATGTAGGAATACATGTGCCATGGCATTAGTGAAAATCAGAGGACAACTTGAAGAGTTCTTTCCTGGGGTTGGGGATTTAGCTCAGTGGTAGAGTGCGTGCCCAGCAAGGCCCTGGGCTCAGTCCTCAGCTCTGAAAAAATAAAGAGTTCTTTCCTTCCACCTTGGGATTTGGGGTCAAATTCAGATTGGCAAGATTGCGTGCAGAGTGTGTTGACTCACAGAGCTCTTGGAGGTCCAGGAGGCAAGCCCTTGCCATTCTCCTCATATGGGGACAGAGGGAAACTTTCAGGAGATGGTTCTTCTTCCACCATGTGGGTCTCTGGGGTAGAAGTCAGTTCACTGACAGCAGGTGCTACCCACTGGGCTACCATGGCTGGCTTCTTCTCACTTTTTAAGATTTATTAAGGGGAGGGAGGATGGGATTGTGGGAAAGGGATAACATCTGTTATGTAAATTCAAAGAATTTCAAATAAAAAATTTGGGGGGAAAATATTTATTTATGTATACAGTGTTGCTCTTTTGAGACACAGAAGAAGAGGGCATTGGATCCCATTACAGATGGCTGTGAGCCGCCATGTGGTTGCTGGGAATTGAACTCAGGACCTCTGGAAGAGCAGTCAGTGCTCTTAACCACTGAGTCATTTCTCCAACATACCTCATTCCTTCTGCTCCTTCCTCCTCTTTTCCTTTAGACAAAGTCTTATGTAGCTCAGGATGGTCCAAACCTCCGGATCCCTCTGACAGACAGATGTGTGCCAGGCTGTAGGCAAGCACTTCCCCTGCTCCCTCAGCTATGGCTCTGGACAATGGGGGACAGATTCAGGGCACAGAGCCTTTTGTGGAAAACACGGGATTACTGGCTGTGTCAGCAGTGTGGGCGGTCAGCTATGTGTACATGTACAAGACTCTGGGTCCCATAGAACAAGCCTATCATCTCAGCACTTGAGCAAGGAGGAGAGTAACCCCATACATGTCATAACATTCAGCGATCCCCCCCTCCCCCAAATAGACCCATTTAAAAAGGAATGAGTGCTGAGTGTGTTACTCTCAAAAATGAGAAAGCAACATCTGGCTCATAAGACAAAGGGAGCTGAGGCATAAATGCTTAGAAGACACCTGAAGCTCAGGAGTGTGAGCTGCCAGAGATGGACCCCCAAACCTTTTCTTTGATGTAGGAGGCAGAACCGTCCACAGATCAGCCAGTGAGGCCTGTAACTCCGGAGAAGTTCTCTCACTGGAAACTCCCTGCGGGCAACTAAGTTTCACTTTGTTTTTAGGCCTAAGCCTCTCCTGGGAATTCCTGGGAAGCAGCTGACCGGCTCAACCTCCTAATTGCTGGCTGTGCAGGAAGGCCCCACTGCGGGGAGTCTCCTCCAAGGCTAGCTGAGGCCCCAGCAAGCTGAGTCTTGTTCCAGTGCCTCCGGCATTCTGGGGAAGTGGGCACAGGGCCAGACCGGCCCACAGCAGGCCCAGCTGGGCCCCAAGCCGTCCCTTATCTTTCTTGCTAATGAAAATCTGAGAGTCTCCAGCCAGTCCTACTGGGAAGACCCTGAGCTAGATGTCACCACAGAGAACGAAGGGACTCAGAGGGGAGGAAGACATCTTGCCTGCTGGTCAGGGAGAGAAAGCAAGTTCCTGGTTACCAGTGCAGGTCCCCAGCTACCCTGTGGCTCAACCACAGGCAAGATGCCAGCGCCTCTGCCACCTCCAGGAGCTGACTTACCGACTGACTACTCAAAGTGTGTTTTCCATATTATCAACTCCTTCTGGGAGCTTATAAGAAAAGCAGAATCTCAGCCAGGGGGTGGTGGCTTACACCTTTAGACCCAACACCCAGGAGACAGAGGCAGGCAGATTGCTGTGAGTTGGAGACCAGCCTGGTCTACAGAGTGAGTTCCAGGGCAGCCATGGCTACACAGAAAGACCCTGTCTCAAAAAGACAAAAACAAATAAAACAACAACAACAAAAAAAAGCAGAATCTCAGGTTCAAAGCAACTACTCTATTGTGACATTCTCTCTTGGGTGACTTTGAGGCACACACCTGTTTGCACCCCAGTATCCTCATATATACAGTAGGGGCTGGGTTTGGGAATATGCAGTGCTTAGTAAAGTAACCAGCTCATGCTAAGTGCTAAGACAGGGCCTCATATAGCCTAGGCTGGCCTCAGACTCACCATGTAGCTAAGGAGTTCCTGATTCTCCTGCCTCTATCTCCTGAATACTGGGATTACAGGCGTGTGCTGCCGTGTCCTCTTTCTGCAGTCCTGGGGATGAAACTGCCAGCCCCTGGCATCTCCATCTTCAGCAGTGGGATGCATGAGACCCACCGGGAGCAGAGGAAGCTGAGGCTCAGATCCAAATGAGGCGGTGTGAGTCTTCCCAAAACTTACCTGTTAGGAAGGAGGCCAGCGAGCAGGTAGGAGTCCTTCCCCTGTGCCCATTACTTTGATGGGTTCGCAAGGTCTGTTTGCTGTTGACCCCATTTCTTCAGAAGAGGAAAAGTGAGACACAGTGGTTAGGCGAGTCTTTCAGTAGGCAAGGCCAGATTGAAGCAGGGGGACCAAGTCATTTCTGTATTGTGTTGCTCACCCCTCACCCCGTCCACCCCCCAGTCACCCCGGTTTATCTCCTGCCAGCCCCTGCTCGGCAGTTCGGAATCTACCTCTTCCAGGCTGAGATTACTAATGAGCTCTTGGTCATCTGAGGCCAAGACCACAGACGCTGGACTGGCTTTGGGGAAGAGCCTGTTTCCTTCCAGCCTGCACTCCCAGCCATGGTTCGGGTGGTTCATGGGGCAGGAGCTCTGAGGCCAGAGATGGCAGATCTGTGAACAGGAGCTGTTCAGAGCCACCAGGCTCTAGTCTGAAGGGCAGCTGGTCTGGAGCCCTTTCTCTACACCAAACCCAGCGCAGCTCCTCAGCCTGGTCCTTCAGCAGCACAGACAGCCCTGCCATCTTATTATTATATCTTATAAAGAGCCTACTGTGTACTGACTATTTCGTAGACTCATCAGTGAATGGCTCCATCTTACTTCTGAAAAAGAGACCAAAAGCTAACGAGATGCCCTTAGAAAACATCACTTCCCAACGGACATGAGAGTCCAGAGCAAGGGCATGAAAGCTGACGTGGGAGAATATTCGAGATAAAAGGAATGACATGGACCAAAGATGAGAGGTATGAAAGAGCTTGGTGCCTTGGATGGAGGGGAAACCCCTCAGCAGAGCTGAGTTCACTTCAGCTTGTGTGCAGGACCTTAAGGAAGTTAGCAGTCCCCAGCCTCCCAGCTCCAAGGGTGATATCCTGGACTTATCTGTCCCAACCAACTTGTCCTTTCCTGGCTTCCCAAGTACCTTGGGCCTCAGAGGTCTCAGAACTCTTGGGGGGTTCCGGGTGGCCATCATGGAGTGTTCTGTGCTCTTGCTGGACTCCTTTTGGGGGCAGTCTGTACACCAATTAGCACCTCTGTGTTCCTAGCTAGTGTGTCTGGCTTCGAATCCTACCTCCGAGAGCACATCGGAGTACTTAAATCCTTTGGAGTGTTGAATTCCTTGTGTCAAATGGGATGATACATTTTTATTTGGCGCTATTTTGATGTGTTGAGTGGACTGAACAGAGAGTACGGCACTTGGTGAAGACTTATTAAAGAGTTATGTTAAAATAACACACCCTGAGTCTGCAGCCCTGAGGACAGGGACCTGGTTTGTCTGCCTTGTGGCTCAAGGGAGCAGCAAGGTACATGATCAGTATAGATAGATGGGTGAGTGGATGAAAGAATGATGGTAGAATTTTAAAAAAGAAAAAGAAAGGAAGGAAGGAAGGAAGAAAGGAAGGAAGGAAGGAAGAAAGAAAGGAAGGAAGGAAGGAAGAAAGAAAGGAAGGAAGAAAGGAAGGAAGAAAGGAAGGAAGGAAGAAAGAAAGAAAGGAGGAAAGAAAGAAAGAAAAAGGAAGAAAGAAAGAAAGTGAAAAGGGCCAGTTTCCTTCCAAAGTAGAGTCATCCATCTCTGCGGTGCCTGCAACCTCTGGGCAGTGTACCACTCTTACCTGCTGTGCACCTCAGTTTCCCCTGTCGTTGTACTGGGTCGACCCTCGAAGAAAGAGGACGCCAGGCTCCGGCCCAGTACCGCCGGCACCCAGTAAGCGCTCAAGGAAGCCCAGCCCTCCCTGCCCCAGCTCCAGGAGCCGCCAGCTACACTACACTACCCACCTCCTGGCTTACACCCCCTCTGCCTCCGGTGCGTCTCCCGGCCCCGAGCGCACGTGACTCCACCCATCCCGCCCCGCCACGCCCTGCCGTCCCAGCGCGATCTCCAGTTGGCCGCACCGGAGGGCCCCGCCCCCAATCAAGGCGGAGCCTACGCGCCTCGCCCCCTGCTGATCGGGCTCTGGCGTCTGGCGAGGGCTCCGCGGCCGGACCCGGCTGGCGCGCGGGCGGAGCCGGGCGGCAGGGCTGCTGCTGGCTGATTGCACCGGACTGCGGGCCGCGACATGGTGAGCAGGGATGGGCAGAGCGGGCGGGTAGGGGGAAGGGACGCGCCGGATGGTCCGGGGTGCGGCGCTAGCGGGTCGGCGCGGCGAATGCCGCGCGCGGGCGGGGGCTCTTTGTCCTCCGCCGCGCGACTGGGACAAAGGAGGCGGCGGGGGGCGGAGGCTGCCTGGCTGGGCTTCTGCCCCTCTCCGCGACCCACGGTTCTACGTCCTGCGCGGATCCTCCAGGCTGCCCGGAACACTCACTCCGCGTTGACGGGGTTTCTGGCAGCTCCCCAGCGTGGTAAAATGGGATCGAGGGGAACGGGGGGCCTAGGGGAAATCTGGCACTCGTTTTATCGGTTGGGAAACTGAAGATGAGCCGCAGCGTTTGGTCCCAGGTCGGGTCGGCAGTGATTGTGCGGCGTGAGCTTGACTGGGTCTCCGGGACGCCCCCCCCCCCAATACACACACACACACACACACACACGCGCGCGCACACACGCACACACGCACACACACACACACAAACCAGAAAACCCAACCGGGGTCAGGCGACTTGATTTGTCTCTTCAGCTGTCGTTTCCTCCGCAGCTGTCGCCCCCTGAACAGGCCCCTGCTTCCCTAGCGCCTCGCTTTGCTCCTTCGGTAGAGTGGGAGAGACGCGGCGTCGCCTGGCACCGCGCCTGCACACCGCCCGCGCTCTGCACGCGGGAGCTGCTGGAGCGCTTGTCATTAGTGTCTAGTCCTCTCTCCCAGGTCACCTAGACTAGCTCCTAAGGAGGGGTCAAACACCGATTCACTGCGCTCAGCTTCCAGGAGAGAAGAGACAGGACAGGTATCTGACGTTTTAGAATCAGGTTTGAAGTCGGTTATTTAAGGATCGGGGCTGCCTGGATATCTGCAGCTCCACTTTTAAATTGTGTGACCTTGGGCAGTTGACTTAACTTCTCTAAGTACAGATTATTTGTGAAGTAGGAAGAGTAGTCACTCTGTTCTACGATTGTTTTTGAGGCAGAAATTTTTGGAGAGATCCACATGAGATGTTGAGCTCAGAAGTGTGGCACCAAGGAACTTTTTCAACATTACTATATCACTGCCAGAGTTGTACGCCAGATGGGACCCTGACTAGTAGGGAAGGACTCAGGCTTGGACTATGAGATTGCAGCTCACCCCGGGCAGTTCCCAAACTTCTCGGTCTTAGTTTCCTCTCCTGGCATAAGAACTGGGAGCAGGGTGGCGTCTGGAGATTTCTCTTCTAGAAGGGGAGGGGAGGAGGAGACTGTGGCAGCCATGGTAGATGTCCCCTTTCCTTCCCTGTTGCTGTTGAACCTCCTGCCAAGCTCTTGGATGGCGGAAGCCCTTGGTGATGGTGACTTTGGAGTTTAACGGAGTGGAACCGGGGCAGGAAATGCTTCTGGCTTGAGGTCCTGTGAAGAGGATACTTGGAAGGTGGCTTTGCTGGAGGATGGGGCGGGAAGCCCCTGGGTGTTAGCTGGCCCTGAAAGCAGGGCAGTGTTTCTGACTCCCTTGGAGGCCCTGGGAGGTTGAGTCTTCCGGTGGGGTGCAGAGTGGGGCCCCGCTGAGTACAGCAGTACTGGTGATGTGCCAAGTTCAGTGAGGAGCAGGCAGCAGGGTGTCCCCAGAGAACAGGCTGTTTGTGACATTGGGTCCAGGCCAGGCGCTGTGCCTTGGGGTACAAGAGGTCACAGAAAAAGGGAGGTGATTAAGAACAGCCTGCTGTGGGGTGTGAGGGAGGACTCAGCCTGCCTTGTTTCCTTCTGGCTTAGTTTTGGAACCCCATGAGGAGGAAGGGTACAAGACGCCTTTCCAAGGAAGGCCTAAAGAAGAGTGTGAATTTTAAGATTCCTGCCCAGAGGTCTCACTGTGTGACCAGTGACCCATCGCTCTGGGCCTGCATTTCTCAGCCATTGCAGATTGGAGTGGCTATGTGTCCAGACACATGTTGACCAGTGCTCACCTGGAAGCTGTCTCTACAGCTGCTTCCAACAAGGGACATGGTATACCCTGGACTCTAGCTGACCCTGTGCCTCAGTGTCCTTATCTGCAGAATGGGATGCCTGAGACAAGCAGAGAGGAGATAAGGTGGCTGTAATGGCATGGCTCTGAGGTCGTACTGGAACTTCCCTCAGCTGGGTTATGATATGCCTAACCCATGGGCCTTGGTGGATAAAATGGGGCGGCCAGTGGTGTGCAGAGGGTTATATAAGCCAGATGCAGGGCATCCCAGGATCCTCTGGGTTCTGCTCCTCTGTTGCCACTCCCCTTGCCCCAAGCATCAAGAAAACCTTAGTTTTCAGCCTGTGGGTTACAACCCCTTTGGAAATGGAAAAACACTTTCATATGGGGTCACTTAAGACCATTGGGAACACAGATATTTACATTGTGATTCATAACAGTAGCAAAATTACAAAGTAGCAAGGAAAATAATGTTATGGATGGGGGTGAGCACAACATGAGGAACTGTATTAAAGGGTCACAGCATTAAGGCTGAGAATTACTGAGTTAGCTGTTCCGCTAGGGCTCAAACCTGCCATGCCCTACTGCCATGCTTTGCCCCTGCCCTGAACTTGGGTTACATCCTTTCCCCGAGGCTGCTCCTAGCAGGCATGGGCACCTGTGTAGGCATCTGGGAGAAGTCTGGACTTAGGGAGCTGGCTCGGGGATAGGGTCCTCTGATTGACCCCATGAGAACGAGCTTTCTTTTAACTCATCACATGCCTGGGCTTGGAACACTCGGTCAGTCTTTATTGAGTGTGTGGTAGAGCATAGCTGTGAACGTGGACAGTGACCTTTTCTTAGACTGTCTGGAGGGCACAGGTCAGGAGATGACAGCCAGGGAAAGACTGTAAAACAGAACTGCAGAGAGCTGAGGGCCTTAGGAAAGATGGGTGCATGTAGGGGTGCAGTGCTGGCCAGTGTGGGACGAGGCAGCATCTGGAGTCCTGGAAGCAGCTCCAAGAGTCCAGTGTTCAGTTCAGTGCTAAGGAGGGAGGCAGCTCCGGGCAGTTCATGAGGGATGGGCGGTACCCAGGCTTGCGGGGGGATGCTGAGGCAACCTCAGGAGCCCTCCCTTCTGAGATCACTTCTCAGGAAACACTTGCTAAGTGAAGAAACAAGAAGCCCATGAGGGATACCTGGAGGCCAGAGGGCAGGTGTGCCTGGCTGGGTCCCAAATCATTGATTGTGCTTAGAGGGGAGAGCCATATACCTGGCTCTGTCCACCTCCAGGCCTGGGCTGGGCATAGTGGACATGAGTTTGAGGTCATGCCTGCTCTCCTGGGGTCCCCCTGGGCTTGAGCTGCCTGTGCCTCAGTTTCTTCATTAGCCATGGGACAGCTGTTTCCCTCAGATCATGATGCCATTGTTTGATTTCCCACTTCCTATCCCGGAACCATCCCAAACCCCCGAACACAAACTTCCCTTTCTGAATTGCTGCTGCCTTGCCTTCCGGTGCAGACCACAGGAGGATGTGCAGGTGGTGGCAGAGTGGGTGTCCTGTGTGGTCTGCCTGTGGGCTTGTGGGAACTAATGGAGCCAGCAGAGCTCTCTAGGGACCCACAGCTCTGGGAAAGCCAGGGGCCAGGCAGCCAAGCCAGGGGAGGAAGCTTCCCTGGCCTTCTGGTTGGGAGAGGCTTCCTTCCTGAAGCTGGTGTAAACTAGGTCAGAGTTTCTTCCTCCACTTCCACATGTGTGCCATTTGGGGCCAGGATATTCTGCGTTAAGGTTTTGGGAACTGTCCTATACCTCGAAGGTTACAGAGCAGAACCTCTGGACTGCCTACCAGGTGTGGCCAGGTGCATGCACGGTTGCACCCACTTGAGACCTAGTGATGAAAGTTCAGGGAATGGAGCACCCTGGACAGAAGGAAGGATGGGGTCAAAGGTCTGGGCCCAGGAGGACAGTGGAAGGTACATGGCTGGACAGCAGTGAGCAGGAATGGGGAAGCACTTAGGCACATTCTGTGTGCTGTGACTGCAAGAGTGGATGGGGAGCCAGGTGAGAAGGACCTAGACAGCTCAGACCCTAGACTGTGAAGGTTGAGAGTCAAGGGGATGCTCCCCCTTGCCTGCCTGGCGCTTCCCTGCAGACCGGCGCAGGTGATGAGGATGGTATTCTTTGGTCACGGGGCCTGGTTCCTGGACACTTCAGGGCACTGATTGGCTGCCTGTGACCTTAAAGCAGACCTGACTCCTGGTAGCCTCTGTGGTTGAGTGAGTCATTTCTAATTAAGGGGATTATCACTCAAGGATGCAGCAGGTCCCATCACATTTGGAGCATGACTCTTACAGTGCCGTGAATGGCAAGACTGTGGACACTTAAGGCTTCCTCCGTGTAGGTTGTGCCTAGTTGGCCTGTGCAGGACATGCCTTTGGGGTCTCACTACTCTGGGGTCCACTACAGACTGCACCATTAAGAAAGTGGGTGGCCGTAAGAGACTGGATGAGGTTCTTCAGCACCTGGGAGGCCACAGTAGCAGAGCTCTGATTCTCTGGGGCTGTGGCTGGCTGTGCTCTGGAGTACCGTTTACGAGGAATGCCATAGCCCAGGCTCTCCGTGTGTGCATCCCACAGTGCTCCTCTCTCTCCCTTACCACTAGCAACCTTGGCTAAGGATGAGGACTGGGCAGTGGCGTGGAGTTGTCTGAGATGGAGGAGCTGGGAACAACAGCTCAGCTCTCCATGTCTTGGCATCACTCCCTCAGCATGCCTGAACCCAGCTGGCACTCGTACCCTGTTGCCACGCTAACAGGGTGATGCACCAGGCTCTCCCTCCTGCCTTCAGAGGCCTAGCAATACTGTTCCCCCTGTGGTGAATGCTCTTCCCTGCCAGGGTGGCCTCCTTGCAGCTCATCTGCTCTCCCAGCATCACAGCACCTGGTCCCTTGTGTTCCTGATGTGATCATACCTGGACTGACATTTGAGTGTTGACCTCTTGGTAATTTGGCTTCTGTACTAGATGGTAAGCTATATACAGAAGGAGCTTCCTTATCCCTCCTGTCTTCCCTGAAGCTTCCCCAGTACCTATGTCTCCCACGACCTGTTTGTCTGCCCTACATCCACAGGCTTCTTGAAAACTGGGGTCTTCATGGACCAGCTGTGGCTACACGGGGCAAAGCCGTCTGCTGTTGTGACTTTCCCCCTGGGTTCTAGAAGCTCAGACCCTGGAGACCTTGAAGGTTAAGACATTCTGCGTTACCTGATCCTCCCATAGGAGCTGATGTTGTTTGTCTGCTTCTGGACCCTTCCTCTCTAGCCTTCTAGACCAGTGCTGGATACACACTGGTGGTTCATGCCTGTGATCCTAAGTCTCAGAAGGCTAAGGCTAGAGAATTCTGAGTTTGAGATAGTCTGGGCTGTAGAGTGGGCCTCTGTCTCAAAGACAAACCAAAAACAATGTATACCTTCAACAGAATCAGATTAGTGGCCAGTCCTCTTGTAGCCTCTGCCTCAGTTGCTTTGGTGCCCGTTTCCTTTTCTATCAGAGGGGCTTACTAACAGCGGAAGCACCTGGGTGTCAGCAGTAGCTGCGGGGGGTAGGCTGGGTGAGCATCTGGGCATACACAGTGGAAAGCCAATCTTGTCACTGTGTTGAGCAGGACAGGTTGAGCTTAAGAACCTAAAAACAGACCCCAGCAAGGGCCAACTGGATAGCTGCATCCCTCCAGAGCCTTGTACAGTCTCTCCTGGCTTTGTCTTTCAGGACTGTCCCGTGCAGCCCGAATCCCAGCCTCGTTGAGCCAGGCACACCACGAGCTTTTCACCAAAGAAGCCCTTCCAAGCACTGATCATGTCTATTATGGACCACAGCCCCACGACCGGGGTGGTCACGGTCATTGTCATCCTCATCGCCATAGCTGCCCTGGGGGCTTTGATCCTGGGCTGCTGGTGCTACCTGCGGCTGCAGCGCATCAGCCAGTCAGAGGATGAGGAGAGCATCGTGGGTGATGGCGAGACAAAGGAGCCCTTTCTACTGGTGCAGTACTCTGCCAAGGGGCCATGTGTGGAAAGAAAGGCCAAGTTGATGACCACCAATAGCCCAGAAGTGCATGGCTGAGCCGGGCTGTGAAGGCCATGGTTCTGTTTGCAGCCAGCCCAGAAACACTGAGGGCAGAAGCAGACATGTTGCTATGTGAGAGGGGTTGACACTTGTTGGCATGGTTTCCTCGGGCTTTGTCATCGCATGCACTGACTCCAGGTCCCAGCTCTTCTGGCCTTCCCCTCAGCCTCCTGGTGGGCTGTCCATTGCAGGCAGTGGGCAGGCCTGACCCTGCTTGGGGCTCCTGGCCTCTTAGCGCTTTCCTTACTTGAATGTTTTAGCTGAGCCTGTTTTTGATGGAGCTACTACTGTAATGCGTGAACTAACCAACCTGTGAACTGTAAATAGGCCCAGAAGCACGTGCTTAAGCCTTTTTGCCAACTTAAAAAAACTACCAGATGGAGCCCATGGACCGGCTTGATGACTGTACTCACGTGAGCTGAGGTGTGACCGAGCTGAGGTGTGACCGTGGAGGGTCTTCCACTGGTTTGGCCCCAGTTGCCCTTGGCAGGGTACACTGAGGTCTTAGCAATGCATATGGAAAGGAGGTGAAAGGCTAAGAAGCTGGGGTGCTGGGGTAATTTCACCTTGCTTAGTAATGGAGGAAAACCACAGCCTTCCCTTTCTTTAGCTTCAGCTTTGTTAATAGCAGTTTGTATAGATAGATGGCAGATACTGCAAGGAAGCTGTTGTACTCGCTTGGAAGCCTGTGAAGGACAAGACCTCTTGAGTCCTGAGGGTTGCCAGGCAGCTTAGCAGAGCAGTCTCTTGCCCTTTGGTTTTGAGCATGCCCAGTATACCACTTCAGCACAGGCTTTGCAGAAACTGCTCTGGTCCTCTGGAAACACCAGAGCCTGTGGTGGCTACTTGAAGTCTGAAACCCAGTTGGCCCAAAAATGCAAGGTTTTGGTTTTGTATTTAATATTTTCTGCACTGGAATGGGAATTGGGGGTAGGGGTGGCTCCTTCCCCCAACTTTTTTTTACAAGTGAGCTTCCTTTCTTTTCCAATGTGTATTGAATTCACTTTGATCCTTGGGGCTTTGTAGACAGAGCTCCCTGACCCAGCTCTCAAGGCACTATGTGCCATAGAAGGTCATTTCTAATGTGTACATAAGCATTTACAACAGAGTCACCAGGTTCACCAAGTTCAGGGCCTGGTTTTCACAGGCAAGGGAGCCAGCAGCATGTCTCCAGGATATTTCTTACGTCTATAAGCTTGCTCAGATCTTAATCCCACCACCATGATAAGCACTCTAAACTACTATTAGGAATAAACTTGACTATGCTGGCACCCTTGGTGACGTGAGGGTGGCCAGCTAGCCCTGACAGCAGAGAGCTTCAGGCTAGTCTGAAGACAGCTTTAAAAAGCATGTGAAGCTAATTTGTTTTCTGGAACCCCAAGGGAGAAGCTGTAGGGACACTTCTTTTTAGCAGTGTGTTACCAATATGGGGTGGGGAGGCAGATGTTAAGAGACAGTCTAAGGTGAGGAGGGACAACGAATAAGGCCATGTGTGAAGGTAGAGGTAGCCGAGGATGGACTGGCCATGGGCAGAGGCTGCTGAGGCTGGCTTGTACGTGTGTTAGACCTGGAAGCAGTGACTCTCTAGGTCTAGGAGGGGCACAGAAGGTATCAGAGGATCTGCCCTGGAGTTGGCTGAGGCTGAGGGGTCTGACCCATTCCCACCCCACATCCACCTTTCTACCTCTGCTTCTTGTAGCCAGCAGCCTAAACGCTGCTGATCCTTGTCTCCACCCACTGATCAAGGCCAGCTTGGATCTACACCGAAGTTGAGCCTGTTCGTCACTGCACTGTCTAGTACTATGCCCATGAAGTTTGTTTTTCAAATAGACATCATCACATTCTTACCAGTTACACTTTGGGGGAGCTTCCTATGAGCCCCCCCATTGCCGTGGGGGGAGGGGGCTTTCAAGTTTGAGTCAGTCCATCCAGAGGGGAAGATGAGTAAGTTCAGGCATTTTAGGGCACTGGTGGGGTCACAGGGAGAAGAATGAACACCTGTAGAATTAGTGAACAGCCATGCAAGTCTTCCCTGTCCTTGGTTATACTGGTTACCTTTTTAAGTGTGCACCAGAGCCATACACTCCAATGGATAATAAGTTATGACTTCTCTTCAGATTATTTCCCAATAGTGTAACTATTGTGGTCAGGTCTTCTGATGAGTAAGAAGCTAGCCTTTCATCCTGGGGAGCATGCAGGAACTCTGAGGCTAAGCCACTGAAGCAGGACTGACTTTCCTAGATCTGTGTTCAAACGGACAGTGCTACTGTTGTCTCAAAGCTACCAGTGTGTGCAATAAGTGGGAGGGACGTCATCCCTGATCAATAAATGCTGAATGACATTCAAATTCATTTTGTAGACCACTGAGAAAATCTTTATTTACAATAAATTTCAATAAAATTTGCATAACTATATTCCCAATGTACAGTTCTCACCTCTGGTTCCTTCATCATTCAAAAGTTAGTCTGTCCTGTTCTCGTGCTTTCTGCTGGAGGGCGGAGGGCTGTCACCAGGTAACTGGGTAGTACCTGTGGGCTTGGAGTGGCTGGGGTGAGCCTTTCCCAGACGTGTTGGTTCCTTAGCCCCACCTTGGCCCTCTAGTTCCCTCTCCATAGTGGCCACAAGGATCTTGAGCCACGTGTGCTCAGGGAGGGGAGTCTTTGAGGCCCTGGCCAGCTCTTGGAGCTCTCGAGCTTTCTTCAAATACAGGGCCTGCAGTTTCTGGCTGTGGCGCCGGAGTAGCCTGTGCTGTTGCTCCAGGGCCCGCTGCCGGCGAAGCAGGCGGTGCCCATCCCTGCGGGCACTAAAGAGCCGGCCCTCCACCTGCTCCTGTGTACGGCGTAGGCTGCTCATCTCAGATCTCAGCTTCTGCATTGCATTCTCCACGTGAGAGATGTGTTCATGCTGTAGGACAGCCTCGGTCTGGACACAATCTTGGGTAGGAGGGCTGATGCCAAGGTCCTGGGGGGCAGAGGCAGGGTCTGAGTGATGCAGAATGAACCGCAGCAGATTCGGGAGGGTGATGGGGAGGTCTCCAGGGTATTTCACACTTAGGTCCTTTCTGGAGAGGAAGGGAAAGTCAAAAGTGAGGGTCTCAATAGGCACAATGCAGGGACAAATGGGACTGGATGTCAGACTGGCCATTCTGACCAATAAAAGATGCTGGTCTCTTGCTGAAAGGAAGGCAGTGCTGTCCGGGCAGATTTGCACTG
The DNA here is from genome assembly GCF_963924665.1 of Micromys minutus. Taxonomy (NCBI): domain Eukaryota; kingdom Metazoa; phylum Chordata; class Mammalia; order Rodentia; family Muridae; genus Micromys; species Micromys minutus. Next base: position 23,818,314 of record NC_137966.1, read on the forward strand.
CAGTGATCAAGGAAATTTGAGTGTTTATCTGTTCCTAAGGACAGAGCTGTTTCTGTACTCAACTTTCAGAGAGATAAACATGCTCAGGCCTAAGCCCCAAACCAGTGCAAGAGCTACATGAGCTGGTGAACACAGCCCTGGGACAGGGACAGGGCTGTCCTCAGTTATCTCACATAGCTATTAACAGTGCTCAGTAAAACTGAAAATACAAACGAAACAAAACCAGCAACAGTACACACTTAATGTATGGTATACTCCATTGGGACACTAGGTGGGTGCTACTGGCTAATATACCAACCGGTGGACTAAGATGAGTCACACAGCTACTTAACCCTGACAGCAAAGGACTGACGATGGTGATATCAAAAGGGGTTCCTACATCTTCCTTGCTCTAATTTAGAAAGGTCCTTTTCAGGACCTGTCATCTAACTGTTCTTAACTCTCTCACAGGTGTTGTGCAGAGGCAATCTAGGTACCATAACTATACACTTCTTTCTACAGTTCTCCTTAGGCTAGTCATCAGACGGAACCAACACCCTCAGAGAGTAAGGAACAGAGCTGACAGGACTCCAGAGGCAGCACCCATGCTGCCCTGCTCAGTGCCATATAGTCTCAGACAAATGACTTGATCTTTGTAAAATGGGGATGGGAGCATCATGTGCCTCATAGGGCTGTTGAAAGGGTTAAATGAATTAAGTGTTGAACATTAGCTTTTTCAGAACTGCATTTTTAACCCTTATGGCATCATACATAATTCTTAAAGCAGGAAGATCACAGTTTGAAACAAGCCTGGGCTATACAGTGAAACTATGTCTCAAAAAAAGAAAAAAAAAATCGCATTGTTCCTTAATATACCAACTAAGTTGGGGCTGGAGAGATGGCTCATTGGTTAAGACTGCTAGCTGTTTTTTTCAGAGAACCTGGGTTCAATTCCCAGCACCCACATAGTGGCTCACAACTGTCTAAAGTTTCAGCCCCAGGGGATTTGATGCCCTTTTCTGTGGGTACTGCACACATGCTGCACAGATAGACGGGTAGGTAAAACACACACACACACACACACACACACACACACACACACACATATATATAATCTTTTTTTAAATTAAAAAAGCCTTGCATGTTGGCACACACCTTTAATCTCAGCATTAGGGAAGCAGAGGCAGGTGGATCTCTATCAGTTTGAGGCTAAGCCTGGTCTACATAGCAAATATGAAGCCAGCCAAGGTTACTTAAAGAGACCCTATCTCAAAAAACCAAAATAAATAAAATTATACAAAATTAAAAATGAAATGAGGATTGCATCAACTGAAAACTTTCCACACACAAATCCAGAAGTCAACACCTAAATACAACAGAACGTGTTTTATTAATAGATGACACTCAAAAGCCTCAAGAGACTTAAATTAGATATGCCAAACTGTACATGGTGACCCACAGTGGTAACCCCAGCACTTAAGAGGCAAGAGGAAAACCAGAAGTTTGAAGCTAGCCTGGACTATACTGTGAGATCCTATCTCACAACAAAAATAAAACCAAGTTAACCCCTTTATGGAATGTTTGGGGTGGGGTGAGCTTCTAGGTAGCTTTTTACAATTTTTAAAACTTTCATGTATCAGAAAAACAGAAAGAACTTCAAAGTTTACATGTCAGCTGTATCTGTCAATAATCAGGTACAGATTATAATAATTATAATTAATTAACAGAATTATAAGTCTTCTCTACAATAGAAGAAAGGCACTCAGAACGAGTCTGGAGAGGATACATGGTCTTGCTACTCTATCAAGCAGCAAAAGGCCTGTCTTCTAGGGTCAAGTGGAGGTGTAACATTCCATCAGAAGAGCTTAAGACAGCTCAGCATGTCCTGGAGGTGTTACAGAATGAGACTGGTCAACGGAATGTTCTCTGAAGTTTGGGGCAATGCTGTAGTTCCCGAGAATGTTCTCATACCTTCTATTTACTTTTTGTGATGCTTTGGTTTTGGAGACAGGGCCGCATTCTATACCTCTGGCTAGCCTATAACATACTATGTAGACCAGGCTGGCCTCAAACAGAGATCCAAATGCCTGACTACTCTTGAGTATTCATTCATATTAAAGATGTGCACCACCACACCCAACCCACACCTTTATTAAAAAATTTTTTAGTTTTTTAAGTTGAGGTTTTCCTGTATAGCCCTGGCCATCCTGAGAGCTTGCTGTGTAGACCAGGCTGGCCAAAACCTCAAGAGTTCTGCCTGCCTCTGCTTTCCAAGTACTGGGATTAAAGTTGTGTGCCGCCACCACCCGGCATATACATTTTTTCTTTTTAAGATCCAAATGTTGGATTGATTGGTTTGTTTGTAGACAGGCTATCTGTTGTAACCTTGGCTATCCTGGGACTAGCCCTGTAGATCAGACTGTCTTTAAACTCAAGAGATTCACCTGCTTCCACCTCCTGAGTCCTGGGACTTTAAAGGCCAGGTCATGGACAGGGGTTTTTGATTTTGTTTTCCTTTCATTTTTAAAAAAGTAGCTAGGACATAGAGTATCTTTAAACTGCTTCCAAAAAGAAGTTCTTTTAATCTGGGAATAGTGGCTCCCGTCATGAATCTCAGCACTCAGAAGGCTAAGGCTGTCTGGGTTACATAGTGAGTTCTAGACCAGCTTAAAATACAATGCAAGACTCTTGTCTCAAAAAATAGTTCCCTCCCTACCACCCAAAAAGGTCACTGTCCTGAAAGCATGGTGCTAGTTAGAGCTCCCCAGAAATAGTGAAGTTCTTCTGGGGGTACCTGGAGTATCCTTGTGGGACATGTACCAGCATCCCCTGCCCAGAGTTAGGCCGAGGTGTCTATAGTTTGCAGTGTCCTTCAGAGCAGGGTGTAGACTGCTGGTTTGGGGAACTGGCTCTGAGAGATTCCTATGCAAGGTGTTGGTCTGTGTCCCAGTCCCCTACCCCCACTGGTGATGAAGAAAGGTAAGACCAGAGCAGAAAGAAGCTAGGCATAGACAACTGTACAGTGGGCAGAAGGCAGGACTCTTCCCAAGACTCTTGTCCTCTATGACTGCAGTGGGGCACAGTCAATTAGCAGGGATGTAGAGCATACAAGCAGCGTCTTCCAATGCTCGAAGCCCTCACACCTCAGAAGCAGCCATGTCAGCACCTCAGTGTTCTTTCTCTCCGCTTCATGCACACAGTTTGCATTTTCCACAGTTCAAGCACAAAATTTCACTAAAAATAGCAGGAGCAGGTGAACATGTCTTATTACATGTGATGCCACAATGGTTTCACTTCCTCTTCTGGGAGCCTTTGGACTTGACTGCTCTTAGAAGCTGCCAGTGGCCCCCACAGTCCTCACTCAGATGACTGCTTCCTGCCAGGCCAGCACAGGGATCTCTGGCAATAAGTAGACACACGCTGCTTTTCTACATTCTGGGTAAGCTGGCAATGTTCTCTGGACCAGCTAACAACTTGTGGCCATTTTTAGAAAATGAGAAAAGTCTCATTCTGAAGCAGCAGACTCTGATTTAAGCTCTGTGTTTAACAGCCATGGAGAGTCTTCTGCTCTTCAGTATCAGGAGACGAAGGAGAGGCTGCAGGAACCTGGAGTATTCACTTTTGTTTTTTGACACAGGACCTCAATTTATAATCCCTGCTAGCTTTCAACTCAAAGAGCTCCATCTGCCTCTGCTTCCCAAGCTGGAATTAAAGGTGCGTGTCAGCACACCTGGCCTGTGCCCAGTCTTCCACTATACACAGCTGCAGAAGTGGGACTGGCCACCCTGTGGCGCACCTGCCCTGCGGGTCTCTCCTTGCACATGCTCATCAGTCCCTTTGCTCCCAAAGTCCTACAAAGGCTGTAACTTTACTATCCTTCATTACACAGATGTCACACACAGATGGAGCTACTGGTGTTGGTGTCTGTGATTTCTTGATTATATAGCAGTCTAAACATGTCTTGGAAAGAGAGTTCACTGTGGCAGAGCCACTGTTTTCAGTGTGTGATCTGACAAGCCCTTGCTACCTTCCACAGGAAGTACTCTAGCTCACATTCTCTGAGATGAAGGGCAAAAACAGAGACAACGATTCGAGGAGTCCAAGGAAGCCCTCTGGCAGACAGGGCTCATGAGCACAGCAGTGCTGCAGTGACTTGTAAGTGCCAAGGGCCAGCCCTCCTGAAGACCCTTCATTTCCCACACACACCCACAGGGGCGAGAGCGGTTCAAGGGAAGCTGTGTGTGAGTGACAAAGGAGCCAGCATCCAGCTTGTGTGGCTTTAGAGCAGAGAGTCCTTTGTGGAAATATTTGGGTCAATACTTATAACCAAGGCCAACCCTCCTTGCTAATGTCCCATCCCTGTTTGCTGGAGCTTTCAGCATAGCTGGGTGACAGACAACTTCAGAGCAGACTGTAGGGAACTGCAAGTGCCCCTTGGGTGAGAGGGTGTGTGGGTAAGAGCAGGATTCATCCCACACAAACATGAGCACATTCCTGTCAATTGTAGCATCCGTATGGGGTCACACAGGCTCTCTGGTTCCCAGGGATGTACTTGGTAGGTTAAGGTGAAGGCTAGCCTGGTCTACACAATGAGTTCTAGAACAGCCAGAACTACATAATGAGGCCCTGTCTCAAAAAAACAAAAAATAAACATCGTAACACATGGCATTCCAACACTAAAGCTCCTCTACTCTGTATCTCTAATGCACTATTTTAACAGTGGTTTACAATATCACAAATGATTTACAATGGAAGCTCATTCCATCTTCAGTCCTTAACAAGAGAACCCTACCTACACAATATTGAAAAGAAAAGGAAAAAAAAAATCCAGCCTTACCTATTGCAGGGGAAAAACAAAACGGTAGGAAGACGGTCAACCATGAATTCCCAAGGAAGATCATTCTGAGACACATCGATCCTGAGAAAGGAAAAAGGAAAAATGATTGGTAAGAAGTAACTGGCCAAACAAGCCCCAAACCTGAAGAACTTGAGAATGCTTCTATGGCCCAGACTAGACCAAACCCCTCACTCCAGGTGTAAGGCAGGCACCTACACTTTAAGAACATGCCACTGTGTACCCTGGATAATAGAACCTGAAACTAAGCATAAAGCCCCCAGGCTGCCTCAGTGAAAGAGTACTTTATCTACTCATCAGGATCTCGCAAGTATTTTAATCTGTATGTTAGTTCTAGAAAAGGAAAGCTACTGAGCACAGCACACACAGCAGGTCTCTCTGAAGATTATACTTTATAGTCAATAAATCTAGATGAAGACCAAGATCAATCTACTGTCTTAACAGTGTCAGTTCTCCCCTCCCCCTCCTCACCATGGGCCTTGCTGCTGCAGCTGGTCTAGTTCAGCTAGTTTAGCTCAAGATGGTGTCAACCACTCAGCAGCCATCTTGTGGCAGCATCCCTAGTGCCAGTATTACTGGCATATGCCACTAAGGACAGTAGGTAATTTATGTATATTAAAATGGGTGACATATAAATCACCCGCCCTGTGATTAATTACTGTAGAACAGACTAAAATTGCTCTGGTGAATGAACTCCCTCCAGCAGCAGGCACTGGGCTGGACAGGTGATGAGGATCACATGTTCTGACCCACCAGCGGGCTGATGGCATCCTTTAAGGGGGATATTCGTGATCAGTGAACAAGGAAGATCAAGATGCCTGGACCTATTAGTTTGGTGGAGTTTTTCAAAAGGTATAAGTGATATGGGATGATTAGGCAGTATAAACCAGTATAAACCAGTGAATGTTAGTATGATGAGGTGTGTGATGGTTTGTATATGCTTGGACTGGGGCATGACACCATTAGGAGGTGTGTCATAGTGGGTGTGGGCTTAAGACCATCTCCAAGCTTCCTGGAAGTCAGTATTCTGCTAGCAGCCTCCAGATGAAGATGTAAAACTCTCAGCTACTCCTGCACCATACCTGCCCGGATGCTGTCACGTCCCTGCCTTGATGATAATGGACTGAACTTCTGAACCTGTAAGCCAGCCCCAATTAAATGTTGTACTTATAAGAGTTGCCTTTGAAGAGTTGACTCAGCTGTTAAGAGCACTGACTGCTCTTCCAGAGGTCCTGAGTTCAAATCCCAGCAACCACATGGTGGCTCACAACCATCTGTAATGGAATCTGATGCCCTCTTCTGGTGTGTCTGAAGACAGCTACAGTGTACTCACATAAAATAAATAAATCTTTTTAAAAAATCATTAATAAAAAAAAATCATTAAAAAAAAAAGTTGCCTTGGCCACAGCAGTAAAACCCTAATGAAGACAAGATGGTAGAATGCTTGCTTAGCACAATTTATAGAAAAGCCCTTCTTAAACCAGGCATGGTGGCATACATCTATAATTTCAGCACTCAGGAGACAAAACCAAGAGGATTACAAATTCAAGGTCATCTTTAGCTATATAGTTATTTGGAGGCCACCCTGGGATCTGGGATACTTTTATAAATACCCTAAAATTGGTACAAACAAAATGCAAAATTTTCCTCCACATCTTTTAACAAAGTAGCATGTTTGCCTCTGCTTGTGAAGGCCAAGTGTATTGGCCACCATCCTTTATAGTTGAATTCGTTTTCCTTCCAAATACATACTTCTCCAAAGAGCCCACGGTGTAGTGAGATCCTTTAAAAGCCACAGGGCTCCTCCTTGGGCTCCTCTTGGTGTGGCTTCTTGAGCTGACAGCAGCAGTCCTATTGCTTCTACTCTACCATTCATTCATTCAGGGAAGTACTGATGTGGGATGGACAGAAATGTCCCCTAGGCCAACATCACTGACACATGCCTTTCCTGTTGCTGCTTCAGAGACCTGCCTGCCTCTGCTGCCCTACTGCTAGGATTAAAGGCATGTGCCACCACCTGATTTATGCAGAGTATTGTGTATGCCAGACAGCACTCTATCCCTCCACACTACAGCTCCAGCCCGCTTTAAATGTGGTAGGTCTCCAGTATCAACTCTTCAGTCTGAATACTGGCCCCTAATTTTCATGTTGCACAATTCTGGACAACTTGCCTAATATTTCTATACCTTAAATCAAAAGAAAGCGATGGACTCAGCAGTTTCACTGGCCTAGTGCTCTGAGGTTAAGTGTATACAATCTCTTAGCACAGTCGCTTCTCAAACGTGCCTCTAGTTATTACTGAGAATAAATAGGCAGCAAGTGAAATATAAATATACACATGCTTATGTTTACCTTTTAAGGCATTTTAAAAATTATGACTAGGGATATAACTAAGTGGTAGAGCATTTGCTTTGCATGCATGAGGTCCTAAGTTTAATCGTGCCACTAAGAAAGAAAAAAGAAAGAAAACCATTCCCCTCAAGTACGTTGTTTTCACTGCACACACTTCTAGTGGATATGAATTGTCTTTCATAATCTTTTCACTGGAAAATTTTATCTCTATCTTCTGCTTTTTCCCTATGATCTGGTCTAAACCGCTCACTTAATGATCTGGATTTGAGGGCTTGGCAAAGTGCTTATATAAGCTATTGTTCTTGGTTGCTGACCACACTAGAGCCTAGAACACACTTCAGCTGCAGGACACAGAAATTAAGTTAGAAGGGAGGTGAAAGGTCATGGGACCATAAGATGCTATTAAGTAGTTAGGAAAGAAAAGGAATCGGTAATCTTACTTAGTGGCAGAGCTTGCATGTACAATACTGATCTCAAAACAAGATGTGGCTCACAGGCAAATCAGTGGCCTGACTATTTTCTGATTGGATTTGAGGCCTGCTCCATAACTCAAAACAAAACTATCAAAACTAATTAAAGACCATGGCTGTGGAGGTCACAGGCCCTAGTGGAAAACTTACTAATGCTGTTTTACTAAATGTACAAAAGCTATGTCAATATTTATGCTTATAACTACAGGCAAATGCTGTCAGCTTTTATCAGACGGGTGGATGAGGAACTCAGGGAGAGAGAATAGTTTAAGAATTGATGATTGGGGGAGGGATTTGAAATGCTCTATTCTGAACATGACACAGCCATTGCACTCATGAACTCACAAAATTTACTCAGGGATAGCGGAAGGGCTTATAGCCTACCCCTCCTGGGATTCATTAGCTACTGACAAATGCCAAGAGAGGGGCGGTACTCCTCTTCAACAGTGTAGCCCCTGGTATGTCCTCCATGTTCTAGTGTACAGCTCCATGTCATAAGCATGTGGGTGACTCAGGTTAAACTTGATTACAAAACAAAAACAGTATGACCTGAAATCAGGAATCGACTCATAGAAAGTAAAGTAAGAAGGTTAATGGGCATGAGGGTGAAAAGGGTTAGTGTACTCAGGATGCACCATATATGCACATATAGAACTGCCAGGGAGTTGGGTATGATGGTGTGCACCTTCACTCCTAGCACACAAGATGCAGAGGTAGGTGGATCTGAGTTCAAGGTCAGTGTGGTTTACAGTGTTACAGGCCAGCCAGGGCTACATAGTAGATAGAACCTGTCTCAAAACAAACATCTCCTACCTACCCAACTGTCAAAGAATACATGTAATTAAACTGGTGTTTGAAGACAGGCATGGTAGCTTACACCTGTAACCCTAGCATTTGATAGACTAAGGCAGAAGGACTGCCAGGAATTAAAGGCCAGCCTGGGCTATCTAGTAAGCTCAAGCCAACCTGAACTAGAGTGAGTCTGTCTCAAAACAAAGGATTTAAAATGTGTTTATACAAAAGCGCACAGAAAGCATCACAGTCATAACTAGACACAGGGCTATCAACAAAGTCTTCTTGATTTCACCGATGAAGAGGAAAACAACGGCAAAGGCTCCGAGTCCCAGGGTTGGGTTGCAAGTCTAGGAACCTCCTTCTCAAGCCGTCTAAGAAGTCAGACCCGGACCTGTTTTCCTAAGTATTCCAGTCGGCAATAAGCATTTTTATGACCACTAACTTCTAGCCCACCCAGCATGGGCTGGCTGGCAGAGAGGATCAAGAGCAGCACAGCCCAAGTACTTACCTGGCCACAGTAAATGTGTCTTCGGGCAGGAGCCGAGCTAGCTGGATGAAGATGTGATTGAGAGATGGGCAAAAGCCACACCACTGTGTGTAATAAAGCAGCAGAACATCCTGTGGGAAGGGAGACAATCGTTACTCACACCTGCTCTTGGCCCTCGCCTCCTACAGTGCTGGGAATCCCAAAGGCATTGAGTCAACTTGACTGCTTCTGCAGAAATCATGGTGAGATCTTCATTCATCTAGTTTTAACTGTTTTTTTCTTTATGGTCTTTGGACAACTAGAAAAGCACCATGCAATCTGTTCATTTTCTGCCACTAAACTTATCTGCATGTCAAAACCACAGCTGTAGGAATTAAGTGGGCTTGACTTTTGTCCCTCTCTGGCACTCCTAAACCTGTTGCAATAGTGATCAGGACAGCAGGCAGGGCCTCACTGGCTGGAAGCCCTAGCTCTTATCCTGTACCTGTTTGCGAAGGGTTACTTCCCAGAAGGTATCAGTTGTCACTTCCGTGATTAAATGCTGACTTGGAAACTGAGCAGAATCACTTCCAGTGAGATGCCTTTTCAAGGGGCTGTAGAGAACACTGAAGTTTTGAATAAAAGACTCTAAAAGTAAAAAGAAAATGAGACCAGATTTGCTTTAGGTACAAGCAGAATAGCTTGCCTACTTTAAATTTCAAATATTTCAGAATTGAAATGATTTCCCATGTCAACAATTTTATTATTGTTTTATTTTACTTTTGGTTCTGTTTTAAGGCAGGGTCTTGCTTTATAGTTCCGGCTGATTTGGAACTTTCTATGGAGACCAGGCTGGCACTGAACTCAGAGATCTACCCACCTTTTGAGTAATGGGATCAAAGGTCTGTTTCCATGTTTACATTTTGTCTTGTTGTTTCTTAATCACCGCAACTAAACAGAACTTAGCACCAAGGCCCAGGGTACTAACAGACCTCAAAGGACAGTTCCTTACTAACTAAATTAAACATGTATGAGCGGGGTGCTCAGTGTATTGTGGAGATTTAGTCCTGCTCTTTTCCACAGGGACTGCCAGACACACCACTGAGAGCATACAGTGGCAAACGGCAGCCTTGAATGGCAGCCCTTTCAGCATCACTATAGACACTGTCCCAGCACAATGTCAAGGTGTAATTATGCATGGTGGAAAAATGTATAAATAAACGTGTAAATAAGAAAAGTCCTAACTTACACCAACAATCTCACCCTTGCCACCAATGCCACATCTCAGAACCCTCTACCTCAGCGAAGCATCAATAGTCTATAAACTTCCCTCTCTCTTCCAACTCCCTCCAATGGAGGTCTTAACAGTGACACATTCTGTTAAGCAGGAGGTAGGGAGAGGGTCATGAACACTAAAGACACATTTTTATCATGGCTCAACAAAACTTAGTTGGCTATGGTTTTGGACTGTGAAACCATGACTTCCCAATCTGAATGAAGCCTACATTCTAAAGCCACTACCAAACCTGCTGCAAAGTATAGAACAGGAAAAATGGCTGGGCCAGAGCTGATATAAAGAATGAAATGAAACCTGAAGAGGATTTTTTTCAGAAAACCCGTACATTCAAAGTAATGTGTTATGAGCGTCTCTGAGCTGAGGCTTACTCACAGAATCCAGAGAACCCAGTCACTTTAAAACTTGCACATTCATTTGGGTATAGAGGTGCACACCTTTAATTCTAAGTGCTTGGGAGGCAGAGACAGGTGGATCTGAGTCTGAGGCCAGCTTGGTCTACACAGCGAGTTCTAGGAGAGCCAAAGCTATTTAGACAAACCCGTTTGAAAGGAAAAAAAAAAAAAAACAAACAAAAAACAAAAAACAAAAACCAAAATAACAATAACAAAAAACATAGCTGGGAGGTTGTGGAGAGATGGCTGTTCTTTCAGAGGACCTAGGTTCTGTTTTCAGCATCTACATGGTAGCTCACAATTGCCTGTTGCAGGAGATTCAATGCCCTTTTATGGCTTCTCTGGATACCACACACATTCAGGCAAAATACCATATACATAAAAAAATAATAAAAATAAAACTTAAACCACATGCTTGGGGAGATGGAGATATGGCTTAAGAGCAAAGACTGCTTTTCCAGAGGACTGAGGGTGGATTCCTAGCACCCACAGAGTGGCTCAGAACTACCTGTAGCTTCAGATTCAGGGGATCTGACATTCTCTTATGGCTTCTGCAGGTATCACATACACATGGTAATCAAACACACATACAAGCAAAACACACACATAAAATAAAAATAAACATCAAAATAAAATACATATTTGTTTCATTTAAAAAAAGCCAAATATACCAACATATCATAAATTGAGAGTAACTGTGCTCCATGAAGTGACTGATCACAGGTTTGCTTTGAGCATCAAAGAGCTCTTGTGATTATAATACGTAATTTGGCACAGAATAACCAACATTTCATGAGTCCTCTCATGAAGGTGGCTAATGTTAATGCTTCACCTGGACAGACAAAAGGACTAGTACTTAAGGAGCTGTGCTCGCCCTGTCTTCAGTCTCTAAACTTAGAACTCAAGTTCTATCACACTCCTCCTTCCTCCGTTTGGCAAGCATTGGCTCTCCCTGCTTCTGCAGTGATGCTGAACTAACAAGGCTTTTGAATTTAGTTTCTTGTGTTGCATGTCAGGAACTTCAGCAAAGTCTGGGAACAGGACCATGTGAGTTTGCTGCTGTTGCTGCTGCCAAGCCCTGGGAGTCAACTCTGGGCTGCTTTCCCACAGTGTAAAGGCTTAGGTCACCTCATGTGGTTTTTACTGCAGCCTGCTCTCAACACTTGCACATTGCAATGCAGGCACTGGGGGTGAAGGCAGGCTTCTTCAACATGCTATATGTAAAAGTTCAGCACAACAAATGGGGCCTGGTGGCCCTGAAACTCATACATTCAACCCTATGGAACAAGGGTGAGCAAGACATACTAAGTGTACTTCCTTTTGCTTCAGCTCCTTCCAACTGTGGTGTTATTACTGCCTTGTTCATCAGCCCCTGCACATCCCACTAGAAAGGCTTTCACCACTTTGTCTGGCATGGGAGCCAGGTTCCTTGTAATTAATATTTTCTCAGCTTTGGAAATGTAACAGAAGTTGCCAGTCTTAGACTCTTAGTCCCTACAGGTTATCTGACAAACTGGACCAAACCCGGACAGTCAGAAGCTTCTGCTCTATTTCCTGGACAAACTAACTAACTCTATTTTCTTTTCAAACTGACCAACCAACAGATAAAGACAATTTTTGATCAGTTGTCTGAAGAATTAAAATGAGCTATGAAGCTGGTGTCACTCCCAAGATCGGGACTAAGGAGACCATCAATGCAAATTACAGCTCTTAAGCTAAGTAAAGCTTATTCTGCTGAGGGAGGCAGACCACCCACAGTACCTAGAGTGAACTTCACGAGGGCTTGTTTGGGATCCAGGATATAGTGAGATTCTTCTTTCACATCAACAATTGTGGCAAACTCCTTCACAGGAGCAGAGCTTGGGGCACCCAGTCTCTCTGCATATAGCCAAAATAAATTGGAATCCAAAAGGTAGATGTTCAGGGTCTTGTTGGTTCTGCAGCTCAGGCCTGTGAAGGTTGTGCTAGTGATGCCCACTTCAGGAAAGCGGTACCTGTTCTCCTCAATGTGAGGAATGGAGCTCGGGCCAGTGGCCTCACAGCTCTTCTCTAAGGCAGAGAATTCGATGGCTGGGGCTGTGAAGACATCCTGTTCAGAGCCAGTAAAGCTTGCTGTGCCCCCAGATATGGTCCTGCAACATGCAGTGCAGTAGCTGAAAGGACTATAGGAGGTTAAAAAATTGCTGCATTCTATGCTGCCCGACACCACACGGTAAAAGGTCTGCTCCTTGAGGTAGAAAGAATCCAGAGCTGCTGCCATCTCCAAGAAGCTGCAGTGTGGCACACTCACTGAGCTAGGTCTGGTACCACCCACTGTCTGGTTGACACACAGCTCACAGACATTGTGGGTCCTGGAGAGGGCTGGCCCCTGTGGCAGCACCACCGTGTTACAGCAGGGGGACGCTGCCATCAACTGAGCATCAGGCAGTGGGACTGGCAGCTCTGGTGCCAGGGACTGGAACACAGGCACCTCCACCCGCCGCAGGTGCTGAAGGAGGCGCTCCACCACCTGGTCCCCATGACAGTTGTTATACTCCAAGGCCACTGCGGTGATCTGAAAGACAGGGCAGAACTGGTGAGAGGCCCACGTTTTATGGATGCAGAAAATGTCAGCTGTGCTGCCTGTATGGCGTCTCTGAGTCACCGGCAGGAGAGAAGTAGTCACACCAAACTTTTGTTGTTGTTGTTTTTAGGTATTTGAGACAGGGTTTCTCTACAGACTGGCCTCAAATTTACAGAGATCTGCCTGCCCCTGCCTCCCAAGTGTTGGGGTTAAAGGTGTGCACTACCACTGCCCGGCTCACACCAAACTCAGACAGGGGTCCTGGCTATTTTTTTACAACATGCCCCTCTATCACCTAGCAATGAACCACGACTCTGAGTCAGAAGGTTCTAGAGATACCTGCCCACCACAGACAAAGTCCAGCAGACAACTGTCCAGCTCAGGAATATATTCAGACAGAACAGAGGAAACCCTCTTGCCTCCCAGGCGAGCATACTTTCTTCATACTTTTAAAATTCTCCTATGCTGTCATTTTTCTCCAATCTTCAGTAAGTCTGAAAACTTCTCAAAGCACATATAGAGATTTAAGTAAGTTTACAGCATATATTCTCCCAAACACATCCATGCCACACAGGAGATCACCACGCCAGCCTGCTCCCAACAGTCCACACCCATCTTTCCTTTCCAGAGCACCTCTCCCCTCCCTGGTCCACTGTTGCTAGGTTTCTAGCCACAAGCTAGAAACCAGCTAGTCCTCGATTTCTGCTCAGTATCCTCCTTTTTCTTAACACCTGAACTTCTACACAGATGATTGCTGTTCTTAAGACCCTGTTCAGATAAAGGCAGCCCCACTCTGAATGGTAAGTGAACTGGCTTCTGCAATTTTAGCACCTGACACCATTCCATGGCCTCAAAGGTTTCTGCTGGGATGCCCCTTCTCTTTACAGGTTTATGGATCTTCACTGACAGGACCAAGTTTGAGCTCATGTGAACATATGGTATTTCATAGAAATGTATATCATATCCTTTCTTGAAGAGAGTAACCACTTTATTCTCAAGTTTAAAGTCTACTTCAGCTACTTAGTGAGTTCAAAGCCAATCTGGGTTACGTGAGATTGTCTCAAACAAAAAAAGTATGTCAGTATGTGTGAGCCATTTAATGAATACATTTCCAACTTAGATAACTTCTGTAACGGTATTTATAGAAGATTAATTCAAAACGTATTTACAGAGTAGTTCTTAGGAAAAAAAGTCACTTTGATGGTAAACTAGATACTTTAAATGACCCTCCACCCATATAAACATTATTATTGTTTTTGGACAAGATTCTTGACAGCACATGTGCCAATCCCCAACTATTGCTCAGAGTAGATAACAAGTCTGGCATGTTGCATAATATACAGCATGATGTCTCAACAATGCTCTGAGGGGCACAAGGGGCTGCTTCCTGGTGTCAGGATCTACGCTTTCTTTGTACACATGCAGGTGTGGAGTGATCATTAATGTAGCACATGTGTAAAGGCAGCTGCCCATGCCTAGTCTTGGTGTACCCAACACCTGTCACTTCTATACAAAGCCTGTAACTGTTACAAGCATCTTTGGCTACTATGCCCAAGAGTGTAAGTTCTTTCAAGCCCAGACCTAGGCCCACAATGGCAATGGAAAACAAAGCTACCCGAGTCCCCCCCTTACCCAGTGTGCCTGCTTCCTTTTAAGCCTCCCCTGCCTTCTTCTGCCACTTCCTGACCCTGGCCTGGCTGAGTCTGACAGTCCTCTGAGTTCTAAGCAGAGTCTTGATTCCAGACTGGACTACCTTCTGAGACCAGGTGTCCGTGGTTGCCACATTCCTTTCCCACAAGCTCCCAGTACTCATTGAACGCTGTTCAGACCAACCTGCCACATGGGGGGTGCTTGTCTCAAAAATGCATAATACTAAGGGGCCATACCAACCATATGTGGAGGTAACAGGCCCCACCTACCTCAGAGCATCCCTAAGAGCTTGAGGAACAGTCACAGATGAAACTACTTTTTTAAACAAAAGGCCTGTTGGTAGATTCTAGAAACAGAGATGTCGGGAGAATCTCATCTGAGAACATGAGGCTGGAGGCAAAGCCTCCCTTTGGTGCCAAATTCAACCTCAGCCCCCTGAAGTAAGGGACAGACTTCTGCCAACACTACTCTGCCACCCAGCATACCCAAGTCAAGGGAGACAATGTCACCAAAATTAGAGTAAAAAGCCACAGCCACAGCTACCACTAAGGCTGGAACCTGCAAAGACCCTGTCAACTCTTAATCTAGATGGCACAGAGTCCTGGACATGGAAGAGAGATTCTTGGACCATGAAACATTCATGCAATGCACATTTTCTAAAGAAATGAAGCCTTACGTTCCACTTGAGTTCAGTGGAAGGAACAGAACTGCTCCACTTCTTTCTCTTTCTTCCTTTAAAGCCAGGCTGCGCATCCATTAGAAGGCTCCCAGCGGGGACAACAACTTGAACCAAATCCTGGAGAACAGCAGAGAGCCTAGCTACTGAGACGTTCTTCCCCAGTCTCCAGAGCAGAGCTCAGAGGCCCAGGGACAGGCCCTGTCTGCTTTGCCTGGTCTATGCTATAGTGATTCAGATTATAGTTTGGGCCAATTAAGGGATCCTTGAAGGTAGTAAATTCAATTTAGCAACCCCAGGCTCTCTGCTGATTGTTAGTGCTCCCTCTAAGTGCTTCCAGATGATGCAGGGCAGGAGGGAGGGAAGACTCTGGGCATCTGTCTCTGGAAGCCTGTCCTTCTACACAACAATTAAGGTTCGGTGTAGCTGTGCCTGGCTAGGTCCCCCCAAAGTGGCACTCCCTTGGCTTTATCAGCTTGCCTGAGTTCCCATCACCCACTCAATAGGAAGGTCAGTGCAATCATCTGAAGAGCTGTTTGCTGTGTCTCTGGGGAAGCAGGTTCATTTCCCTTCTGCTATTTACCCCAGACCAGAGCAGCAAATAGACAGTTGGAGAAGCTGGGGATCCCTGTCCCAGGTAAAGACCACTGAGCCCCAGCTACTATTTCTGACAGCTACTTGTGATGATGGACTAGTGCCCTTGAATGTGGAAGGAGAGCTATGACAGGAATCAGAAACACTAGGACTCTTACCTCATCTAGGAGAGGATGCTTCTCGGCTAAGGGATTAAAAGGTATGAACAGGAAGAGTGCTGGTCCTTTCTTCAGCTCATTGTTCAACAGCAGACTCTTGCCTCCATGGGGTTGTAGCCATCGCACGAGGGTCTCCTGGTTTTCTGAGGCCCACTTATAGATGTTCTCAGCTGTGAAGTTCATGACTTCCCTGGGGAAGACCTGCCAAGGACAAATATAGCAGAATAAAGCAGAAGTGTGTTTGTTAGACAAGGCAGAGCAAAGAAGCAGCACTGCAGTCCAGAGGCCAGGTCAAGCTTCACTGTGAGGGAAGAAAAGGCACCCAGAGGCCATGACTACTGGCTGTAAAGTCATCACTTAGCTCACCTCTCCACACAGTCTCAACAAGTGGGTAGAAAGCAACCATGGAAGGACGAGGTGACTTTCATATCACTGGGTTCACCTTTTGTCCCCGAGATAGACTCACCTATCCAGATACTCTTCCTGCCTTCAGGTGGTTGTAATGACCTCTAGTCACCCTAAGGAGCATTACAAAGCACCATGTAGTGTTTAGAACAATCTAGGTCTACTGTCTATGGTTACACAGTGTTATATATCTTAACCTTAGCTTGTCAAATTCTACCCCAGAGGCCAGAGTGAAGCATCTGCTAGGCAGAGGCTACAAAGACTTTGTGCGAGGTCACCCCGGCAATTGGACAAATTCCTGGCATTGAATGGGGATCCAGCAGATACTAGAGCAAATCAGTGAGTACCCTGAGCTTACACAGACGCTAGATCACATTCTGTGTAGCAGGAAGGAAACAGACACTTGGCATTTTCACTTTGGTTTTCTGTAACATAAAAGAATTTTTGAAAGTCCAATGATATAAATCACAAGTTTCAAACAATTTCCAGAGTGATACTTTGGGAAGTTTCACAAAATGAAGCACAGTAACACCATAATGGAGACCTAAGTGACTTCACATGAATGTGCCTACTGCTTCTTACAACACTAACCTTCCAGTGATACTTCATTTGATAAAAGGCATTCTAATAAACACCTGAGGCAGTCTCAGAACTACTGCACAGTTCTCCCCCTACTCCTCTGCAGTGTCCTGTGCTATGAATACACGGCCTGAACAGTGGCATGAGGAAAGGAGAGCTAGCGACGCAGAGGAAGGGAAGCGAGGTGGGCACAGGAGAGTGGGCAGGCTGTGGAGAGGCAACTGGCAGCAATGCTCAGAGGACAGGAGGGTTTAAAACATTTCTATTTGGAAAACACAAAAATACGTTTAACGGAATATGAATACCAAGAAGAAAAGCACAATATCTGTGAGCTCTGAGAGTTACGCAGATGCTGAAATGACTGGCCAGCAAGGGTGATCCCTGGTGAATTCTCAACAGCACCTAGAAAGACCCATGACCCTGAGCCGAAGGAAGAAACCTTCACTGCACCTGAATACCAGCGATCCTGTCAGCAATGAACTCTTCAGAGGACCATCAAGAAGGCTCAGTGGGTAAAGGCACTTGCTGCCAAGCCTGTGACCTGAGTTCCACCCCAAGGACATTTATGGCAGAAGGAGAAATGAACTCCTGACATTGTCCTTGGACCTATATGTGTGTGTGTGACAAAATAAATGTAATTAAAAATAAAACACTTCAGAAAAATACCCTGTCAGCAACAACTGTTTAAGAAGCAAGGACACAGCTGTGAAGCTCGGTGCTGGAGTAGGTAGGTGGCAGCAGTCCCAGCAAAAAAGCAAAGGAAATCAGGGAACAAAGGAGACAGTGAGAACCCAGGACATCTGAGGTGAGAAGCTTTCAGCTTCTCCCTGTGTCTTTTCTTCTCATTTGAGAGGCTTTTATTACAGAGGTTCCTCTGAAAGGGGGTGGGAGGGTGAGGGGAAGAAATGAGGAAGAGAGAGTCTTCCTGTGTCTAGACAAAAACTTAAACACTGCACCATTAGCAAATGAACAATACTGCTCAGTGGAAGCTCATCTTAGAGATCATGCACCTAGAGTAAGAGATCAACTGAGTAGCTGCAGCCTCACTCGAGAAGGGCAACTAGCAAAGCTATTCCAGAATCTAAGAATCTAAGCAAACTGGATCTAGAAAGCACAGTCAAGAGCCTTCTAATGCATGGATCTGTTCCTGGGCTAGGCTTTAGAGTGGGCTTACAGGAATTCTCAATTTGCACATAAAATCACATGTTCTTTCTTAGGGAGAGGCTCATACATTTCATCCAGTTCTTAATTGAGTCTGTGACCTACATAGGGTTAAGAACCACTGCGCTAATACAAATGTGATTTTAAAATACTTACAAGTGATGTGTTGAAATGTCTATGTAAATACACACTTCCAGAGTGTGCTAAGGATACCAGTTTCGCAAGATGTTTATTTGTGATAACCCCAAATCGTACTGTTCCTAGGTAATCTGAAACAGAAAATTTTCCTTTATTAAAGAGAGGGCCCAGGCCTTAAAACAACACAAACCCATTGATCCAGTCCTAATGCACTTAGCCCTAGAGCAAGGCTGTTGCTAACCTGGCCTGGCCCTGGAAGGAGCAGTTGCAGAAGCTGGACTATTCACTCCGTCACTTGGGCTGAGGAGACTGCCACATCCACCTGTAGTCATCTGACTTGTCTGCCTTGCCACCCTGTTCCCCATGCTCAACAAGCCTACCTCTGGGCCAGGGCACAAGCTGCCAACTCTGGACATGTGCAGCTCCTTCTCATCTTGCTCTCACTTTCCCTGACTACCTGCCTAGTATCAAGCAGTCAGGGGAGGAAAGGTCTGGGAAGATGTTGGGACTTTATCTTTTTATGTTGATGGTGCCTGTAAGCACCTATATTGTCTTATTCATTTATTTACTTACATCTTACTCTATCCAAATTCCTCCCAGGAATTTAAGTTTACAGCAGAACCCTCATTGGATAAGGATGAGTCTGAGCTTCTGATCCTCCTGCCTCCACCTTCCCAGTACTGGATTAAAGGACTGTGTCCCCACAAGCAGTTTGTAGGGTGCTGGGGAGCAAACCAGGATTTCATGCATGCTAGGCAAGCACTCTCCCAACTGAGCAGCACTGCATGCCACCAACTGTATGTGTAATGAGTGGATCTAGCATAAACAAACAATTCACACAAACTGACAATAAAAAATGATTAAAATGTGCACACCACAGAAAGGGAATGGACCTGGATAATCATCACATCAAAAGATACCCAATCTCACTCTGAGGAAAACAAAATAATACCACTTCTGACCTTTGAACTGAGCCTGAAATGTGAGGCATGGGAACAGAGTATCAATGACCAGCAGAGCACTGGAGGCTCTGGTAGAACACTAGCAGGGAAGGCAAAGTTTGAGACCTGACAACAGAAGTTTGTGGACTGCTAGCAACAAAGAAGGAACAGTGTGTCAGGTGTCAGGTGTGGTGGCACACACCATTAGTCCCGGCACCCAGGAGACAGGCAAGCTGATCTCTGAGTTCAAGGCCAGTCTGGTCTACAAAGCAAAACCCCTCATGCTTGAAAAACAGTATTCTTTTCTAATGGGCAAAGGGGAGTAGAAATGTATAAAGAACCTGAAGGAACACACAGAGGCACACACTGAGTAGTCCCAGATACTCTGAAGACTGGGAGAAGAGGAATGCTGGAGCCTAAAAAGAGCTTAAGACCAAGATGGGCAAAATATGAAGACATGCCTCAAACAGGACAAGAAGAATCTGAAAGGAGAGTACAGTTGGTTTGGTGTTGTGGTACCAACACCACAGAGAGTCATATCCTCTTATGTGATGCTTTCATCACTAACAGTAAATAGGCTTTAGATGCTGTGTGTGCATCTGCCAGCATGACAGTAGGGAGTAAAGGCAAACCTGATACAGGTTCTAGGGACAGAAGCCAGGCTGCTAGCTCAGTAGCAAGTACCTTCCCTGCTAGGCCTTCCTTATTTTTCAGGGACCATGCAATATTGTTTGAACAATTATAAAACAAAGTATTGCATGTTGAAGGGGGATATATAACACAGTGTATGGAACACTTTGTCCTTTCCTATTCTCCTTCCTTATCACAGGTGTTAAAGAAGGTAAGTTACATTTCAGATGCTACCAGCTTATCAAGTAGCCACTATATAAATCTGAACAAATTCAACACATAAAGGTTCAAAGCCTGGCACCGTGGTGCACACACCTTCAGTCCTAGCATTTGTAGGCAGAGGCAGACAGGTCTCCATGAGTCTAAGGCCAGCCTGGTCTACAGAGTGAGTCCAGGTCAGCGTGAGCTGTTTCATAGTAAGATCCTGCCTCAAAAACAAAAAAAGGTTTCTTCAATCCCAAGTCCTACCTCCCAACATTGCCAGTCTTAACCAGTAGGTGAGGAGTAGCTGACTAGAACAGTAGGAGTGCCTCTCTAACAATCCTAAACACAAACTTGACGCATTTAAAGTGACACAAGAGAAACACAGGAAGAATAAACCAGAAAGTAAAGAGAGGTTTGTGGGGAGGCTTGTATGTACCTGGGCATCTGACTCAGAGTCACAGTCATGTGGGAAGCTACTATAAAAAGCAATCACTAGCAAAAAAGCTAACAGCAAATCAGTAACACCACAGAGAGGGTGAGAGAGAAAGAATCAACCTCAGTAACTGCAGAGCCATAAAATTAAGGGCCAAGATAACTGGGCTAAGTCCATAAATCTCATTAACAATGCTTCCCACAAGGCTATAACTGGCAATCCTGAAACTACTAACACTTCTTTTACCCAAGTATATTGCCGTCATGGGAACCAGGACTTTTACTACCGGGGTAAAAAGTTACACTGTAGGAGAGGAAGGCTAAAATGAATCCTATTGTGTCAGACTGGAATCAGAGAGAGCTGTATAAGCTAGACTTTCATGTATTTGCACAAATGAATAGGATATAAAGTATAGATGCATTCATATATGGGTATAAACACATATGTTTCCTGGTTCTACCTGCTGAGAACTTCAACTAAGAACACCCGCAAGCCACCAAAGAGTATACCCCACACTCAGACCTTTATCCCCAACGTCAATCTCCACTGAAAGGAACCAGGGTCCTACAGAAGAGGGTGATAAGAGGGGAAAAAGCAGGGAGAGATGTGTGTTATAGTCCTATGGATGGACCCTGGGCCTTCCATATGCTAGCAAACACTCTTACCACTGAGCCCTCTCCAAGTCCCTTTAAAACATTTAAATGGTTCAACACATTACGTTCAGATGACGAAAATATCAGGAAAAAAAAAGGCAGCACCTAAGCTACAGTTGAAACTTGCTGAGCCTACGTAACACTGCCCAGGAAAGGCTGGGGCCTGTGAATCCTGTGATTAGAACAGCAAAATTAGTCAAGAAGGTCGTGATTTGGGATTCTGCTAATGTCTCCAGCATGATATGCTGCAGCAGAATGAAACTGCACCAGTCTAACTGCATCCGCATGAATGAAACAGGTTGCCCACACAAAGCAGAGCCTAACAGACCACAACTCTGAAACTTTACTTTTCTCACATGGAAACATTTATAAAAATCAAACTTCTTGTGAACATTGTGGAGATTTACCAGAGAGAAGTATCAAGTTTGCAATCTCATGCAATAATTACTACTTGGATCTCTAAGAATAATGTGAGTGCACCCTGTTGAAACCGGCACTGGCATGTCCTACATGTCTTCTTTGTCACTTATAAAATGAATCCTTCTGTTCTACAAGTAATGAGGTTCCAATATTGTAATTAAGAACTATGAAAGCCAGGCATAATAGGAGGCAGAATGATCATCCATGGTCATCTTTAGCTGTGTAGGGAGTCTGAGGTTAGCCTAGGCTCCATCAGAGTGTCTAAAGGAAAACAAACGACTTCGAAGGCGCATAGTCTCTCCTCCCTTGCCTCCTCTTCATAGAAAAATCTACCGAGAGCCAGGTGTGGTACTGCATGCTTTTAATGTAGGCAGAGCAGGCAGGTCTGAGTTTGAGGCTCTGGTCTACAGACCTAGTTCCAGAATAGTCAGGGTTACACAAAGAAACCCTGTCTTGAACCCCCACCAAAAAACAAAACAAAACAAAAAAACAAAAACAAAAAACTAACATGGGAAAAGCCACATTCTAATACTTTTTTAAGATCAGAAAAAAAGGGAGCTGGATAGATGTCTCAATGGTTAAGAGCACCAGTTCTTAACAACAGCTCAACGGTTAAGAGAACCATCAGAACTCAGGTCCTGAGTTCAATTCTCAGCAACTACATGGTGGCTCACAACCATCTGTACTGGGATCTGACACTCTACTAGCATTCAAGTGTACATGCAGATAAAGCACTCACATAAATACATAAATAAGTCTTTAAAAGAAAAAAGATTTTTTAAAATTCTGTGTGTCTGTGTGTGGGTATGCACCTAGAGCTGAGAGGCATCTGTGAGTCCTATCATGGATACTGAGAAGTGATTCTGGATTGCCTGCAAAAGCAGTATGTTCACATAAATACTGAACCATCTCTTCAGGCCTCACAATTAATTCATATAGGTCTCAACACAATCTGTTGATTAGCCTGGTCCTTAGCGAGCTTCAGATCCGCAGCAACCACAAAACAGCAAATGATAGCAAAGATGACTACAAATGTGACAAGCTCGTGAAAGAACATCTGGGCAAGAAAACAGCTGCATGTGCTGATAGCTAATCAGATAAAGGTGAGCAAAGCCTGAATTGTGGCCACTCTCTATCCAGGAGGGAAACAGGAAAACACTCAGACAAATGTTTTGTGTCCCTAGAGCCCACTGAACCACTGTTAGGCATACGATAAGATAGGACATGTTCCATGAACATTGCATGAGGGGAGCAACAGACACTGGTGTCTGCAAAGTCTGTGGGCTTTCAGTGGTCAGCCACCTTGTTTTGAGTTCTCAATCTCACCTTCTGGCCATTTGCTAGAAGGTTGGGGCTCTTTGCCACTAACAGACTCTATTGCTCCAATTCCCATGTATCCTAGGGACAACTTTAGTTGCTTTTTCTGTTTCTTGCATACATACTTGTCACCACCCACCACTGTTGCTTAGTAAGAGTGCAAGGAGAATGGAGAAGTTGCCTGTGGTTCCCTTCAGGTCAATCTGGATCCCCGTGCTTGCATCAGGATTCTGTTAGGGGTTTCTGAATGTTTTCATCTCAAGTCTGTTTTGTTTAGTACCATTTCCCTTAAAGTCAGTATTAAATATTAAAACCAGTTTTATATTAAGGAGAGCACACATCTTCTGAGGCATGAACCACATCAATAAGGTAAAATGTTAACCTTTCTTTCAAATGCTAAAGGAAGACTAAGAATAGCTACTTTCATTAGGAAATAGAAGACCAGGCATGGTGGCTCCAGCCTTTAATCCCAGCACTTGGGAGGCAGAGCCAGGTGGATCTCTAAGTTTGAGGTCAGCTTGGTCTACAGGGTGAGTTTTAGGATAGCCAGGATATAAGACAGTAGTACCTCCTAAACTTCCCCATTAGAAGCCTTCCAAGGTAAGGATAATTACCATCAAAGATGTCATTTCCTCCCCACTCCTTCAGAAAGAGATATACATTCTAACTATAAACTAAGCTTATACAATTTAATTGCCTCAGACACCTGGTGTTCTGGGACTACTGTACCCAAAGATCCCCCAAAGAACAAACAGGCCAGAGCTAAACAAGGCAGAACTCCCAGACCTCCAGAAGACCTCTGTGTGAGCTAATCTCTCAGGGATCTGAACAAAAGCGGGTCAAGAGAAAATACACACAGACACCTAGTGATAAGTACATCATGGTCTACTCCACAACTAAGTATCAGCAGGTTACGCTGCATGGATTTAATTGGCATGATAGCACATGATACCCCTAGGAAAATGTCTCTTCTGGGCTTTTCTTTTTAAACTTCTTTACACTGGTTAACTGAGTTTTCACTCTGCAAACCAGTGTGGCCTAGAAATAGCCCTTATTTTATTCTCATTAACTTGTTTTCTTTTTTTTCTTCAGGGTTTTAGATAAATTTGGAAAAGGAAAATAAGATGATTATGCTAAAAGAGGGGTAACAACTGTCCCACTGTAGCTGGTGACTCCTTCCCCAGTGCACTTATGATGCTGACTTCAGACTCCAATGACAAACATGCCAATCAAACCTTACAAAAACAAAAGGACACATTAGCCAGGTAGTAGGTAGTGGCACACACCTTTAATCCCAGCACTCAGGAGGCAGAGGCAAGAGGATCTCTGAGATCCTGGTCTACAGAAAGAGTTCTTGGCCAGCCAGGGTACACAAGAGAAACCCTGTCTCAAAAACAACCCCGCCCCCAATACCCGACACATTGCAGAAACGTTTCCTATGTATAAACTACTGTGATATTTATATGTTCCCCTAGAAATGTAACTTTGAGGTTTGTATATTTTCATGATTCTTCATGTAAAGGCTAAAGCAATTGTGTAGAAAGAAATGTGGCATTTGGGGACCACATACAATGCCAGTGTTTGTCAAGACACTACTAAAGTAAACACAGAAAATCCTCTCTTGTGAGCCGGAAAAAGAGGGAAAACAAGATGCAGTTCCAGATATATTATTTTAGAAGAACATAAACTACAGAGCTAAATAGCTGTTGTCACGCATCTCTGTGACCGTGATGGGAAAATATACACTCTCACAGCAGTAGTCCTGTTCATTACATCCCAAAGCAGTGTAAGCACTTAGACATTTCCCTTTAAACTCCTTCCTTTCCACCCTGAGAAGGTGGCTAGTCTGAACATGGGCTTACGAGCCCTCCTCCACCTATTTCAGGCTGTACTATGTGCTAATCAAGCCTGCCTTGTGAGGTGTTTCTTTCCCTCAAGACAACCCTTTAAAGATGTGAGAGGCACTCTTGCCTCACAGGCCTATAATTACGGTAGAAGGATCTCGGCATTTTAGAGCTGACGTGTCCTTCAAGGCTACTAGGGCAAAGCTCCTTTAAGATGAAAACAAGAAAATACATGCAAGCCACTGAGTTTCATCTTTTTCTCTTTAAAGACAAGGTCTCATTCTGAAATCTAAGCTGGTCTCAACTCACAGGAAACCTCCTGCCTCCACCTCTAGAATTATAGGATTATAATCATGAGCCACCATCACCAACTATTATATTTCTTTTTCTCCTTCCTTTGGTTTTTCAAGACAGGGTTTCTCTGTGTAGCCCTGGATATCCTGGAACTCATGCTATAGACCAGGCTGGCCTCCAACTCACAGAAATCTGCTTGCCTCTGCCTCTGGAGTGATGGGTTAAAGGCGTGCACCCCACCACCTGGCATATTTCTTTAAGCAAAAGAATAGACTGCTGACACTGAATGGCTCTAAGAACAAGACTCTGCTGTCTGTATAAGGCTGTCTTCCTTTAGAAGCCCTAGGTACAGGCCAATAGTTAAAAACTTAGGAGTTGGAAATGAGCAGGCATTAATGAGAACCCACTAAGACCTACACTGAAGAATCAAAAGGAAGCTTTAACTAAATGAATAACCATGCTATGAGTGAGAAAGGGAGGCTAAACGTGACTCTATGAACTGACTTCAAACTAATTCCCATAGTTAACATAATTTCAGCCCTAATCCACCCAAAGGCATGGATGTATATAAAAAGACTTCACAGGAACTAGAGGGAGTAGAATCTATCTACACTTTACCAAGTAGTAACAGCTTTGAAAGCCATAAATACATCATATTTATGTCTATAAAAATGATCATCTCAAGCTGGAGAGATGGCTCAGCGGTTTAAGAGCACTGACTGTTCTTCCAGAGGTCCTGAGTTCAAATCCCAGCAACCACATAGTGGCTCACAACCATCTGTAATGAGATCTGATGCCCTCTTCTGATGTGTCTGAAGACAGTGACTGTGTACTCATATATTTATTTATATATTCATATATATATATAAATTTTTTAAAAAGCATATACAAGTTTCTCGTATGTGCACCTGTTATTAACAATAAGGATAATATTTCCCTCTAGAGTCAGAGAGAAAAAGAGCAAATCCAGACGTTTAGGCCAATATTCATCTTAGGTAATCCGTCAGGATATAGATATTAAAGAAAAAAATAATCCCAAGTGTGTCTTCTTAAGAGAACAGTCCGTTAAGCGCAAGTAGGAACTTGATCACTAGGATGAATAAATGTGAGTCTGAGCTCCTAACACTGTGTTTGCAGCAGGACTCTAAGACATGGCTAGAGTCCCAGCACATGGGCGGACAGGGAAAAGGTGAGTCCGACCACACATGTTATCAGAGAAGTCTTCATGCAGCCACTGGTCAGATCACTAAGCACTCTCATCCTGCACTTCTGAAGTGTCTGGTTTGTGTGGTTTGCTTCTGTGACATGGAAAGAGCCCAGGGCGCCTGGGCATCCTGGGTGTCCTAGAGGGGAGGCTCTACCAGCTACACCTTTCTCCAGTTTTTGTTTTATCACTTCTGTACTTGAGTGTGGGTTTTGCTATGTTTTCCAGGACTGGTCTCAAGTGATCCCCCTCAGCTCCCTGGGCAGCTAGGACTGTAAATGACTGGCTACAGTAACTTTAGCCTTCTATTTCTCTTGAGAACCCTCATGCCATTGATCCCTGTTTTGTCCTCGTCTGGCTTGAAGAAAGTAAGGGAGGGAAGGAAGGCTTTTCCATCTGAAAACTCCAAATGAAAAAGCAGTTTAAGATGACTCATTTCTGACTAACGTGACATAGCAGAATATAAGCAATCAAAACAAAATAAAACAAAACAAGAAACAAGCTTTCATGATCCTGAAATAGCCCTTCAGCTCAAGAATTTAAATGCTGCCTTCATTTTAGGGATTATTAGATTCCCTTTCATATACAACTTTATTTATGGTCTTTCATGAAAAGCTTTGAATGTATGCTTCTAAACTTATTCAAACTTGGAGCCAAGCCTAATGGTACAGC
This sequence comes from Micromys minutus, assembly GCF_963924665.1. NCBI lineage: Eukaryota > Metazoa > Chordata > Mammalia > Rodentia > Muridae > Micromys > Micromys minutus. Next base: position 23,845,456 of record NC_137966.1, read on the forward strand.
CCTGCAATCTCAACTCCTTGGCAGGCTGAGGCAGATCAATTCCAAGTTCAAAGCTAGCCTGAACAACTTAGTGAGACCTTGTCTCAAAATAAAATCAGTAACGAGGGTTGGGGATGCAGCTCAGTGAAAGAGCAGAAGACAGAGGGTCCAACCCCTAGTGCAGGGATTTATTAAGGCCTAATAGTCACTTGTAGCTCTGCAGCTCAGTCTTTCAAGTGGACAGGACATGTTTACATAACAGGTCTCTTTCCTGCCCCAGTATCTCCCAGACAATGTGAGCAGAGTCAATTCTCTGTGCACAAAACCCCAAGACAATGTGCACATTAAAATGGTTAGTCATATAACTGATATGATAATAGTTTAAATTTTTAAACCTGAAATAACCTAATACTCAGTAAAAAAATATAGATGGTTAATCTATTGGGATAATGTGGTACACCACTTAAGGCGACAACTCACTTGGCACTAGAGAAAACTCATGCTCCTCACCCCCAGAAACTAACGTTGAAAAAGACACTCACCAGATAATTTTATAGTTTTATAGTTACATAAATGTTTACCATGAGTTGTGTTAAGTACTAGGGAGAAACAACAAGGAACAATTTAGGGTTGTGGAGGGGCTCACTGAACACTGACTGTGAAGTGGTATTTAACCCTGAGGGATGAAGAGCCTAACAGGCTCAGGGCTCTTCTGCCTTCTAGAGAGAACTAACATTTGCAAAGCATCATGGGAAGAGGAAGGCAGAGACTAAAAACAGCTAAGTGTCCACTGTCTAGTCCAGACGTGAATGAAACACCACAAAAGAATCAGAGACAGGTGTGTTGATGAGTGTATCCAACAGAACTGACAGACACACAGCCATGACCTTGAGAGAACACAAAGCAACACAGGAAGGGGAGAGGATATGGGACTCATGCAGTGCCGGGTGGGAAGACTGAGGCTGACGGCAGGCTCGTGATGTACTGTGGCACACCTGTGATCTTTGGAAACCACACTGTGAAGGAAGAGCCCTAAGTAATATGCCATAGCATAGACAGCTATCCACTAGGTAAGCACTGAGTCAGATCCAAATGAAATTTAAAACACAACAAGGTTTGTCATCAGAGGGTCAAACTCTATATAATAATATGCTATATCTAATAAACAATAGATCTAATTATTTTATTAATTAATTTATTTTTAGGCAGGGTCTCCCTTTGTAGAGCACACTGGCCTAGAGACCACAGAGATCCACCTGCCTCTGCCTCCCAAGTGCTAGGATTAAAGGCATGCGCCACCATGCCCAGCAAGAGAGTATTTGGTACAATACAATGCTTTATTAATTGAATTAAACAAGAGAGTTATTTATTAAAAATACATTGAGAAAAGGAACCTAGCAAATTAGAAAATATAATCATAAAGATACTATATGACAAGACATATAAAAATCAGTACATCTCTGCTTAATGTGCCAATGTCTTAATACAGATTCATTTTACCTTTCTTTAAAGAGTGCAGTGCTGAGGTGAAGAAGGTCAGGTAACCAGGAGGCTGGGGTGAACCACTGAATTCAAAGTAGCCGAGTACTCCAGGCTGCAGAGACAAGAGTACAATTAGGTGACAGATGCATTGTCAGCTGTATGATGAAAAGGTGTGATACCGGGCATGGATGGTGAATAGATTGCCGCATTTCATTTTCTAAATCTGATCGCCTGAGAAGGCTGTGTGTGGGCTGTGGTGAACTTCCTCTCCAGCCCCTGGGGTGAGGGAGGAGTGCAGCAGCTTCTCCACTGTGCTCCTTCCTCCCTAAGCAGACCTTTCCACCTCTGTTGGCAGAACAGAGCCCTGGCAGCAAACCTCACATGTTCAGACTCTCATTCCTTGTAGTCCTGGGTACATCACATCAGTATTAACCAGTACTCGGGCTATAGTACACTAGTAGCATCACTGTACCTTTCTTGGGTTTCTCTTTCCGTCACTTCCTCTCTAAATTTACTTTCTCCCTTTGGTGACTGGCCTCAGCTGTGACCTGGTCCCTTCTTTTTTTCAACATCCAATACCACTGAGCAGAAGGCCCTCTCTGGTCAGGTTAGCTACATAGAAACTCTAGCCCTCTTCCACTACCCTCAACCTCAATGCAATCTGCTTAACCTACTCCTCTAAGCTCAGCACAGAATAGCCCTTCAATATGCCAAAAGCATTAGCTGTTCTCACCATACATCTGCTTTGCTTGCTGTCTCTGAAGGTGCCATGGCACCCCTGTCTGGTTTGGTTCTGTGACAATAACATCTGTCTAAAGACCCTAGCACTTATGAGGTCCTCAAGGAATAAATGATGGTGTTAGGGTCAGAAAGTTTAAGCTCAAACACAGGTTCCAGGAGCTAAATGCATGGTGTTGGGGTGATCATGAAAGCAATGGTTTCTTACTGGAAGTAGCGCCAGTTCTTCACATGGTAAGGGAGAGCCTACAGTCACAGGCATTAGTCTGATATAGATGAGCCCTTTTTAGGCCTGAGGCCCTCAGCACTATGCTCGTATAGGTAACTAGAAAGGCAGATCCTTGGGACAAAATTGGATTCAAAAGTTTGAGACAGAAATTTCGTATGTTGATAATATTCAAAACCAATGTTAACCAGTCTTCAGAAGGCAGACATTCAGGTTACACAGTGAGACGTCACAAAAAATTAAAAATAAGTAAAAATCAAATTAAAAAGCAATTAAAAGGCCCAGCATGGTGGTAAAAACAGGAGATAAGAGTTCCAAGTTGCCCTTTTAAAGAAAAGATTATATATATATATATATATATATATATATATATATATATATATATATATATATATATATATATCTTTAGACACACCAAAAGAGGGTAATGAGTCCCACTACAGATAGTTGTGAGCCACCATGTGGTTGTTGGGAATTGAACTCAGGACCTCTGGAAGAGCAGTCAGTGCTCTGAACCTCTGAGCCACCTCTCCAGCTCCAGTCCCTAGTGATTATGTGTAAGTTTGAAGCCAGCCTGGCAAGCAGGAAACCATTACAGACAACAAAAAATCATCATGTCCCCCAACACCCCTCCCCAAATAGTATGCTGCACAAAAGAGGACATTTCTAGTCTATACTAAAGATTCTTCTTTTCAAGCTAAACTATCTAGTTAACTCTCTAGATTCAATAAGTCAACTATTCTTCACTCTGGAAAACAAAACAAAACCCTGAGATGAAATGTTTAATCCTAACATCTAGAAAAATCTAGCAAATAGCTTATTTCTCAAAGGGAGGGAATAAGGAGGGCGGTCTTCGTGTCATTTGCAGTACTGGGGACGGAACCCAGGGCCTCCTACATGGGTAAGGACATACTCTCCCACACAGCCCCATCCCCAGTACAAGACCAACGCTGGACACCAAGTGTTTTTTTGTCCTACTCCTTCAGAACACCTTAAACAAACCAGCCTACAGTGGATTTACAGCAGAGCATTTCCCTTCTTAAGATTTCCAGCCATTACAGAACAGAATAAGCTTTTCTTTTTTTTTTAAAAAAATTTATTTATTTATTTTATATATAAATTCACTGTAGCTGTCTTCAGACACACCACTAGAGGGCATCAGATCTCATTACAGATGGTTGTGAGCCACCATGTGGTTGCTGGGATTTGAACTCAGGGCCTCCGAAGAGCAGTCAGTGTTCTTAACCACTGAGCCATCTCTCCAGCCCAGAATAAGCTTTTCTATCATAAAAAAACAACCTTTCAGAAATTCTAGGAACTGTCAATACTGTACAAAAACAGAAACTAATATAATGACTCATTTAAACTCCTTTAATATCTGATCATTCTCCTAAACCAAAGCCAATGGAGTAAACTAGTTCCAAATATTAATAAATATATGTTCCATGTGAATTTTATTTCTCTTTCCACATCGCATTACCTGAGAGAGGTTCATGGAAATGGACATGTGTATTATGATCCACAGATATGTTATTTATCTATATCCACACACGCATGCAATTACATATGTATAAAGTGAACATATACACAAATTGAAGGTAAAATGAATACAAGCTCTGATTCTCCAAGGGAAATCCCAACCTAATCTTTCTAACTGCAGTAACGGATCACATTTGCTTATGTGTCTATGCTGTGATGATGTTTGGAGGTCCAAAAAACAATGTTCAGGAGTTGGTTTCTTCTGCTGTTGGTACTATAGATCAAGTTCAGATTGTCAGGCTTGGGGACAAGTGCCTTTACCCACTCAACAGTCTTTACCAGCTTCCACATTGTCTTTGAAATTGAAAAACACCTGGACCACTTGCAGTGCCCTTTGAGAGCCTATAAGCATAAAGTTTATTCTCATTGCAGCAAATTTGGGTTTTTGGCAGTGGTGGGGTATCAAAGCCAGGGCATTTGTGTGTACTGGTCAAACCCTAACTCATGTCTACACTCCCAGCCCTACTGCTGCAACACATACGGTATGGATGAAGGAACTGACGGTGAGTCTGTGAGGTAAGCAGTCTGAGCAAGGATATTCACCAAACACTACAATGCAGAACACAGCAAAAATCAACTGCCTGTAACTCAAGCTCCAGGGCCTCTAATACCCTCTTTTGACATCTGAAAGCACCTGTATTTATGTGCATAGACCACCTGATATACATATAACTAAAAATTTTTTAAAAATTAAATTATAAAAGGTATAGTCTATCCTAAGTGCTAGCTAAGATACAATTCTGAGGCAGCCTGTGCTGAGTTGTGAGAACTGGTATGTTTGATAACATAACCTAATATACTTCAAAATAATATAAAGAAGGTTGTAAGGTAAGGTGATAATTATCTTTAAATTTCAATCACAGACTAAGTTATGAAACAGATCTGGTTGTGCTTTAGGCAAAGCAACATCTGCAAAGAGTTCCCCAAGCCTGCAAAGTTTCTCCAAAAGAAGATATGCCATTACTTAACAAGTTAGCTATACATATTTCAATTCCTCTCACATGTCCTGCTTATACCTGAGTAAAAACAAGGATGAAGAACAAATATATCTGCACAGACTTTAGTAGACTAGAGCTTTCATGTGCTTAGCTGCGTTTATGAGCTAGCTTGCAACAGACAACTCCAATCCTGTGTTTAATGCTCTCACAGATTCCCTGAGCCAACATGGACTGAGCAGCAGACACCAGGCTTAGGTTCTGCTGATGTTCTGTTGTCTCTGTATTCCCAGAGGCTTAACCAGCTCCCCAATAAACAAGCCAGCCCCCTATCTTTACACTCTCTCTCTCTCTCTCTCTCTCTCTCTCTCTCTCTCTCTCTCTCTCTTTTTCTTTTTGAGAGGGTTTCTCTGTGTAGCCCTGGCTATTCTGCAACTCGCTCTGTAGACCATGCTGGCCTCAAACTTAAGAGATTTGCCCAGCTCTGCCTCTCAGGTACTAGAAGTAAAGGATGGACCAACACCACCTAACTACAGCCTATTTCTTATTCACCCAACTGATGGTGTCACTTGGAAACATAATGAGGACAGTTCTGAAACCTCATCTTCCACTGTCCTTTTTCCTTGACCAAACAATTCCAATCCTCCTTGGGGACTCTCTATTCTCTCCAGCTTTCTCAGTTCTGGTCTGGTCAGATCATACAAGCTTCATCTTGTCTAGGCTCTTTTCCCAGTGAGGACTTCTTGTCTTCTGAAACAGCTACACCCTTCCCCTGTTCCCAGATCACTACTCTCACTTCAAGATACTTACAATCTGAAATTGCCTCATTCCCTAGGGTTGTCCTGACAAATTACCACAAATCGGTGGCTCAGAACCACAGCAAGCACTTGCTCTGCTCTCTGGAGAATTGGGATTTGTGTGAGAGAGTGGGGTGGTGGTAATGATGGGGTGTCTTTCCTGCTTTTTCCAGCTTCAGATAATTCCAGGCCTACCTTGCTTTGAGGCTGCAATTCTCCAGTATGGGCCCAGCCTTTGCAGCCCTTCTTTCTGTACCTGCTGCTGTTCCACCAGCACACCAGTCACTAGATTTAGGATTTCATCCAAAATTCTAAATGATTTAATCATAAAACCCTTGACAGAGTGTATCTGCAAGAACCCATTTTCTCTCTTCTTTTTTTAAGCCAGGGTCTCTCTAAATAACCTGGTTATCCTGGAACTTGCTATATAGAACTCACACCTGTCTCTATATTCCAAGTACTGGGATAAAGGTGTATATTACCAGGCCCCACAGGCCCTATTTTTAAATAAAGCTACACTGTAAAGTTTCACAGACACGTGTATCACATGTGTATCAGGAGGACACTACTAAGCCTCGTACCTTTTGTTCATGTGTTTCCTGAGGCTTCCATAGCATACCTGGAAGTATTAAGTTCCACCCCAGCAACTGGTGATGGTCGTCCATTCGTTGTCAGTCTATGAAGCACACCCCCCCTTTATAATTAGACTTCCACCTCAGAGCTCCTGGCACAGAGCAAACAACATGCTTTTGACAAAGACACAATGAGTGGCAGGTCATTCCTTGACCTACTTTGTGTGATTAAACTCCATTCCACAGTGTAGACTCTTAGTAGCAGGTAGAAACCAGCTACTTACAGAAGGTCAGAAGGTCCTCAAATCCTCCATACCTCCTGCAGCACATCTCTTTCAGAAGCAGGCACCATTAGCAGAATAGTGTAGATTTTGGCAGATGGTACACACCCTCTAGTGGCCTAATTAACAATTACCTTGCTGTATTTTGTCTTAATTCCCCCTTTTCCCACTGTTCTTTTCCTGACTTATATATATCTGCGAATGCCTACATGCATGCATGGGAATCACATGCATGCCTGGTGCCTGAAGGGATCAGAAGCCCTGGAACTGGAGGTACCAACAGTTCTAAATCACCAGCTAGACACAGAGAATGGAACCTGGACCCTCTGGAAAAACAGCCCGTGCTTTAAACCTCTGCACCATCTCTTCAGTCCCTTGAAGCGCTTTTACTTACTGGCACCTAAACCATTTCTAACTTGATATTAATTCATTATAAAGCCTTCTTAGTTACAGTAGTATAAACTATGAACTGACAGAAATGCTGCATACTTGCTCAATGCTCAGACAGACCTGTGAACAAAAGTACTATATTAGAAGCCAGGCACTTAAGTTTCTCTGCAAAACCTCAGGTTTTCTCTCACCTAACAATGTGCTAACACCCTACTTACCCCACCCCCACAAAGATTCCTAGGCCTTTTTTCAATCCCGCTTAATTTTAAACTACTTTATCATAAGAATAAATTAATAGACATGCTAAATAATTCATCTTAAGTAAATTACAGAAATTCACAAAAAGATTTAGAAACTATTTTTGGCACAAATACAAGATAAAAGTTCTAAATAACAATACTACTAGCATTTGGTAGATAGGCTGTAAGGTAAAAATCTGATAATTTTGGCCATGTGATTTAAAAATAAAGCACCTGATAGGGAAGCTCCAATACCGGAGAGATAATACCATAAGAAGAAACTAAAACAACAAAACCCCACTAAAATTAGAAGACATAAAACCAGTGGAAACGTCATCTTATTTATTCAAGTCCTATTCCTTTTTCAATCAACTTCAAGGCCATCAAAATAACTGACCCACACTCTGACTGACCACATCTGCCTGTATAAGCCAGTGGGCAGGAGGAGCTATCTGAGCTACAGCAGGACCTGGAGAAAGCAGTCTAATGTGCTCGTGTGGACATGGCTTAAAGCTCCCCCTGTTGTGACCCTGGGAAAGTTCACTGCAGTTCCTAGCTACATACACAGGTTCAAGTGTGCTAGTGTTTATCTAGGAAGAAAATTCTAAGATCCCACACTTTCAAAAGTGTGTGATTATCATACACAGGCCACTTCCAATCTGCATAATAACTCCTGAAAACCCAGTAACCAGAAATAGCAAACTGTTGCTTTAATGCACTGACAGCCATTCATAAAAACAAATGAAACTATAGCCAAATTAAAAAGCCAGCACCTTCTGAATCTGTCATGAAAGACAGGAAGGAAGGAAGGAAGGAAGGAAGGAAGGAAGGAAGGAAGGAAGGAAGGAAGGAAGGAAGGAAAGGGATTTTTTAAGTGCCATAAAGAAACTAAATATTGCTGGGCATGCCATTAATCCCAGCACTTGGGAGGCAGAAGACATGCACCACCACTCTGATTTACCTGGATTCTTGGTTTGTACAGAGGATCTATGTTACAAATACACCTATAGAGGTCATAAGCCAATCAATAAAACCTGCCACTAAGAAGAGAACCCAGGTTTGATTTACAACATCACAACAACTTATACTTCCAGCCCCAAGAGATCCAACACCTTCTTCTGGCATGCACAAGTATTGCATGTACATGGTATACAGACATACATGCAGGCAAAACACTCATATACACAATTAAAAAAAAAAAAAAGAAGTCTAACAAGGATCTCACAAATGCATAAATGCCATTCATAGCTTCTAGGAGGTAGCAGGCTATGTTCAAGACAACGAAAGTCTTTAAAATTCAAGTCCCATCTGGGTAACGCTCATTTGCTTCAAGGAAGACTAAATTACTGTAGCACATCAATCCACATAAGTGGGTTCCAAGCTGGTGAGTGTGGCAGGAGGGCCATGCCAACACTTGGACCACGAATGATCTCTGATGGTTATCACTGAACTGCAAATACTAAGGGTGCAGGAGAGAACACCAAGAACTCGCACACCTTTTTCTCTTTGGTACAGATGCATGAGCAACGCTGAAGCAACAAGTAAAAAGGACATGTAGCATCTCCGAGTCACTACTGTCTTGTGTGGTCCTAGTTATTTGAGGGGTTGCGGAAGGAGGACCATCAGAGCAAGTCTGGGCAACACAGACCATCATCTCAAAAACATGACACGAAATGATACTTCCTTGTGGACCTTCTGAAAAACTGTTTCTAACCTTTAAATACCACTGAAGGCAAGAGTATTAGAGGGTTTAATTAGCCAAATATTTAGAGGAAAAAAAATGTAAGGAAAGTTTCGGTATTAGACTTGGTAAAGCCAGTTTATTATGACATGTGCCCTCTGTAAGAAGTGAAACAGACTGAGCCACAACAGGGTAAAGCATTTATTCCTCAAAACTCAGGCCCTTAGTTTCATCCTCGGAATCCATGACGGAAGAGGTCTAATTTCCAAAGGTGTCTTCGGACATCCATATGTGTAAGTTGCAAGTTTTTGCCTTCAAATGCACTCATGTGTGATGCTGACTGACAGACACACACACACTCTCTCGCACATGGATTTTTTGTTGAACAACAATGTCTCACTATGCAGCCCAGGCTGGTCTGGAACTCAGTAAGTAGGTAGACCACTTAAGCCTTGAACTCAAAGAGACCCATCTGCCTCCCAAGTACTGGGAATAAAGGCTTGGGCCACCACTTCCCAGCTTTAAATATAATGTATTTTAAAAGAAAAAAAAAATCAATGCAGCGAAGGGGTGAAAATATAATTTAGTTGGCAAAGTGCTTGTCTAAGGTCCAGGAAGCCGTGGGTTAATGACCAGCCCAACATATATCAGGTGTGTTGATGCATGCCTATAAGCCCAGAACCAGGAAGGTAGAGGCAGGAGGATCCATAAATTCAAAGTCATCTTTTGTTACACAGCAAGTTTGAAGTCAGTCTGGGCAAAACTTAAATCCTGCCTCAAAATAACAAAACCCAAAGGCACAAAGCCTTCCTCTAAGACAGCTCAAGTGTGACAGAGCTGCCTCTCACTTCTCTGGAGCTTTATCTACGTGCAGACATCTTGTAGCTCCTCTCTCACTTCTCTTCCCCTTGCCTTTTAGAGGAGCACAAGCAAAAACCTGAAGAAGAAAAAATTGGGACAAACATGCCAACAGGGCAAAACTGAAGGGTGGCAGCAGTTGACTTCTGCATATCACTTTTTATCTCTTAATTATAAAAACAGTTTTTCTCATGAATAAGGAATTTCAGCATTATCATTATAACATTTAAAGCCTTTATAGCAATCCTAACATCCAGAATTTTCCTCATAATATTTTTACTGATAAGATTTGTTTTGAAACTTTTTTTATTTTTCTTTTTTTACAGATAGTTTCCATTGATTGGGACTACATCCCAAAGATGATTTTTTTTTTTACTTGCTTATCTGTTTTTTAAGAATCTCACTATGTATAACAACCTGCCTCCGGAGTGCTTAGAGATTTCTTATCTAGATTATTTCTGCTTTATAAATGAGAAAAATAAAGGCTTAAAGAGAATAAATCATCAGCCCGAGGCCACAGAGTTGGGCAGCAGCAGAGTTAAGCTTTGACTTAAGCCGACATCAGATTTTTCACTAGTTTGGAGAACTACCAACCTGTAGCACTGAGGCTGTGGGTTTGAGGTCAGTTTGGACTAACTACTAGCCCTACCGCCAAGACTCCCTCAAAACCAAAACAAAACCACTGTCCCCATCTCAAGCCCCCAGACAACTCAGGAGGTGAGGAGTGGGATCACTGGTCCTAGATCAGACTCAACTTTGCTTGGAGCTCAAGTTTGGGCTGGAATTGAACTTGAGTCACCCAAGAGAGGCACAAGTGTTCTTAACCACTGAGTCAGCTCTCCAACCTCATATATGCAGTCTTCCTTGTTTTGAAAGCTAAACTAAAACTGACAAGAAAAGCCAGGTCCTCGTTGTGCAATATTATAGGGCCACAGAATATTCTTAGAAATGAGTAGCTGCATAGAAACTATGAGCTAATTCCATAACCTAGTCAACTGTGAGACAAGACCCACCTCTGTTTGAAATCTCCAAACAAAACAGACAAGATTTTGCAAGTGTTCTGGTCTTTTAAAGCACACTTAGCCAGCTATCCTTATAATGAGAATTTCATGGAGCTCTTAACTGAAACATGAGCTCTCCTGGAACTAGAGTTACAGTCAGTTTCAAGTCACCTAATGGTGTGGAGAATTAAATTGGGGTCTCTGAAAAGGACAGTACATGCTCTTAATCCCTAAAGCAGCTCTCCAGTTAAATGTAATTTTTTTAACTGCTGAAATCCAGGATACTTTTTAAAGTACAGAAGTGTCATAATGAAACCTAGTATCTTGTACAATTAATTAATAAACACCAAAATAAAACACAATAAACTAAAAATCACTTAAGACAAACAATCTAGTTCAATCAAGTAAAAAGCATTGGGAACAGGAGAAAAGAAAGATTAGTACCTCATAGTTCGAGAGAAAATCTAGCAATTCTGATTGAGATGGGATGTAGAGAAGCGGTTTCATCACCCGGCGAACAAACTTCTCAATGTAAACAGCACTCATGGGGCCTTTGTATTCGATTGGTCCAAAACTAGTACCAAAAATAAATAAATAAATCAATAAATCAATATACTATGCATTAAATCTGTAATGTATAACAAAAACCATCAACACCATACAATAAAAACATCTTTGCTTTAGCAACTGGTTCAGAGGCAATCAACCTGCTTTGCTCAGGAAGTGGATCAGCATCTTAAGTGGGGAACATAAAGCACTTTTATAAGATCAATCTTAATCCAGCTGCAGATTAAACCCTTCTATTCTCCAAAAAGAAAATTAGTTCCCATAATATTTCTACTAAAAAAAAGAAAAAGGTGACTGGCCTTGGAAACTAACCACATACTAAAAGAATTCCAGGATCTTTGCTATAATTGTCAACACATGGACAGATTCCTTTTACATGAAACTGTGAAATAAACATTGGGCAGTTGACCCTTTGCCTACTAAAAAGTAACTACTAATATTCCCAAAGGCACTCGGACAAAGGATCACTAAGGGAACCTCACACCTGTTTTAAGTATTATGACAGCAGAACAAAATGGCAGGGATAAAGTCAAGAGGTGTGCACTGATCTTCCTTCTGGTCCCTTATGGCTATGCTCTGGATTCACAGGAACCTGATCCAGCTATGAAACAGTGACACAAGGATCCTCCTAAACTAGTCAGATTTTCACCTGGCTGTTTCAATATCCTAGGCTCATCAGAAGTCTCTCTAGTCTTTCAATGTCGTACAAGATACACAATTGTTACTGAATGACAGGGGCAGGGGATATGAAATTCAGCAATTCTGCAATCATTCTTTTCTCTACAGAGCCTGACATTAAGTTTACTGCTAACAGCAGGAATGCACAGAGTTCAGGAAAGAATTACATACAGGCTGTATTCATGATGGTGTAACAGCTACAAACACTCAACACACGGGATAAACACAGTTTTTCAGTGAACACTGTAGGATACAACAACAAAGGAACAGAAGGGTGAAAAGAAGTAAGCGCAGCATTCTACAAGCACAGCTGGGTACAGGAGTAAGAACTCTTCAACTCAAGGGGCTGGGCGTGGTGCTATACAGCCTTAATCCCAGCACTTGGGAGGCAGACAGGTGGATCGTTTCAGTCAACCTGAACTACAGAGTGAGTGCCAAGGCAGCCAGAACTACATAGATGAAAGATATTAATTAAGAAACAATTTTAATTACCACCATCATCACCAAACCTATCAATTGCCAACAAATTTTAATTTAAAGAAAAAAAAAAAAAACCAAGGCCAAGTTTAATAGTGCACACCTTTAATCCCAGCACTCAGAAGGTCGGAAGGAGTTCAAAGTAATCCTTGGATATAGCTGTATTTATACGGTATCTTTATCTATACTTGTATCTAAATCTATCTGTAATGACAATTCTGAAATTTTTTTTCTTTAAAAAATACAGATTAAAAGAATGTACTTCGTTTTCCCAGGAGTAGGGACATGGGCTGCTTTGGACTGCCCTCGGCAGCTGACCATCATTTGCCTCGTGCTCTAGCAGAAGCACGGTTTCGCTTCTGCAGGTAATTGGGAACTATTCAGAGGGTACAAAGTGCTAGGACCTCTGAGAGGCAGGGTTGGTAGTTGCTGGTTGTTCAGGGAGGCTGGCAGCTGTGGTCAAAGAACAAAAGGAAAGAAATTAGGTTCAGGGGTTTTCCTATTCCTTCCCTCCCGTCTATCCTTATTTCTTTCCTACGTTAAGGTGTGAAACCAAGGAAATAAAGGGTGAGAAAAAGAAGAACCCACAGAGTAGCAAAGGTCAGCTACATCTATCTATATCTATAGCAAACTATGAATGAGTGAATAAATGAATCAATGAATTAGATTTAAAAAAATTAAGACAGCAACTGATAACATATTTTGTCCAGCAAAAAGGGCCATGTAGAAATCTCTTCTGCGGGCTGGAGAGATGGCGCAGCGGTTAAGAGCCTGTTCTTCCAGAGGTCCTGAGTTCAAATCCCAGCAACCACATGGTGGCTCACAGCCATCTGTAATAAGATCTGATGCTCTCTTCTGGTGTGTCTGAAGACAGCTACAGTGTGCTTATATATAATAATAATAATAATAATAATAATAATAATAATAATAATAATAATAGTAATAAATTATAAATATAAATATAATTAAATAATAATTATTATTTGTAGAGAAATCTCATCTACTCAAAGCCTCAGGCTTTGCTGAGTTTTCCTAGTAAAGTACTAGTGAACTGTAAAAAACAAGATCTCAAGATGCACAAGTATTTAATTCCAAACTGCAGCCATCAGTGCAGGATGAGCTGGTCTAGAGCTCCTGGGCACTAACAGAGGGTAAGAACCCATTTCCATGTTCCAAACTCTATTTCATCAATACAAACCCCAAAACCTATCCCACAAAGCAGAAAGCTGCTAGTTTACGTAGCTCTAAGATAAAAGCATTACAGTGAATGGGAGCAACAGCAGCAACACAATACACAAAGAGCAGCCTCTGCTCAGCCGTGAGTCCCAGTGTAGACGGGTAAGCACTGTAAGCAGGAAAAGCTTGTGAATGCCAGGGGTGCCCAGGAGCACGCCGTGAAGGAACCAGTCATGCATATGCACATGTATAAAACAGAGGCCTGCGGACTCTCAGAACATGAAAAGGCATCTTCGAGGAGTTGCTGAGCCTCAGCACTGCTGCGCCAGCACTGCACCTGAACAGACTTCAGCAGGTAAAGCAGCAGGCTAAGATAAATGGTAAGCATCTCAAAGCCCCAGTGCAGAAAACAGGGTACTAGGATAGGTACCCTCCTTTTAAAACAGAATTTCATATAGTAGCTGTGGTGGTTTTTTAAAAAAAAAAAAAAAAAAAAAAAAAAGCCGCCTAGAGGCCATAGGGAGTGGCACTATTAGGTGGGGTGGCCTAGGAGAAGGTGTGGCTTTGCATGTTGCATGACTAAGGGGTGAGCTTTGAGGTCTCAGAAGCTGAAGCCAGTTCTCTTCCTGCTGCCTGCAGATCCAAATGTAGAAATCCCAGCTCCTCTAACACCATGTCTGCCTGTACACTGCCATATTTCTGCCCAGACAAAAGTGAACTAAACCTCTGAACCTGTAAGCCAGCCCCAATTAAATGTTTCCCTTTTCTAAGAGTTGATGTGGTCATGGTGTCTCTTCACAAACCTTAAGACAGTAGTTCAGACTAACTTCAGACTCAGAGTAATCCTCCTGCTTCAGCTTTCATAGTTCTCAGTTTAAAGGCATGAAGCACAACACTGTTGGACTGTTGATTCTAAAGTCTACAGAAGCTGAGAATACAAACAGCTGATGTGTATTCTCTCAAAATGGCCTTCATCATCTCAATTCAAGGGAATGTTCATTTTAATGTCACTTGAATCCACTTGAATCTGGCAGCCTGCAAGATTTTAACCACCCATTGGGCAAACACCAAAGAGTAACCCAGAGACCTTAGTAGGGTAAACGCACCACCTGCTTCAGTACAGTACTTTTTCCTGACCTCCACAAAAAAGGAGCTAGCCCTGAGATGGTCACTGGGACTGTACCTTATATCTAGGCATCCCCACTAGATCCATTAAAGCTAAGGAAGAGCCTGCAGAGTGGAGAAACTTGAAAGCAATCTAAATGGCTACCAAGAGAAGCTAGTTTGTTCCTTTGATTCCACAAGCACTTTATATACAGTAGAAAATTCGAGAGTGGAAAAGGTAGTCTTCCCTAAATATTATCAGTTGTTCAGGAAAACACTACGCAACATACAAGAACCATATGCTAGAGGTGTGGAACTAGGAAGAAAAGGAATAGGTCTGTTACAGTGTGCTGTGATTACCGTGAACCCCTTACTCATGAGACCCAGGAGATGCAGGAGGATGGGAAAGGAGGCCCTAAAAACAAGCTCTCGCTGATCAAGTTTTACCCATTGGCCTTTCACACTGACTGAGGCCTAAATGCCGACTTCTGCCCTAGAAGGCTATAGTTGGAAGATCTAGGTTCAAGGCTAGCCTGGGATACAAGATGAGAGCACCTCAAAGATTAAGATAAATAAACTGGATGGGGTGGCACAAGCCTTTAATCCCAGCACTGGGAAGGAAGAGATAGGCTGAGCTCTCTAAACTCAAGTCCAACCTGGTTGAACACAGTGAGTTCCTGGACAGCCGGGGCTACACAGAGAAACCCTGTCTCTAAATAAATAGCCCAAAGTCAGCTTTTTCAAATCACTTAACATCCATAGTAGGGTCTCAGTACGTCTGCAAAACCAAACATTAACATATACACAACAAAAGTTTAAAGCCAAATATGGTGGCAGGTGCCTTATTTTCCCAGCACTCGTGAAAGGTTAAGACAAGACCACTGAGTCCTAGGCCAGCCTAGGCTACAGCATGAGACCTCACCCAACAAAAGAAGGTTTGATGGCACATGCCTTTAACCTCAGCACTAAGGAACAGAGGCCAGCCAATCTTTCCAAGTTCTAGACAACCCTGGCTGATAATGGTGAGTTCCAAGCTAGCCAAGACTACACAGTGAGATCCTGTCACTACCCACAAACCAACCAACCGACAAATAAATAAATGGTGAGGTCCTCTTACCACGTCACAAAATAAACAAGCGAATGAACAAATGAGTGAATGATGGATAGGCTGGAGAGATGGCTCAGTGGTTAAGAGCACTGACTGCTCTTCCAGAGAACCTGAATTCCATTCCCAGCATCACTATAGTGTCTTAGAATCCCCTGTAGCTACAGTTCCAGGAGGTCTGATGCTTTCCTTTCAATCTCCTTAAGCTCTGGTTTGAACATAGTTCATATACATATATTAAGCACACACACATAAAGAACAGATAATAAAATAAATCTTGGGCCTACAGGAGATGGCTCTACAGTTAAGAGGATTTAACTGTTCTTGCAAAGGACCAGCTCCAAGGGCTATGACATTCTCATTTACATGTGCTCATACCGTACAGACACACACATACACATATAACTAAAAATAAAGATTAAAAACAAGAAGATAGCTTAAGATAAAAACATAGGTAGCTTGTCACTGTAGGCAAAATGAATGCGACTGAAGACAAAAACAAAACAAACATCAAACCTGAGGGTTTCCATCCTCTGTCACTTCAGAAGTATGGATCACTAGTAATTTTCTTCCTAACTGAAAGAAATGGTGCTGCATCTCCCCTCCTTATTTCAAGGCTAAGAACTGAACCCCAAGATCTCACCCAAGTTAGGAAATCACATTACTACTCTATTAATATTCCCAGCTATTTGGTTGAGACTAAGTTGTCCACATTGGCCTCAAAATAATCCTCTTGCCTCAGCCTCCCAAGAGGCTTAGATTATTGGAACCATGCCTAGCAAAACTAATATCTTGAGCATGCTACACTACCAGGTTAATAGGCTGAGGGACAGGGTGTACTTCTATATTGTGTAACAGTTTTGAGTGGCTAAAATGTACAGCCATACAATGGGGGTAATTCACCTTTTAAAAACAGTAACATACATACACTGATGTAAACACACACTTATGTTCACAGAAGTGAAAGAGAACAATTTCAGAAATAACATCACATTCTTTCTGATCAAATCTCAGGCTTACAACTAGAGGGCAGACATATATAGTCACAGGAAAGGACAATCAAAACAGACTAATGTAATCCTCAAATTCCTTTAGTTTTTTTAAACTTATTTTTGCCTATCTGCGTTTTCTCAGCTTTCCACACTGACTGGTTCCCCGATAAACTGATGAATACGAGTGGGACTAGAAGCACAAGCCCTTACCTCCGATGATACAGATGTATCACGGGAAAATAGAAGAAATGCTTCTGTTTTCTGCATTTCCCCTGGTTCCACCAACAATTTACTGCCACAAACAACACCTGCAGAGGCAAAACAGGTTTCATATGACTATGAATAGCAGCAACAGTGGCCAAGAGTAACAACTGTAGAAACAGAACTACTTCCCCTGCTAGGACAGAGGGCATCAAACAAGGAACAAACAAGCCCCGTTTCAAGTTTTCTAAGGTGACATTTACCACTAAAATAAAACTACTCAGTGGTAGTTCATACTTGTAGTTCAACCCTGGGGCACAGGAATAGGGGTAGGGGTACAGTGGAATGGAGGCAGTGAGGAAGCTTTAGTAGGTGAATTACCATGGGTTATAGACAGACTAGCCTGGTCAACAGAATGAATCTCAAAAATGAAATAGAGAATGTAGAGCTGACTCAGAAGAGCACTGAGGACATGAATTTGATTCCTAGCACCAACATGGTGGCTTGAAACTATCGATATGTCCAGTAGCTCCACCCCAGGGTGATCAGTGCTCTCTGCGGGCATGCGGTGGACAGACATGTTAAACCAGCCAGGGTTATCTATGAAACCATCTCAAAAATAAATACATTTCGAAGGAAGACAAACCCTTCTCCATAGTTAAGACTCTTTGAGCCTGTCACAAGAGGAAAATCACTTGTTTTTAATGTTAAAATGGATGAGCAACCCTTTGAAAGGATTTGATTTTTATTTAATTTTATTATTATTTATTGAAGCAGGATCTCACTATGTAGCCTTGGCTGGCTTGGAGCTTACTATGAAGACCAGGTTGGTCTTGAACTCTTAGAAATCTTCCTGCCTCAGCCTCCATAGTGCTAGGATTAAAGGCAAACACCACATGCCCAGCTGAAGAGAATGTTTCAGGTAGGAGTCAGGGTGTTGTTGTTTAGTGTTAGGGCAGTTACCTAACCTTAAAGACCTTGGGTTGAACTGAATCACACACACACACACACACACACACACACACTCACACACACACACTCACACACACACACACACACACACACACACACACACACACACTCACACACACACACACACACCATGGCATGCTCATAGAGGTCAGAAGATAACCTGTCCTTTCATTGTGTGGCCCTAGGGTTTGAACACTCAGGTCCTCAGGCTTGGTTGCAAATGTCTTTACCCACTGAGAAATCTCTCTAGCTCAAGGACTATTTTATAAAATAATAAAGATAACCACCTGGCAGGATCAGGATTGTCTGGTTTGGGTACAAGAGGTCCCAGCGCCAGCTGCAAGAGAGAGCAATTTCCAGGCCTCCTGCACCTGCCCTCCTGACACCATTATTGCCTCTCAAGAGTCACAACCAAATGTCTCCTGTGACCTGAGCTCAGCAGGAGAACTACCTCTATGGAGGAACTCCTGACTACAGAGGGGTGCATCCCATTACAACATCCCAAGACAATATTCACAGCCTTTAGGGGTGTGCCAAGTTTTTCATAAGTTATTCAGGGTCAGTGAGCTGATTCAGTGGGTGTTTGCTCCATCCCTGGATCCCACAATAGAAAAGAACAGCTCCCAAAAGCAAAGCCCTGGGAAGGCTGGTGGGGGGGCATTAGGCCTGGAGAGGTGACTCACAGCATTTCCAGAGGATGCAGTTTGGTTTCTGGCACCCAGATGGCAGCTCACAACCATCTGCCACTCCAGTTCCTAGAGACTCAATGTCCTATGGCTTCTGTGAGCACTGAGCATTCATGTGGTGCAGGGAAACATACATACACATAAAATTAAAATACATTTTAAATTTTTTCAAGAGGATATGAAGAAAAGAACATGAAGTCAGCAAATGTAAAGCCACCCTGACCTGCTTTCGGTCCACAAGTACAGTACAAATGCTCAAACTTCGTGGGAACACTACAGAGTTTTTAGACGCTGATTCTTTTTTTTATTTACATATTTTTATCTGTAAGTGTATGTTATGTGCAGGTGCATTTCCCCGGTGGCCAGTACAGGCATTGTGATATCCCTGATGTGGGTTTTGAGAACCAAACTCAGGTCCTCTGGAAGAACAGCAAGCTCCCTAACCAGTGATTCGTCTCTCTGGCCCTGAGAGTCCATTTTCTAAAGGACATTTCTAAAGCAACAATCTTTACCTATTTTCTTTACTTAAAAATAGGGCACAATTAGCTGAGTGTAGTGGCTCATGCCTTTAATCCCAGCTCTCAGGAGGCAGAGGCAGGTAGATCTCTGTAAGTTTGAGGCCACCCTCAGTCCAGTGACATCCAAAGAAACCCTGTCTTGGAAACAAAACAAAAGGCACAATCTACCATCCTGCCAATTTGACTAAGCAATATGGCTCAAATGATTTCTCTCGATTTAGAAGGACCTGAAATGAACAGGCTGGATCACTGTGGGCAGTACAAGCCCTCGTCTGTCTGTAACTCCAGTACCTTAGCAGACTGCTAAGCCTTTACAAACCAGAGACACTGCTTAAGAAAGCCAAAGCTAAAACAGCAGCTTGAAGAGCTGCTGTGAAGATGAGCATAGCACTGGCTATTACCTCACGGGGCAGGACACTTTGCTTAAACTAGCTACAAACTAAGTTAACCTTAACATGAAACAACGGCTTTCCTCTTTGCTTCCCAGAGGAGATTCTAGAGAACAGGGGAGTGACTAGGAAAGTGGTGCTTTTTTTATGCTTATGTCCTAAGTGCTTGCCCAGGGTTTCCTTAGAATTCCTGTTTCCTTCCTGAAAAACTGATATGATAAAGTTGATAGAATATGATTTCATATCACTTTCAATTTTCAGATCATCAGGCTTGACATAAAGTGCCTTTAGTCACAAAACCATCTTGTCAGCATGTGTATGTGTGTGTCTGTTATATATGAACATACCACAAACACGATTCACACACATACAAACACACATATACAAATGCATGCACACACATAGTCTTTCTTTTAAGACAAGGTCTCATGTAGTTCAGGCTGGCCTTAAACTCACTATATAGAAGAGGAAGACATTGAACTCCAACCTTCCTGTCACTACCTCCCAATGCTGAGATTCCTCTCAGGAAATATGAACTGTATAAGGAATGTACCTGGTATACTTTGAGGTATAAAGTAGTTTAAAAAAGGCTTTGTGGAATTGGACAGGACACTAGCCAGCATTCTAAAACATTTCTGTTTCTAGGAAAAACAACTGAGATTCTGAATGAATTCTTCAGCTCACCCATCCAAGTTAGCTCAGATCAGGATTTTACAACAGCACCGGCCCTCGGGAATCTATGGAGTGCCTTTTGCTTGCTACAATACTTAGGTCCTGCAATGCTCAAACCTGCTCTGTATATGCCGGAGTCACACTATCATCCCACAGCAGTCTGAAATGCCTACCTAGCACTTTTTACCCAGGAAAAAGTCTGGTCTGTTACCATCCAAACCTAGATTCTAAACCCATCTTACGTTTAATGCAAGGGATCAGGGAAATTCTGAGGCAAGAGTCTACTGTATAAACTGAGACGAAACTATTCAGATGGCTCTCCCGAAGCTGCTTCCTGCTGTGGATGCCAGTTATAAAGTCCCTTAGGGAGCTGAGCCATCAGCTCATCGTTCCTTACCATAGGTCTGCATCTGTAACTGTCCTATTCAGTGGCCCTACATAAAGCATAATGCTTTGCCTGTATACTGACAACTAAGATAGCTAAGATTTAGCTACAGATTACTTTTCCATTTTCCTACCACCTCTCTTAAAATTAGTACTACATTACTCTGAAATCATATACATAGGGAAGTTTTGAAATATAAGTTGCCTCATATACAGAAAAGGGAGCACCACAAAAATTTCAGGTTTGTGTGCTGTGGTGCACACCTCTAATCCTTGAGAGGATGAGGCTGAAGTATCAGGAACTCAAGACCAGACTTCACCACAAGAAACACTATCTCAAAAATTAACTGGGGCTGGTAATTGGCTCAGTATTGAAGAGCACGGCTGACTTTTAAAAGATGGGGGTTCAGTTCCCAGCACCCACCCGGCAGCTCACAACCATTGACCTGTAACTCCAGGTAAGGAGATAAAGTACCCTCTTCTAACCTCCTAATGTACAGACAAAACACACATACACATAAAATTTTATATGTGTGTATGTTTTTTTTTTTTTTCCCTTAATTTAGCAAGGGGCCTGTGAGATGGACCAGCAGGTAAAGGCACTTGCCACAAAAGCTTGGTGACTTGTGTTTAATCCCTAGAGCCCACAGAAAGGCAGGAGAAAACTAACCCCTCAAAGAGTTGAACTCAGGCTTGGTGGAAAGTACCTTTAGTCTTTTTTTTTCTTTTGATTTTTTGAGACAGGGCTTCTCTGTGTAGCCTTCGCTAACCTAGAACTCACTTTGTAGACCATGCTGGCCTGCAACTCAGGGCTGCACCTGTCTCGGCCTGCCTCAGCCTTCTGAGTGCTAGGATTAAAAGTGTGTCGTCTTTTTATTCATAAATTTTTTCCTGTATAAACATTTAAGTAGTTGGCTACACAGTAGAGTACTGACTCTTTCAAGGTGTCGGCTACTCCCACACCTGCACCATGGCCCGTGTGCCACTTACAGCAACAGAAGAAGAGTTAGCAAGTCACTTAATCTGGACGTGAGAGGGCTGGGGCTCTTGGTTTCTATTATCTTCAGTGCTGTGTCACACAACCTAGTATCCTGGGCAAGCACATATCTCCTGAAGCCACAGAGCTGCATCTCACTCTTGCCACTTGGCCATCATGGCAGGACTCTTCTGTTTCTTCACAGGTTACCTGGACAATACTGCCAGTCTGGCACAATTTCTCTCTTTAATACAAACTTGACAGTCACTGCTTAGGTGGAAAGCACACATTACCTGATCTGAAAGCCGGCTGGCTGCCTGTTCAATTTCTGCCCTGGCAGCGATGGACTGGCCACACCATGGGGCATAGAAGAACAGCACCACCACCTCAGAATCCTGGCGGACATGGTCAGCGTAGTCCAGCTGCCCCTGGAAGAGGTCAAGGACTGGAGATCTTGAGGAGAAAAAGCTGACAGGCGGCTTTGCTGGTATTATCACGTCTTTTGCTCGACTGAAAAAGAGTAAGCACAAACAATTTCTCCACTTACTTTCTTCCTCCGTTACAGCTTTGTATGGAAGAAGAGAAAAGACCTTTTTTTTAAGGCCTCTTTTGAGTAAGGAAATACAGTAAGACAATAGCTGGCTGGGACAATATAGGTCCTGGGTATTGTCCCTGCAGGTGTGGGTTATGAAAGCAGTAAAGAATGACATGATCCATGGCCTCACCACCCACAACCCAAAACTCTAGCATCACCTCCCTGTAGCTTGACACTCAACAAAAGTCACTAATCTCCAGGCACTGCCGCTCCTGCTCTACAGCTCACAAGTATGAGGAAACCGTACGCACCACCATGAGTGCATTCCTATAGGAGACATTCACAGTTGACCCAACTTGACCTAAATCTATCCAGAGCATTCAAAGAAAAGCAACAATAATAGACTTCTACATACAAACACTAATTTACTGTTAAGAAAGGTGAAGAACAAAGTTAGATGGGCATGAAGAGTCATAATGGGATGCGAAACAGGAAAAAAAGTTCAAAAAAACAAACTTACTTATTGAAATGTTGCCTAATGTGCTCTACCTATAGATACTTCCCGAATCTGCCAAGTGCAATACCTTTCACAACTACTCAAAAACTACCAACTGCTTTTATCGCACAGACAAGGGCAGAGGCTGCTGCCAAGAGCTTTCTTTCTTCCTAGAGGAGGAAGATGGCAAAGAAACAAGTATATTAACCGTCAGCAGTAAAAGCTCTACAAAATGACTATTGTTGTGGGAGAACTCAGTGTGGAGGTATAATGCGGGACATGGCAGCTTCTTGGGAGGTGGTAATCAAGTACCTCTTTAAGCTGAGGCCTGAATGACAGACAAGCAGACAACCGTGTACAGAGGTGAGGAAAAGTGTTCCGAAGAGATCCTAAAGGTTGTTCATTGGTAGATTTATTTTCCTACAATTCAAATACAGGTCAAATTGGGTGTGAAGGCACACACTTAATTCCAGCATTCAGACAGCTAAGCAGGACAGTAAGTTCCGGACCAGCCTGGGCTACAGCTGTTAAGAGCTCAGCAGTTAGGAGTACCTACAAGAGCAGTGCCAAGTTTCTTTTCTAACCTCTATGTATGTACCCAGAACCACCTGTGACTCAAGTTCGAGGGTCTCCAATACCTCTGGGCTCTGTGGGAACCTGCACTCATGTGCATACAGCCACACAGGTGTACACATAGACATAGACACATAATTTAGTGTTTGCTTTTTAAAGCTGAGCATGGTTATACACACCTGTAATCTCAACACTTGAGTGGAGAAGGCAGTCAGATCAGGAGTTTGAGTTTGAAATCACCCTGGACTACATGAGACACAGTCTCAAAAAAAAAAAAAAAAAAAAAAAAAAAAAAAAAAGGAAAAAGAGAAAAACTGCATGCTTAGCATAAAATAATGCAACCTGGGGATAAATACAGGTAACATCAATTTATTGCTTTTTATAATAGGTGCAGAGGAGTTCTTAAGTCAGATAAAACACAAACCAAACAAAAACAGCTAGGAAAGGGAAACACGGCCCTCTGCTCTACCACAGACCCTTTTCATGTATCTTTTACATTTTTCAAAAATTTTATGTAAATCAGAAACTTCCCACAACTCTTAAGTTTATGTAGCACATACGAAACAAAAACCAAACAAACAAAAATCCAAGAACTGGTTTTGAACAATGAAGGCATGCTCAATCTCAGCACTCAGGGATGCAAAGGCAGATGGATCTCTGATTTCAAGACCAGCTTGGTCTATGGAGTTCCAGGACAGCCAGGACTATACAGAGAAACCCGGTCTCAGGAGAAAAACTGTTGTTTACTGTCTGTGCTCATGATGTGTGTGAATGCAGGCATTCACATGGAAGTCAAAGATAACTTGAATCTGCTCTCTCCTTCCACCATCAGCTCTAGGATGAAACTCACATTGTCAGGATTGTGCAGTAAGTGCTTTGCCCACTAAGCCAGCCATTGCTAGCGTGTAAATTCTATTTATTTGAAATTTATACCTTAAGCCTACCTTCTAAAGGCAACTGTACACACGTGCAGCTTTATTCCTAATAAACACACACAGGAAAGCAAGCAGAATAGATACATGGAGACTGAGTGTCCATAAACAGAAGAGGGCAAAGATCAGAGGCCCACAACACCCACAATAACTCACTGTTCAACTCCAAATCCACCTTCTGCCAGACCACCTACTGTGAACTCACACTAGGCTCTCACGCTGAGGAGGGTGGGCAGTCATTTATTTCAGACTTGGACAACAAATAAAATCAGATTTGAAAAACAGACCTGCTGTATTCTTCCTTAAGCCCCTGTCCTCATTAAAGATATTAAAATAAGGAAAGAGCAACAAAAGTGTCAGGGTCAGTTGTACCATAATACCTCGACACCATTCTACCAAATAAACTCTTTATTGAAAAGGCTGTCCCACTGCCACTACCATAAAGATGCCTGAGGAAGGGAGACTGAGACTCGCTCCCCTGCCAGCCCCCAGACTTAGACTCTTCCACCTTCCTGCCCTCTCAAGGGCTGCTTCTATCCACTAAGTCACATGCTTGTGTCTCAGATCAAACACCGAACTGTTTTCACAGCTGGGCAAACTGAAGCGAATCAATTCCTTGACGTGGGAAAAGGACTGCTAATCTGAATCCAGATGCCAAGTTGCATTATTCCACTTTGTAAAATGCTTTCTGTTATTTTCCTTGTACAGACAGTAAAAGTCTAGTTGCTCAAGATAAAAAAAAAAAAATTCAAACTCCGGGCCAGGTGTGGCACTGAACACTTTTAGTGCCTTTATAATCCTGGTAATAGCACAGCACCTAACACAAGCAAACACTAAAAATTAGTCTCTTCCCCTAAAACTCCCAATTTTTGACCTCAGGGATCTCATATTGTGTTTATTACACTCAACCAGATAACTCTCCCTCTCAAGTGGCAATAGATTTTATAAACTGCAATCTCAAATGATATACTTATGATCTGAGGCCAGAAAGTGAAATTAAAAATATAAACATTTTATCTATGCAATTTCCTGAAAAGAGGTACATTAGCTTCCATTCTTCCTAAACTCCAGCCTACTCAGGCCTTTTCCAAGTTTCACAAAAAGACCAAGCTTGCCCAGACTCCAGATCTTAGCACATAACTGTTTTGTAATAGATCTTACCCCAGATATTTCATCACTGCCCCCTTCCTTTCCTTGCGTGAGCTTCTAATGCCATTTTCTTATGAAGGCCCTTTCTGTCCTACTCACGCTCATCCTTCTATTCCCTGCATAGCACTTATTAAGGTCTCTGAAGTGTTTGTTTACTGTACATCATCACCTCAATGAGAACTCCAGGGAACGGGGATTTTTGTCTTCAGCATTAACAGGTGCTGAGTACAAAACGTGCACTGTCAGTATATCAAATGCGTGCCTGGATTCCCAAAAGCGACTAAGACCCCTAAATGACTTGTGAATCACCACACTGCAAGCATTAAGGAAAATGGAACGAATTAAAACAGTATTATAGCCTGGGCAAGAGTTGACATGTGCACCCCCAGAGACCCCAACAGGTGAGAAGCAGCTTAGAAACGTGGCCAAACGCCCTCGCTACATAATTGATATGGGGCAGCACCCTGAAACGTCCCGAGGCCGCCGGGAAGGTCAAACCTGTGGTCGCAGGCAAGGTCAGGCTCGACTTCCCCAAGAAGACGTACAACCCCCGACCCCGGAGGCCCTGAGCTGAGCCCGCACAGCTGGCCTGGCAGAGGTCTGGCCGCAGAGCCCGAGTCCCCGCAGCCTCACCTGCAGGTGAACTTGAGGGCGAAGAGCAGGGCGCAGCCGAGAGCCACGGCCCCGCACAGCAGCTCCGGCCGCTGGCGCGCCATAAGCGAGGCGCCGCGCAATGCGCGGCGGATCCGGCCCTCCGAGGACGCCGCCTCCCCGGCCGGGCTGAGGGAGCCGGAGCCCTTGGGGCCGCCACCCTCGTCCTCGGCGTCCTCGCTGTTGTTCCCGCCGCCGCCGCCGCGGCCTCCGCATTCCGACATTACATGCTCCCCGTGGCCAGCTTTATACCGCCGCTGCCGCCACCTCTGGCCCGGGGACCGGCCCCGCACGTCGCTCGCACACGTCGCAGCCAGCGGCGCCCGCTAACCCGGACTCTCCACGTCAGCTACACTTCAGAGACGCCCCGCCCACCGACCGGGGGCCTGCGCGAATGCCCGCTTCCCGCGAAGCCACGCCCTTTGGGGCCACGCCCCCAAGCCTACGGAGTCTGCGCGGGTACTCGCAGCACTTGCAGCCTCGTCATCCTTTCTCAGGTCCCGCCTTGCTTGTACAGACTCTGCGCAAGTCTGCAGTCACTCACGCTGGATCCCACCCTTCTTTCGGGACTGCGCAGGCGCTACATCCTCGTACCCGGAAGCTAGTTGGTGGTGTCGCCTAGCGTGTCATTCGGTTGGTCTATCCTTCCTTGTACTGTAAGAGCTCTAGTCGTTCTTTGCTCGACTTCGGAGCTGTTATTGTCACTAGTGCTCTGGTCGCCAGACCCTGCAGAGCATAGCTGCAGTTTTTTATCTCTGCTTTTCAGAAAGGGGGACGGGGGAGCCTTGTGCAGAGGCGAGGAAGACTGGAGGACACACTAATAAGCCTGCTCTGCACCAGTGTAATGGGGTAGTAGCGCTGCATGCCTTCTGTTTCAGTTTCTGCTTTCGGAATCCTACCTTGACTTCTTTCAATGATGGATTATGATGAATTTAACCAAAATAAACCTTTTCCTCCCCAAGTAGCTTTTGTTCATGTGTTTATCATAGCAATAGAAACCATAAGACAAGTACTGATAAATGGTAATTACATTCAACCAGAGAACCCAGTAAAAGGATGTATATTGTTTAATCCCGTTTCAATGACCCATGCTTGATTGGCAAATCCACACAACAGAAAGCAGATGTGATTAAAGCTTGGAAAGCAACGGAGTCAGGACATTGTCTGCCTCACACATAGTATCCCAGCAATAAGAATGCAGAGGCCAGCCTAAGCTACAGAGTGAATTATCTTCACGCGCACACACATACCCCCCCCCACACTAAATGAGGTTTAGAGTTGTGTATAAGTAATTTTCTAAACCATACTTGGTGGCACACAACTGTGGTCCAAACTACTCGGGGAAAACAAGAGGACCACGTGTAACAGGACTACATACAAGGTTCAAGGTCAGCCTGAGCAATTTAGCAAGGCCCTATTTCAAGATAAAGTCCTGGTTGGGGCTGGAGACAATGCTCAGTAGTAAGATTACTGCTCTTACAGAAAACCCAAGTTTGGTTCTCAGTACAGGTACTTCACAACTACCTGTAATTCCGCTTTTAGGTAATCTGATGCCCTCCAAGGTACTAAATGAACATGTACACAGTCACACACATATAATTAAAAATAATGTACTTTTGTAAAGTTGATGGGGAAGGGAAAATAGCCTAGATCAAATGTTAATTTTATTTTTTCATTTTTATTGGATATTCTCTGTATTTACATTTCAAATATTATCCCTTTCCCCCACTCCAAATGTTAATTTTAAAGCCACCTATGTGGGGCTGGAGAGATTGCTCAGTGATTTAAAGAGCACTGGCTGTTCTAGAAAACCAGAGTTCAACTCCAGGACCAGATGGGTTCAGTGCAGAATTCTATCACACCTTCATAGAAGACCAAATACCAATACTCTCCAAACTATTGCAAAAAATAGAAAAGGCCTTTGGTCCAGTGAAGGTGTGTTTTCCCAGTGTAGGGAAATGCCAAGGCACTGAGGTGAAGAGGGTGATTGGAAGAGGAAGCACCTTCATGAAAGCAAGGGGAGGGGGAGAGAATATAATAGGAATGTAAATACAGAGACTATCCAATAAAATGATAGTAGTAATAAAATATTAAAAAATGATGAAAAAATTATGGGGCCAGTAGATGGTGGGGTATACCTTTAATCCCAGCACTTGGGAAGGACAGGCAGGTGGATCTCTGAGTTCCAGGCTAGTCTAGTCTACAGAACAAGTTCCAGGCCAGCCAGGGCTACACAAAGAGACCTCAGCAAAAAAATAAAAGTGGTAACTTGAATTCAGTTAACAGAACCTTATAAAAGTGGGAAGAGAGACTGGATCACAGAGTGGTCACCTACACACACTGACACATGGTGTGCACACATCCACATTAATAATCAATTAGAAAATAAAACTCAACTCAGGCTTGGGGGCCTCCTGTAACCCTAATTCTAGCAACTGAGAGGTGGCAGCAAGATCAGGAGTCCAAAACTAGACTAGACTGAACTATGTACGATCCTGTCTCAAGCCAAAATGAAAAGACATTTGGTGACCTCGGCCTAGGAATACAGGATATCATCACTACTTAGGGAGCAACAGTGGGAGGATTACAGGTTCAACCGCCTCAAAATAAAAACCTCTCTCTAAAACCCAGTTCCAATAACTCCTGATGGAGAAAGGACCACACCAAAACTATGAAAGTCATCTCTATGTAAAATCTTTTATTACAAGCAATATTGGTCCATATACTACACAATACTAGTTTAATCTTTCAAAAATCATCATTTAGACAGCAAAAGACCAAGAAACAAAATTTGTGTCAATTGATTATTTTCAAAATATTCTTGATGTGCATGATCATCAGTTCCCTTACCACAGTGAGACACACAAATACAGAAAACACCCATTTAACACACACTAGTGCTAAGTGGTTATTTGGCTTAAAAATCTGAGTTAAGAAAATCCTTTTTAGCAACCTACATACAGATAAGTAGCAGACTTTATTATATTAAATAAATTCATTCCACTAAAACACATAAGGAATTTCATCCATCATGTATTCCAATCCCAGTGTGCAGTATTCTCTCACGGCCATGGTTCTTACCTCAGAGTCATTGTCAACCTTACCCTCTTCCCCAACACACCTCAATCAAACTTCCATCCAACAGACAGCCACCTGGCAGCAAGTCACTTTGCCATCTGATGCCAGTGGCTCTGCAAGAGCTTAGCCAGGCTGCCAAACAGCCTTTATCCTATCTACTGTGGTTGCTGCTCAGGAGGAACAATAGATGCCAATCAGGCAGAAACCTGCAGCTCCTCTGCTACGTGCCTTTCAACACTTCTGATTTTTCTGGTCAGTGCTCCGATTGGGTTACATAAAAGGCAGCATATTACTTTAAATCTTTAAACAAAAAACTATATTTTCCAAAGTCATTATCATTTGGGCCAATTAGGTGATCTTTCCGTGCTTTCTGGAGTTTCATCTGTAGGGCCTTTCTTCTTTCTTCCCATTCATGAAGTTCAGCATTTCCATGTGCAAATTTACAACTGCTTCCTTCTATGCAGGAGCCATTCATATACCTGTCAGAAGTATAGGATGCAATCACAGTGTCATGACTCTTGAAAACACATTCTTCTGCAGCTGCATAGCCAATCTGCACACACCTTCTGCAATCATAAAGTTGTCATTTCCCCTCTCTTTTTGTGCTGCTGGGGATAAACCAGAAGGCCTCCTGCCTACTAAACATATGTTCCTTCTAACCATGAAGTTGCACCCCAGACCCAGCTAGAAAGCATAAGCCTGGGACATAAAATCTTTTATAGGCACAAAATACACAACAGAGAAATTACTTCTATAAACTATTTATAAGTCCTGACTAGGGCTGAGGGCCTAGCTCAGTGGTGAAGTGCTTGCCTGGGCTGTGGACAGAGGAGGGTCACTGGGTGTCCTGCTCCATTACTCTCCACCTGGTTCCCTGAAGTCTCTCACTCAAACCAAGCTAGACTGGGAAGCAAGCTCCCACAGCCCTCTGTCCCTACCCTTCTCACAGGCAAACACGTCTGACTTTCATATGGGCTCTGGGGCTTGTACTAGTGCAGTAAGCAGTGCTCATGTCTGCAGTGCTCATGTCTGCAGTGCCCATGTCTGTAGTGCTCATGCCTGCAGTGCTCATGCCTGCAGTGCTCATGTCTGCAGTGTTCATGTCTGCAGTGCTCATGTCTGCAGTGCTCATGTCTGCAGTGCCCATGTCTGCAGTGCCCATGTCTGCAGTGCTCATGTCTGCAGTGCTCATGTCTGCAGTGCTCATGTCTGTAGTACCCAAGTCTGTAATGCTCATGTCTGCAGTGTTCATGTCTGCAGTGCTCATGTCTGCAGTGCTCATGTCTGTAGTGCTCATGTCTGTAATGCTCATGCCTGTAGTGCCCAAGTCTGCAGTGCTCATGTCTGCAGTGCTCATGTCTGCAGTGCTCATGTCTGCAGTGCTCATGTCTGCAGTGCTCATGTCTGCCGTGCTCATGTCTGCCGTGCTCATGTCTGCAGTGCTCATGTCTGCAGTGCTCATGTCTGCAGTGCTCATGTCTGTAGTACCCAAGTCTGTAATGCTCATGTCTGCAGTGCTCATGCCTGCAGTGCCCAAGTCTGTAGTGTTCATGCCTGCTGGACCATCTCCCAGCCTCAGGTTGGGAGTGGGATATGTTAAAAATATTTTAAGAATCTTACAATTTTTAAAATTATCCAAGACTCTTTATTTTTATTTTCTTGTGATGTTGGGCTTTTTGCATCCCTATACCTCTGATGTGTCTCCAAGTCAAAGACTCTAAGTTTAGTAATTAAATACAAACAGTTTTTTGAAGGGGGTGTCAAGACAGGGTTTCTTTGTGTATCCCTGCCTATCCTAGAACTACCTCTGTAGACCAGGCTATTCTTAAACCCAGAGATTTGCCTGACTCTGCCTCCAGAGTGCTGGGACTAATGGTGTATGCCACCACCACCCAATACTTTTTTAAAATTATTGTATATGCATGTGAATATGCCTGAGTATGCGTGAGAACTAAAGAGCAGGTCCAATCCCTTGGAACTGAAGTTACAGACGACTGTGAGCCACTGGGTATGTGCAATAAGAAGCAGATCTCTCAACAGACAGGTGCTCATGACTACTAACCACCCCTCCAACACAACACTACTCTAAGTTTACATTTCAAATGTAACCTAAAGGCCACCTCTAATCTGATGAGCATTGATTCTGAGCAAAGACTGTGACAGAACTCTGAGATGCTAACAGTGGTGAGGGAAGAGTGCACAGATGCACCTGCATATGGTTCCTGAGCCTGCCAGGGCACCACCCACTTCTACTCTGTCTGCAGACAAAAAGAGCATGGAAGGACCATGCGATCAGCTCTCCTCTCAGGGAGCCTGCAGGGCAGAGCACACACCTCTCACAGATACTGAAGAACCCAGTGGGGAAGCGGTGCTGCCAGCAGTACTGGTCATCCTCAGTGTGGAAAACCTTTTCCTTGTGCTTCTCGGAGGAGATGTGGTCTTGCCATTGCTTCTCGCTGTTACAATTCTTCCCACACATCCAGCAGTGGAAGTCCACCTAAATGGTGCAGGGAGACGTGCTGCCTGAGAGCCTGTACCTCCCACGCTGTTTAAGCTCAGCCCAGGCTGCACTCTGGAGAAGCCAGGCCAAGGACATATAACTCAAAATCAGACACAGTATCGCACAGGACCAACTACAGTGTGGGAACAGAAGCCAATGCACAAGAAGCTAAGGAGTGCTCATCCAGTTAAGTTCAGGCAAGGAAGCCAGGGAAGCTGCTGTACAAACCAGGTCATTTGAAAGGCAGGTAAGTGTTCTGGGCAGAATTAACACCCTGAGGATAGTAGGAACTGCACAGGGTCAGAGCAGGCCAAATCTAGATTAACCAACGGCAATGCTACACAAGTGAGTCTCAGAAACACTACATTTGCATCAGGCACCCAGTACTATAAAAAACATCCATACTCACATGTGTCCTGAATATATACACACACACACACACACACACACACACACACACACACACACACAAGACCAGCACAGACAAAAGGCCTGCAGTGATGATGGACATGGGTAAGATGCAGGGTTGAAAGCAGGAGTGGCAGGAACATGCACAAATGCACAAGCACGCACACACATGCACACACCACTGCAGGTGTGCAACACGCCAGGCTGACTACAAATGAACAACAGCCTGGTCCGGCACGGTGGCTCATGTCTATAATCCCAGTTCTCTGGAGGCTACGTAAAGATGATTGCTCAAATTTAAGACCAGCCTAGGCTACAGAGTGAACCTCTGCCCTTCATCTAAACGGGGTGGGGTGTCGTATCACTGATGTATAAACTCAACATAGAGAAATACTGCTCTGGTTCCTCTGGGCAGAACAGACAGACTTCCGACTTTATCTGTAGTACAAAAGCCATTCATGTCTCCTTACTTTTTACAAAGGTCTCACTGTGGAGCCCTAGCTGACCCGAAACTTGCTATAAGAGGCTGCCTTTGAACTCGAGATCGCCTGCCTCTGCTTCCCAAGTGATGAGCTGAATGTGCATCTCCTCATGTGTCAGTTTTGGTTTTGAGACAGGTTCTCATGTAGCCCAGGGTGGCCTCCAAAGATGACCTTGGTTTTCTGGCCCTTCAGTCTGGAACTCCCAAGAGTGCTGGGATTAAAAGCATGCACCACCACATCCAGTTCATGCAGTGCTGGAGATTAAACCCAGAGTATTATGCATGCTAAACAAGGATTCTACCAATTAGACTACATCCCAACCAAGCTTCTTTATGGTTTTGAAATTAAGATATTAAGCAAGATAATTTCAGCACAAGGAGATTTAAGCTAATGGCAAAAAAAAGAAAAAAAGAAAACACAGAAGAAAAAAAGACACCAGAGGGAGCCAGGCTGCATGGGACAGAGGAGAGGGGCGTAAGGCACTGCACAGGCAGCCCTGAGGCGTTCGAGGGCAGTGGTACTTACAGTTACTTCAGCATAGTCTGTTGGCATGTGGATCTGCTTCCCGTTTTCTTTGTTACAGTGACTGGCTGTCTCATCACTTTTTTCAGTCTTTTGGTTCTTCAGCCAGAGTTCATAAAACTGCTCTATATCATATACTGAAGAAAAAGGAACCATGTTCAGCCACAACCACCAAATGCCATTGAAATCCACACGTGCATGTGGATTGCCTATCAGCTGCTATACCATCAGAACAAATGTGGCACACATCTTTACTCCTGTTCTCAGGAGGCAGAGGCAGGTGCATCTCTGAATTTGAGGTCAGCCTGGTTGAGTTCCAGGACAGCAAGAGCCACATAGAGAAACCCTGTCTCAAAAAAACAAAACAAACAAATCTGTAGTAGAACTTAGACTCAGAAGTGAGATGTTGTCTGAAGCACCTCTTAAACTCCCGTCCATCTGAGGCCACACTGAGCTTGTCTAGAGAGTCAACCGAGCTGTCCCGGACAACTCTTAAGGAGGTTACTTATTAAGTGCAGGATGTGACACCAAATGTGGCCTAACCAAATCCACACCAAGAAGGCTGTGGGCAGGCTTCCAGCAAGCAGCAACAGCAATCCTAGAGCTGCAGCCAAAACTCGTGAGTGTGCTCACAGGTATCAAGGACAGAGAGCACGAACTTACTTTTGTTATCCTTCATGTAAGTCCACACTTCCCGCTCCTCAGGACTATGAGCAAAGGAACAGTTGCCAACATACTGACACTTTTTTCTATTAGCAATATGGTTGCATAGCTGTGTAGAGAAAAAAGAAATATATATAATACATACATACATACATAAACACACACACACACACACACGTGCATACATGCACACATATACACTGAAGACAGGGCATTGCTTAGTACAACTAACTTTACATTAGAGAAAATAAGTCATGATCAGTGCTAATGCTCACTAGTATAAATTTTAAGATTAATTCTATTTAAATGGACCATAAGCCCAAAATACATGACAGTGATAGCAAACATTTCTATTTCAGAAAGTTTCCCAAAGAAAGTGAAGCACAGAATTAAGGAGGACAAATTTCCTACAAAAGCACACGCTAGGGATGTCATCTCTGCACTGAACATCTGATACCCTCTCTATCAAGTGACCACTGCTCTCTTCCCATAAGATTCATGATGCCTCATGTCAGAACTGGGGACGGGAAGAGAGCAAGGCTTGCTCCACAGGTTACTAGACAGTGCCAGGAAGCTTCCAGACTCCAAGTCCTAATGACCCAACATGGACAGTTAACCTTAGCCACAAGTCTAGATACCGTGTATCTGAAGACACCTGCTGTGTTAGCCAGGCTAGAGAAGTAAGAGGCTTTCCAACAACACTCCTTAAGTGTTGGAAATTTAACAGGAACAAGGAGGCACGAGCAGGAGAATGAAGTTTTCCCTGAGAATCACTGGTCTCTATGAAACAGGAGAACCCCCATCACCAAGAAAGCTCATTCCTAGGTCTCAGCAGTTGGTGGCTGTGATGCAGCAAAAGCTCCTAATTGCTAACTAGTCTGTGTCCTCTACACCAGGGTCTGGCCTTTCTCACTACTTACCTTACAGAACAGTGAATGCTCATCATCTGCTTTTGGGAAACTCTCAACATTACACTTTCTCCTGGGATGAAAATCAGTAACCTCGCATGAAAACCTACACGAGGAGTCTGTGGACTGAGTCAGCTTGATCACAGACTTGGGTACATTCTTTTTTCTTTTCTTTTGTTTGAGACTTTGAGAAACAGTCTGTTTATGTAGCCCTGGCTCATCTTAAACCAGGATAGACTTAAACTTATGGTGACTCTTCTGCCTCTGCCTTCTAAGTGCTGGAGTTACACGTGTGAGCTGACACCCCTGCCTTATCCAGTCTCTCAAAGATAAGGAACAGGGAGCATGAGGCGCAAGGCCAGGTACTGTACTGGGTTTCAGAGACTCCATAACAAATTACTGTCGTTATGGCATAATGACTCCATTTACCACACAGGAAAGTGAAGCCACAGAATATTACAGGCTCCTTCTGAAAGAGGGTGTTTCTACCTCCCTACAATCTCTATACCCCCCACATATACAACCTCCCCAAAATCTAGACACACCACACACACACACACACACACACACACACACACACACACACACACACTTTGTTCTAGGAAAAGAGTCCCTACAACATCTACCATGGCTGGGGAAAAGAGTCAGTAAAGCTACTGAAGTGATGTTAGAATAGAGCTCACCACATTAAAGCTTAAAGGGAAACCAACAGTCCTGGGTAGCACCTCAGGAACTACAAAAAGAGTAAGTTATTTGTTTTGGCAGTTCTGGGGATTAAACTCAGGACCTC
Source organism: Micromys minutus (assembly GCF_963924665.1). Lineage (NCBI taxonomy): Eukaryota > Metazoa > Chordata > Mammalia > Rodentia > Muridae > Micromys > Micromys minutus. Next base: position 23,880,758 of record NC_137966.1, read on the forward strand.
ACACATGCTAGTTTTAGTTGCCCTGGTTTAGCCAACTCTCAAACAACACATTCTCATCCTTTACAACCCAAGATATCAAGGTTCCAATAAATCCCCTTTTCACAAAAAAGCCTTTTGACTCCACTTCAGTTAGAGCAGATCACTGCTTAGCAAAGCCTGGCTTTGTGATTTGCACTAAGCTTACAAAGCTTCAGGGCACACGCGTGACACAACATTCATCGTGTGCTTCCTCACTCTTCCAGTCACAAAGAGGACCATGTCCCTGGTTTCTCTGATGAGGCATTCTGGCACATTGCTGTTAGCACTCCACCTGTCCTATCTTAAATCACACCGTGATGCCTCTGGACTCTCCACACACTGTCTTGTGAAAAGACAACAAGTGACCTGCCTGGTTATTGGAATTGTCTTGGCCACTTAAGGCCCTCCCAAAACAAGAGGTGCTTCTGCATGAGCGAAATGCTATCCTGCTAAGATGGTGTGGTGTTCTCTTCCCAAGAGGAGTGAAGAACAGAAGTGTGCATGGCTGGCACTGACGCTCTCTTCTGGGCAACCTTAGCAAGTTTTATGTCTTTGAGGTTTGTGTGTGTGTGTGTGTGTGTGTGTGTGTGTGTTAAGGGGGTGGGGTTGAGACAGGGTTTCTCTGTGTAGGTCTGGCTGTCATGAAATGATCTCTGTAGACCAGGCTGACCTCCAATTCACAGAGATCCTCCTGCCTCTGCCTCCGGAATATTGGGATTAAAGCAGTGTACTACCAATGTCTCCCATCTTTGACTGTCTTTTAGCTTGCATCCCTTGCTGTAGTGAAACAACCAAAGTACGACAGGAAAAATCAAAGAGACTACATCCAACATTGTTGACAAGAAAGGTGGCCCTGGGCTTCACTTCCAACTCAGACAAAATAAAAGAAAATCCTCACTCTGTCCCCAAAATAGATCCTTTGAAAAATTAATTAAATTTTGCCATAACTTTCCCTCAACTCTGGTTATATTCACTCTGTCTACATAACTTCTGAAATACCAGTCAATATGGAAACTGCTAGTCACACACATACACCATGGAGCAAGGAAGAAAACCAAACAGCTTCAATCTCATCACAACTGAGGAGCAGAACTTAGAGGGCTTTGAGCTATAGTCTGAATTAGCACTACTTTCTAGAAATTGGAAATGCCTAATTTTAAAAAGTGGCTTAAAAATTACGTATGTACATCAAACTGTAAAGGCATTTGTTTCTTTGTGGGGAGAGGACGGATGTTCATCCACTTCTTACGTTCAAAAGACATCGCTCTCATTGCACGACGTTCTTTGGTCCACCTAAAAAAGATGGAGTTCAGAAAAAAACAACACTCGGGCAAAAAACATAACATAAAAGGCGAGCACAGCTTGTGCACCCAGAGGACCAGAGAGTCTTCTCAACCCTTCTAAGAGACGCCTTGTGTATCTACTGTCTCACTTCTTCCTGACACTTTTCAGCATTCAGTATAAACTAAACAAACGAAGTGGTAAAACCAAACAAAAAGCTACTCATGAAATATCAGCTACTAGATCCTTCAGAGCCTCTTCCTTCTCATCTGTTAGCACAACTAATCACTGACTGTTTAGTGTCCTGGTCTCCTCTCACTCACATGACTGGACCCTATGGAGCGCAGGGACTTACAGGCACCCACACATACTTACGAGTGCTGTGCTTTGGCACTGCAATACTTTCTGTTCCTGTCTGGTTCAATGACTTGGCCATTTCTCAGACACTGAGCACATACAAACTTTATCTCCATGTTAAGTAATCCAGGCATTATTTGATTACCAAGTACCTTGAACAATGAAAGATCAATTACAATAGAAACCACTTTTCAAAAAACAGCGTACAAAATTTCAATGCATTTTGATAGTTGTCTGGCTCTATGACCTGACAAATACATATATGCTGATAGTTAAACTAAACTGACTCAAATATACAAAAGAATCTAATAAAAAGATTATAGAGTTATAGATGCCAAACCTCAACTGAGAGAAGCTAGTTTTGGAACTCAGTGGCTTTTGGGTAGGTCAAGAATGATGGATAAGCAAGTTAAACCATGTAACACAAAACTTCAAAACATGACCTATTACCCTTATCCAAGAATTACTAAAAGCCAAGACCCAGTGTTTTCCCAAATGTGCTAAACAGGAAAACTGTGTCCTATGTCACAGATACCACAGGCTGCCATATGCTTGCACATCTGTCCATCTGTTTTCACAGAAAAGTTACACAACTGAACAAGCACTATGTAAAAGACCACAATCTATCACAAGTCCAGCACCAGCTCTGTAACTCCTGAAGGGCACCCAGATCGCAAGGAACGGGGAGATACCTGCACTCCAGGCATGCTTGCTTCCAAACTTCTCCAATACTGTTTGGATTGTTGAACAATATCATCATGAGAGATGCCTAGGAAATGTACAAGTTTCTCTTAAAGAACACATCACAGTAACATCTCAACATGGTGTCAGTCAGCCTAACAGAATTTTAACTCTCCAGGTCTCAGGTGCCTGGTCCATCAAGGATGAATGTCCACTGCATCACAGTTTTAAATGAGGTGTTTACAAGCACAGTCCTTTGTGTCTCTGAGGAATCCCTTCCCCAGTCATGAAATCCATGCTACATGTACAAATTTGTGTCAATGATTAACTGCATAAAAACGCATCTGAAATAGGCAATTCTTTAAAAATGCAAACAAACATTACAGTAGCTGAGCAAGATGGTCGTCCTAGAGTTTCAACTACTAAGAAAGCTGAGGTAGGATTGCAAACTAAGTCTACTGAGACTGCAGAGGGAGCGCAAGGGCAGCCCAACCATGTAGTGGTGACCTATCTGACATAAACAGCAGGAGATGAACTCGGTGATTGAGAGTGCACCTGGAGCACACATGGCCCTAAGTCCAATCCCACCAGAGGGATGGACCTGCACGCTTACATTTTTTATCACATGTAATTTATTTACACTGTCTGTGAATGCAAGTGGGACTCAGAGGACAGAAGGCATGTCAGTTTTCTTCTCACACGGATTCCAGGGATCCCACTCAGGTCCGCATGCTTGGCCTGAGTGCCTTTCCCACCAAGTGAGCCATCTCCCCAGCCCCAAACTGTTACGGAGAACTGGCTGGGAAGTCTGTCCCCTCCCCACCCGGTCCCGGCCTCTCTCACACAGAGACAGTATCAAGCTGACACACACCCACCTCTTTCATTCTGCATTATCCAGACTTTCAGTTCAATCAGACTATGAGCATAGAAGCATTCATCTTCCCTCACACAGCCATAACGGACTTCATGTCGACATAAATCAAGTTGACACTGCTTATGGAAAAAACGGATTTTGGAATACTTTACTGTGGTCTCTCTCAAAATGTGGACAAGGCACCTAAAACAAAACCAAAGTAACATTTTAATACTGCTCAGCCAACTTTGAAAACTATACATATACATACACATATGCACCATGTTAAGTTCTAGTTTGAAAAAAAATTACACAAACAACTTTTAATGGTATAACTATAGTTTAAAGAACAAAAAATACATGTCTTGAGAAGCTATAAATTAATGGACTTTTCTATACTAAGTACTCTAGTAATTCAGTACTTAATTCTCAAACAAATGAATGAAAATACTTTTTAACTTCTATTATATTTATTTAGTGTATACACACACACACACACACACAAATGGGATTAAAGTCATGTAAGCTCGCTGTTTTGCTTTTTGCTGGTTTCTCATTATATAACACCTGCTATCCTAACTTGCAATGTAGGTTAGGCTAGACTCAAATTTGTGGTTCTCCTCTTCTGCCTCCTGAGTGCTGAGATTATAGGCATGTGGCATAACTCCCAGCTAAAAGACATGTTAAAATAGTTATTACTTCTCCAAACAATAGAAGGGCAAAAGGAATACCTTCTGCTGACCTTTTCTCCAGCAGTGGTCTCACTGTGGAGTCCTAGCTGACCTGGGGTCCTGCCTTCAAGCTCTCTGCTGTGGTAACCACGTGCAGCTCTGTATCTACTCTACTTCTGCCTTTACTGGATCTATGAACACCTATCTCTGTCACTACAAAACAAGAGAAACCACCAACATACTTATTGTCCTCAAATTCGTGCTTTGTGGCCGGGTGAGAACACGCAGTGGAATTATCTTTATTTCTTTTACTTATCATTCTAGGTTTATGATCAAAACATTTCTGAAACAGAAAGAAAAGAAGGATTATCACACAAATAAACACAAGTCTAAGTTTTGTGCCCAGAATAGTGCCTTAGTTTCAGTATTTTTGTACATTTATAATGAATAATGTTGCCAACTGATACCCAGCACAAAACCTTACTACTATACTCTGCTCTGGTTGATTTAAGACATGATCTCTATAGCCCACGACACTGGTTTTGAACTTAAGAGTGATGTTCCTGCCTCAGACTCCTGAGCACTGGTGCTGAAGGCATGCACCACCAGGCCCAGCTTTCTTCTGTTCATTCAAAGAGCAGGAGTAGCTACTGGCTTAAGCCTCATACAGATCTGCCTGCCTTTACTTCCCGAGAGTGCTGGGTTAAAGGTGTGTCACCACACCTGGACATATTTAGTTTTAGTTTGTTTTTTGTTGAGACAAGTAGCCTTAGCTGGTCTGGAGCTCACTATATAGACCAGGCTGGCCTGGAACTCAGATCTGTCTGCTTCTGCCTCCCAAGCGCTGGGGTTAAAGACACGTACCACAGCGCCCAGCCACAACATTTTTAATGCAGTGCTGAGGCCTCCGTGCACACTAGGCTCTCCACCACTCTCACAAAATTTGACAGCAGAAAATGAGTCTGGGAGAAATCACCTCACAAAGAAATGTAAACTCTCCAAGGTGCTCCTGGAGAATTTTGACCACAGTAAGGCTGATCTTTCCATTGCCACCAAAGAAAGCCTCTCGACTGAATGCCCCTTTTCTTTCCAAGGTCCACACATCTATCTCTTCTTGGCAATAAGCAAATGTACAGTGGCCAGAATATCGACATTCATCCTCTGCAGCGACATCTGGAAAGGCAGGAGACAAGAGACACCTGTTTTTCCAGGGTCAGTGAACAGCAAGCACAGTTACAGTATCAGTGGAACATCCCAGACAATTCAGACAGTTCAAGCAAAAAAGTCACTCCAGTGCAGGAGGTGGTGGAATTCCGTCTTCCAGCTGAGCCACTTTTGATGGCAATGGGAAAAAGATGCAGGGCTGCATCAAGGTTGAACCCATTTAATGGAGAAAGTGGGACACGAGTCAGAAATGGGGTTAAATTACCAAAGCACATGTTACATATGTGTGGAATGTCATGTTTGGGCAGAAGAGAAGGCTTAACAGTTAAAGAACACTGGCTGCTCTTGTAGAGGGGCTCTGGGATTGCATCCCAGCATCCACACTGAGCTCCCCTTTGGAACAGCTTTGAATGTGCAGGCCCTGAACTTACAGGTACACAGACATATATCCATGTAAACACTCATATACATAAAATAAATGAAAATAAAACAAAAAGTAAAATACATCCAAAAATAGCAGTTTCCTTTCTTTCTTTCTTTTTTTTTTTTTTCTTTTTTCTTTTGTTATTCCTTAGTGGCTTTCAAAACACCTTAAACTGAATGCAAGTCTCCTCAGGAGCACATTCAGAGCTTCAGTCCCTGCTGTAATTCTATGAAGATGAAACTGAGTTCCACATTTAAAAATCTGATCTAGGCCTTGTCTCCGCAGACTATAAAATATATACAAATGTTAGAAGAAAAAAAAAACAGTAAAAATAACAGAAACTATAAACTGACCTGATCCAACATACTGCTGTGCCCCATCTAACCATCTTTGTTACTCTTTTTGTCTTTAAGGTTTATTTGTTTATTGTGTGTCTTAGTGTGTGTCTGAGGATGCCGGATTCCCTGGAACTAAAGCTGCCTGGAAACTGAACTCAGGTCCTCTGAAGAGCAGCTAGAAGTCTTAAGCACTAAGCCATCTCTCCACACCCTTGTCTAACCATTTTTAATAACAGGAAATATTGGAACAAATGTAGCCAACAGATACAGACAAGGCCTGGGGCAGACCGATTCCCCAGAAGTTGTTTAGTCAAGTAACATACACCACTTTATTAATTACAATAAATACCTTTGCATATATAATATGGTCCTTCATAATTTGTTTTTGTTGGTCTTGGACGTATTTTTTTCCATGATTTATCTTCAACATTTTTTATCCTACCAATTAAAATATCTTTCTTACATTTATGATCTAAATTAGCATGGTATGTGAAATCCATTAACTTAGGGCCTGAAAAAGACATAAAGAAGATTGTTCATTTTTTTGAGCAGAACAAGTGCCTTTCAGCTGTATGGACAGTTTATAAGCACTCATGAGCAGGTGACCATTGACCACCACTGGCCCGAAATCCCATCAGAAACAAACAGGCTGCCAAAGTGTTGTGCCTTGTCAGAAAACACAATGTCTCCTGTTCAGTGGCAGTGCTGCCGAAACGATCTGAATAGGAGGAGATCTAACTGCTCAGAACAGCAGAAACAGGCAACAATCTGAATAGCTTTGGGAGCAGACACTGCCTGCTCTTTCCACTGCTTCCTCCCTAACACTGCAAAGGCACCAGAGTCAGGGCTCTTTCCACCTGCTCACAGGCACCTCATGGCTCACACTTGCTGCCCGCTAGTTTGGTGTGCTGACCTGATTTTACAAAGCAGATCTGGCAAGCTTGCCTCAGCTCGTGGGTTCCTTCGAGGGGATGCCTAGGAGTCACTGGTGAAAATGGTTTAGTGATCATGCTTCCAAAAAAGTTTCCAAAGTCATTTTTAGGCTGAGTTGAAATTTCCAGAAAATTTTCAGAGGCAAACAAACTACCTGGTCCATTCATCTGCAAAAAAAGTAAGAAAACAAAACAAAACAAAAAACAAAACAAAACAGAAACAAGCAACAAATATTGTACTATCACTAAAAAAGACCTGAATTCCTGTGGAGATTAGGCCAAGACAGGTACCACCCTGTTCCAGTGTGCTTCTCTATGACAAACTGTCACTTTCTGCATTTCCCTTTCAACTCTGGGCCCCTTTAGTGACCCTCTAATGGCTGGTGCTACCTCACAACCGTTCTGTTCCCGCAGCAAGTGCATCCTTACACACTCTGCTCTATGTCTCCTTACTCTGTGGGGCTGCACTGAAGTGTGCACTGTCTGTGAGGTGACTGCTTTGCTCTGGAAGATCCAGTCACACACTCAAACATTTACACTGGATGTTCCGGATGAGTCTTACAAAACTATTCTCCACAGCACACAGAAAATTCAAAGGAGACTCTCATTGCCATCCACCATCTACAGAATTCAGTTACTTAAGTACAGGCCTATATTCAATCTTAGCGACAGATTCACAAAAGAGGAAGTGACACTTACAAGTAAAAGGGAGGAATTACTGTTCTTAAGCGTTGTTCCCTCTCTAGCAGTTGAGGTGGACAGATCTAAAATAATAAAAAGACTTCAACAGACCTTTTCACTCTACCCACAGAATCAGCACACAAGGACACTGCAGCTGACGATGGCGTCCCACAGCTCTCCCATCCCAATCCTATAAGCTCTCTGACTCACTACTGACAAAGAAGGCTTAGGGTCTTTCTTCTAGAAGCCATGAGCAAAAACAACCCTTAGCCAGTATTGGAAAATTATCTACAGCAGGGTCTACTGAATAGGACTAAGACAAATCTAAGAAAGTAATACCCATATTCAGTGACTGAGGAGACACCCTCCTCTCTGACACTAAGCAGCAGGTAGCTCAAGGGCCGTCTAGTCTCAGTCTACCATTCAATTACTTTCCCTCTGTCATGCCACAGCTCAAGGCTTTCAACTCTAAGTCTCTGAAACAGCCCTTTAGAATTTTACCCCTTAACTATATAACAGTGTCTTCAAAATCTAGAAAGGCTTTCCTCACTATTTATGGTGGCAGTGACACCAGGGTGCAGCTCAATAGTAGAGCACTTTACATATTATTTGTAACACTCCAGAAAAACAAAGCAAACTAACAACAAAATCCCAAAACCAACCGTTCTGCCTAGCATTGGTCAGACTAAGAGCTCAGTACTCCGTGATAAAATAAGGATGCAGGCTGCTGAGCTCAACAGATGAAGGCCAACCAGGTCTAAATGTCATCATGTTAAATCGGATGTGAAGCTAGTTTTGTTTTTCCAGCTCACATGCTTTAAGATGGGATCCACTTTCAATGCAGAATACAGTAAGTCATTTGCCCCGAAACAATGAACAGTAGCTTAGCCAATCATATGCTCTAAAGTCAATGACATTCCCATGCCTACCCAGCTGCCCTTGCTTCGTACTCTCAAACTGGCAGTTAAGTAAAGCCAAGTTCAAATCTGAAGGTTCCCTCTTTATAGTTTAACCACAATAAAAAACAATTCAAGAAACTACCACCTAACAGTGCTTCATGAAATTGTGATGCATATTTTTATTTTTAGAAAATTGACTATAGCTAGTAATAATTTAGGAGAAAGTCTTACCTCGTTTGGATTCAGTCACTGAAAATAAATTTAAAGAAGAGTAAAAGTCTTCCAAGGATGAAGTCAGAGGCGGAAAAAACTCTGCAAAGGAGGGCTCAGGAGCATACCTTGCACCAATGGGCAAGGCTCCATGCAGGGATGGTGTCCTGAAGGGCAAACTCGGAGCTGCACTGGCAGTCGGGAGGGGTCCTCTGACCAGGGTGGAGGACTGAGGAGAAGAAATGGCAACAAGATACAAGACCCTCTTCCATTGCTCTAGCTTCCTGCTTTACCACTAGCATATCAAAACAGACTTCCCCCACCCCTCCATGCCCCAAACTGAATGAGCTGCACAGAATGCTTTCATCCAAATAAAGGCTCACAGTCACAATCTTAGAGTGGTACTCTCTGCACACCACTCTCTGCCCATCACAGTACCCCACCCTGCCAGGATAGACAGAATCCTCTAAGATCCAGTTCACAACTATACTGAGTCTTGGTAGAAACTTTTAGATGACTTGAGCTTCTGATCTGCTGCCCCACCTCCCATGCCACCATGCAGCACTGAAGACATAACCCAGGGCTTCATGATTGCTATAAATCATGTCGCCCTTACCTCACTTTCTGCAACCGTTCTCTTACTTCCCCACTCACCCACACACAAACACATGCACACATAAGTAAGTGCTAAAACATAAAGACCGTGTGTGCTGTGTGCCTATGTATGCTGGTGTGCCTCTTCATGTGGGCATGTGTGAAGGGCAGTGGCCGATGTCAGGACACCCTCACTGTTCTACCTTATTCTGACACAGGGCGTCTTCTCTGAACCAAGAGCTTGGGACTCAGCTAGGCTGGCTGGCCAGTCTGGGAAGCAGCAGCCTCTGCATGGCCTAGATCTGGGCCTACAGGCAGGGAGCACATGTCCCCAACTGAGGTCCTTGTACTTGCAGTTACCCACCAAGTAAACTTAACACGTTAAAAAAGAAAACAAGCTTTTATTTTTAAAAGATTTGTTTATTTATATGTGTGGGTGTTTTGACTTCCAGAATTCTCTGAGAGTTACAGACAGTTGTGAGCCATCATGTGTCAGGGTGTTCTGAAAGAGTATGGCTTAACTGAGGAGTCATCTCACCAATCCAATGTTTAAGGTTTTTAAGGGAAATTTGTGTATGTATATGTATGTATATATGTATGAATGTATGCATATGTGTGTTTAAATTATATATATGTGTGTGTGTTTACATCTAACACACGTATAATATGTAACATATAAATAAATATATGTAACAATTATTTTTATTTTACATGTATAGATGTTCTACTTGTATGTCTGTGTACTACACATGTGCAGTGTCTTCAGAGGCCAGAAGAGGACATCAGATCCCCAGAACTAAAGTTACCAACAGTTGTACACTGCCATATAGATGTTAGGATTCAAACCTGGGTCCTCTGGGAATAACAGCCAGTGCTCTTAACTGCTGATCTCCAGTGTGTGTGTGTGTGTGTGTGTGTGTGTGTGTATGCACATCCATCCCTAAGTATTCACATAAGTCCAGAGGTAATAATCGACCTCATCCCTGAGGAGCTACCTACCTTGTTTTTAGGGCCTGGGCCTACCACCTAGCCTACACTATAGCTGAGCAGTAAGCCCCAGTAAGTTAGTGTCCACCTCTCCAGCTCTGAGATTACAACTGTATACTTTAGTCACTGAACCATCTCCTGAGCCCTCAAATGCCTGCTCTCTATCTGAGTGTTATGCTTAATCTTCCCATTCCGAAAACACTCACTACTTTCTAGACAGTGTGCTTCTTTGTTATTCGCAATGGCCAAGGTATCCAGCTATCCTCAGAAGAAGCAAATAAATGCCAAGGTAAGAAATCCAAAGTTAATCCTAGATGTGACACAAGTTACCTAGCATGTCACCTTATAATTTAAATGGGAGACAGCTATGTCCTTGAGAAAAGAAAATGGGCTTTGGAGACAGCTCAGTGGTTAAAATGCTTGTCGTGTAAGCTTGAGGACATGAATTCGATCCCTGGAACATTTATAAATAAAAAATTAATTAATTAATTAATTTAAGAGAGAAAGAGGAGAAGGGAGAAGGGAGGGGGAGGCGGGGCAGGGAAAAGAGGAGAGGAGAGGAAACAGCTGGGGAGATGGCTCCTCAGTTAAGTTGCTTCTTTTCCAAAAGACCAGAGTTCTGTTTCCAGCACCCATATGGGGTGACAACACATCTGCCTGTAACTCCAGGATCTCATTATGTACTCTAGCCTTCATGGGCACCTGTATATGTCACACACTCACGCACACACAGTCACACACACACACACACACACACACACACACACACACACACACACATACCATGCTCATGTTTCTTACCATAGAAACTAAATAGTGACACTCACCATAACAGCATCGTTTGTTTCTGGGGCAGAATCAAGAAGAGCATCTATTTCATCCCCAAGGACAATGTCATCGTCCAGAAAAGTATCTGATATGGTAAAGGGGATCTTCCCTCCATTTGCAAACACTGTGGATGGCAGAGGGCTCTCATCTACTTGCAGTTGCAAATCCGAAGTTACAGGCAATATAGGAACTGAGGCCAGCTCACTCCCAATGACATGAGAAAAACTGGATGTAGGAAGGGAGACAACCGAAAGTGCTTCTTGCCTTGGGGTTAACAAATCTGTAACACACATAGAAATTTACTCACTCTAAGACACTGTATTTACAAAGTAGGAGTGTTGTTGGGCCAATAACAGAGGACTTGAAGGCTAGGCGAAAATATGGACGGAGTCACAGCCTTGCTTCCATCACTGAGCAACGGCACTGGACAATACGATAAATATGCACAGCCCAACCCTAGCAAACTGGCAGGCATATTTCAGATCTCAAGTAAAAATGTACCTGGCTCAATATCTTCCACAGAATAGTGCACAGCCTAAAAATTAAAAAACAAAACAATGAATCATGTTTTCAAGATTCTAAACTCTAAAGCAATCTATAAAAATCCTTAAAAAGTAGTACAGATTTGCAAAGATATTTGAATACAAACAAGAAATCAAAGGAATAGTCTCCCATTCTATTTTGTCAATTTGTTTCCAGACAGGGTTTCTCTATATAGCCCTGACTGGCCTGGAACTTGTTCTGCAGACCTGGCTGGGCTGGAACTAAGAGAGCTGCCTGCCTCTGCCTCCTGAGTTCTAGGTAACTGAGTTCAGTGTTAACATCATGAGCTGCTGCTGCTGCTGCTGCTTCTCCTTCTTCCTCCTCCTCCTCCCCCCCTTCTTCCTTCCTCGTCCTCCTCCTTCTTCCTTCCTCCTCCTTCTCTTCTTTCCTCCTCCTTCTTCCTCTTCCTTTAAAACAGGGTCTTGTGTAACCCCAGTGGTCTCAGACTCAGGATGGAGCTGAGAAAGATCTTGAACTTCTGGTCTTCCTACTTCCATATCTGAGGTTACATAGGCATCATCAGACCTGGCTTCTTACTTTCTTTTTAAGATAGGTCTCACTGTGTTATCCTGACTCACCTCACACTCCTAGACTACAAAGTGCATGGCCACACTGGGAAACACCATGTACTGAGCAGACAGCTATTCCTCAAAGGCGATTTAGAAGGGAAGTGAGACTAATCTCTTCACCATCCACTAGCCCTTCACAATGGCTAGTGCCATCTCAACAACCACAAGACTTTACTTCAAGTTTAAAAAATAATAATAATTGTCAAAAGTGGTGGCAAACTCCTTTTAATCCCAGCACTCGGGAGGCAGAGGCAGATGAATCTCTGTGAGTTCGAGGCCAGCCTGGTCTACAGAGTGAGTTTTAGGACAATCAGTGTTACACAGAGAAACCTGTTTCAAACCAACACCTCCCCCTAAGGGGGAAAAATGAGACAGTGTTTAATTGTGTGGTCCTGGCCATCTTGGAACTCTCTATGTAGACCAGGTTGGCCTTGAAATCACAGAATTCTTCCTGCTTCTCTCTCTGCTTCTGAGATCTGAGATTAACAGCATGCATAGCCATTTCCTGAAAAAGTTATTTTATTTAACTTTTTTAGAATCTTAAAAATTAGATTTGTTCATTTTATTTCACCTGTGTTTTGGCTGTGTGTGTCTGTACAACACATGTGTGCTTGGTGTCCTGGAAGGACACAAGACATCAGATCCCCTGGAAGGGGAGTTTCTAATGGTTATGACCTGCCATGTGGGTGCTGGGAATTGAACCCGAGTCCTCTGCAAGAGCAATAAATGCTTGCCACTGCAGAGCCATCTCTCAGCTTCTTCTCTTTATTTTATTTTTTTCTTTTTAAACCCCAATGTTCTCAAAACTAGCATCTGGCCCAGAGCCACCGTTTTCAAAGGAAGCTGAACATCTAAGTGTTCACATCCTGTCACGTGTCTAGTGGCACGCAGGAAATGCTGGTTGAGACTAAAGTATAAGACTTGAATTGGTTTTTTGTTCTCTAAAATAATAGGAAGCCATGGCCAATTTCATGTTTAAGGAATCAAAGAGAACCACACTAAATATACAAAGAGCCCAGCTGCTAAGACCGCCATCCTGCTTTGAGTAGATAATAACCCTACCTTGGGAGCCCCATCCCCAGGCGCTGCTTCCAGTGAGAGCTGAAATAAAAAGAAACACAACTTCAAAACAGAGCTCAAGACTATAAACAAAATGAAACCAATTCTGAGAGACAATTTTCTCTTACCTCGGCTCTAACATATGCTTTCCTTATTTTAAATCCCAGTTTCTGAGCTAATTCTTGAGTCAGTTTTATTACATGTTCATCCTAAAAAAAGCAACATTCATGAATGTATCTGTAGTGAAGCAAGGAAGCAGGGCTGTGACATTTCCCATCTAGACACTTGCTTTGTTAGCTAACACACTCAACTGAAGCAAGCTGAAGGCTGTATGAAAATTTGGTTATCTAGCATGCCATTTCTCCACGTGAGAGCCATAAAATACTCATGCTGCAAACAGAGGAGCAGAAGCGCTCACTCCATACCTGAGGCACTGCTAAGGAACACTTTGCCACGGCATCATAGGCCTCTTTGTAGCGCCGTAAGTCACTTAGAGCCTTAGCCTTTCGATACAGAGCCTTGCAGTTACTGGCATTAACACTGAGGACAGTGTTGCAGTCTTCTAGAACTTTATCATGGAGACCCTGGAAGCAAAGGCGGAAAGAGAAGGTCAGAATCACAAGATTAATATCACACTCCATACCTGGTTCATACATGAAAACAAATACAAGATTCCATTTTATAACCTTCAACTTAAACTCAAAGTTCACAATGATATTTTTCATTTGAGTGATTGTCAGAATATTCCACATATGGGGTGGAAAGAGGAATCAGAAGGGAGTGCACCTTTGTGAAGGCAACTGGAGGGGGAGTGGGGATGGGAGCGGGGAAGGGAAGAGGGATAACATCTCAAATGTAAATACAGAGTATCTAATAAAAAAAGAGAAAAAAAAAGAATATTCCATACAGATAAAAGTAGGAAAAATACTTGAATATCTATATACTCCCTACCCCATATCAGACAGATATGAGTACTTGGTCACAGGGTCCTAAATCTCCAAGGAAAACAGCTTCTGAGCCATGTGCGCTCTATCCCTCCACCCCCGTCATCACTGCCTTTAAATCCATTAAAAATGACAAAAGTGGAGACTCGAGATGGGTAAGCAGTTAAGAGCACTGGCCGCTCTCCAGAGTTCCCAGGTTTAATTCCTCTTCTGGTCTCTACAGACACCAGGTAAACATGGCAGTGCACAGACACACAGGTAAGCACTCACACACACTGCACACAAATGGTGCATACATGCATGCTGGCAGAATAGAAAGCAAAATAAGTAAATCTAAGAAATATATATTTAAAGCCAAATTGGGGGTTGATGAGATGGCTCATCAGGTAAAAGCATTTGCTGTGTAACCCTCATGACCCACAGTGCAACTAAAGAACCAAAAGCTGTCCTCTGAATTCCAGGCTCTCATTCTGTCTGCCCTCCCCCATGTTAATATATAAAGTAAGAAATTTAAGTGCCAAGTGAGAAACTCTAGACAATGACAGTGTGCTAAGTATTTCAAGAGGGCTGAGGAAAGGGCTGGGATACGGCTCAGTGGTGGAGTGTGTGCCCAGCACATGCAGGCTCTCCGCTCCATTCCCAGCCCCACGAGAAAGAAAATAAAACTTCTTATTGAAAAACAAAACAGTAACAAAAATACTGCAGACTTATCTTGCAAGAGACTGCTCTGGATTGGGACCCAGAAGCCCTCTAGGAGCACAGATCTATAACAACTAACTATTCTTTGTAAAAAGAAAATTTAAAAAATAGAAGAAAAAGAAAAAGAAGGATTTGCCTATATTCTTACTACAAATAACACTTGCCCTGGTTTGAACACTGTATAGCACACACACCACTGATATACCACATGGTTTGTTACAAATCCCCACTGCTGATGCAATTTTAAAAGGAAAATATAATATAACTCCTAAATAGCTTAATGATCCAGAACCCACTGTAGAAAGCAACATGAGCCACCCACCAGTACATGAGCACAGTGGGCCAGTGGTCAGCGCAGTGGTGTCCTACTCTCACGCTAGGCTCTTGAAAGCACAAGGCCCAAGATTCCACACCTCATGCAGGGCAAAAATTAGGAAATGACTTTTTATTAATTTATTACATCACTGAAGAAAACCCTCTAGAATAATTTTAAAACTCCCAACTCACCATATTAGAGTAGCAGGCAATGCGATTTATATGAAGTTTTTCAATGATTTCTTTAGGAATTAAAATCTCTTCAGACTCTGCATAATTAGCTATACTCAAAGCTTCTGAGTACTGAATTAGAGAGCCACTCCAGTCACATGCCCGATAAATATCATTTCCTTCATTAAAAAGATTCCTCACGAGAGCATGCAAATACACCTAAAAAGAGAAAAAAATGCCTCTTGAAGCCAGAACAAGAGACAGAAATAAATATGCGTAAAACCCCAGAGAGCACTGCGGGACAGCAGGACAGAATTTCGGGAGGAAAAGGCTGCCATTGCCACCTCGGTACAAAGTTCAACTTGCCCACGTCCGAAAGAGAAAATACATTCCCCTTATCAGGAAAAGTAGGAACAAAAGCACTTTGTATGTGTGTCTCCGATTCTGTGCAGATAACAAACACTTGGTGAAGTCCTCAGTCAAGGAGTCTATTTTATATTTATGGCTTCAAATTTGCAGCCATTCCCCTGCCTCTGCTTCCCAAGAGCTGAGCTCACAGGCAGGAGTTACCACACCCAGCTTTATAACTTTTTTTTGACTAGTATTTCTGATAAGGCAACAGTAATAAATGCTTTCACTGTGCTGTTGTGTAGCACACTAGAAGACGTACATAGGGTGTGCACACAAGCACAGTACACTTTAGTATTTGCACGTCTTTACCAGTATGGTTGAACCTTTCCGTACTTCTACCATTTACATTTCTCCTCTAAAAGCATTATACTGTCCGCAGGGCTGGGAGGAGTGGTTGTGTGCAGGTCACTGTGCTTGAGTGGAAGCCAAACAATCAGTCAGAGCTGGAGACATGAGGCTAAATGCCTGGAGCCCTTCCTTGCTGAGCCTTCTCGGTGGCCCTGCATTTCTCCTTTCATTACGCTATTTGTTCAGATCATTTCCTAGTTAGGGAAGAGAAATGAAGCTGAGTCATTTGATGATTGAGTAATTAGACCCATGATTTGATAAGTACAAATAATGGCTTGATACTTTAAAGGACCCTTTCTCCCACGATATCAGGTCATTTTTTCAATCCTAGAAACACAAGTTTAAAATGACTAAATTACCAACGAATAAATCAGGCCCTGAAGCCTAATGTAGCCTGACATACATACCACTTAACCTGGGGGGGAGAGGAGACTGTCCCATGTGTGAAAAACAAAAGGATTTCTCTGGGTATTTCAGCTCAAATACTTTATGACTCTCCTCTATGGAGAGAGAAGAGGAAGAGGAGAAACTGAATACAGAGGAAGGAGGAAGGTGGACACTTGGAAACACACCCTGAGATTCAAAGCCACAATTCTGTAGTCCAAGGTCCAAAGGAATGACTAGTTCATTCCCAGCTCTTCCTTCCCTATCTACACAATCCTTCGCTGCTTTCAGGACTTACCAAAACTCAAAACAACAATAGCCCACTTTCTCTGTTGAATTCTATCTCACTTATTTTTCGGAAAATGTTAGTAAAATGTCAAAGGACTAAAACTGCACTAAGAGAGGGAAGAAGATGCAGGACAACTGTCCTGAACGCCCCGAAGGCTGCACTAAGCACAACAGGTTGGCGAGCCTTTTCTGTAAACACCAACAAGAAGACGGGGAAGCCTCTTTATGAAAGAGGACAGCTGGTCAGTGTGACAGTTAAAGCTAGATTGCCGACTCCTGATGCAGATTACAGTTCTTGAGCCCCGGTGTCCATCCATAGCCGTCCCCAGATCATTACCGCATACTGTTCCTGGGTCCCTGGGTATGACAGTGGAGACCTAAGAAGAAACAAATCTCTTGTAATTACCAAGTTCTACTAAAACTTTTGTTTGTTTGTTCTAAGGCAGTAACCCTGATTGGCCTGAAAGTGCTCTACCATGACAGGCCCCCTATCAGCATAATTCCCAGAAGTTGTCTTAAACTGTGCTTTTCGGGGGCTGGAGAGACGGCTCCTTAGTTAAAAGCACTTGGTGCTCCTGCAGAGGACCCTGATTCAGTTCCCAAAAGCCACATGACACCTCAAAGGTCCAACACTCTCTTGACTTCTGAGGGCGCCAGGCACACATGGAGGAGAAACACTTAAACACATAAAAATAAACTTTTAAAAAGATTGTGTTTTTAGCTTGGTATTGGTTCAAAACACTTTTTTCCCCTTCAGAAACTGTGTAGCCCTGGCTGTCCTGGAACTTACTTAATCCAGGCTGGCCTTGAACTCAAGAGATCTACCTGCCTCGGTAGATCCTAAGTGCTGGGATTAAAGACTCAAGAAACCACTGCTCAGTTTTGTTTTTTTAACACCAGGGTCTCAAGTGGTCCAAACTGGGCTCGAACGCCTCCTCATAGTCCCACCACTAGCTCCCAAATGCAGGAATTAGCACAAGTGCTAAGATTTCAGGCACGGAACACCATCAGTTACTTTTTCCTTAAGCTCAACACTTCTTTTGCATTTATTCCTTTTAAAAATAGTACAGCACTATTAACACATCCTGATCTGACTTACTGCAGGCCAATGTCTCCTTCTCAGAAGGAACAGAGAGGCCCTTCTGCCTGGGCATGAGCCCCAGGAAAAAGCTGTCTGTTACTGGTGCTGTTCTGAACAGGAAAGTCTGACGGCAAAAGTCCTCTGTGCTGCAGATGTTCACTTAGATGTTTAGTTCACCAGAATGTGTCTTATGGGGACACAATTCTTAAATCTACATTACAAGAAGACACCGACACCGTAACATCGGAGCTCTAGCCCTAAAAACCAGCAATAAAAATAATATAAAATATCCAAGGGTAAGGAAAAAAGTGTACGCACGGAAATGCGTCATTTCTAACCCAACTTAAATGCTATGAGATTTCCAGCCTTGCTAGGTATGGTGGCTCATGCCTAGACACTGAGGCAGGAGGGTTGCTAAGAGTTTTCAGCTTCCTTGGGCTACAGTGTGAGATTTTATCATAAAACAGAACAGCACAATTCCAGGAAAGCTCAAGAGTTCTCTGACTCTCTATGTGTAGACTCCATAGTGCGAGGAGCCATCAGACAGGCGCACCAGCCATGAAGTGCCACGCTCTTACTGGATGAACTGGAGGCCTTCCTTAATGCTGTGCTGCCTCTTCCTTCTCTCCTCGGACACACTGGACATGTTACCCTGTACATCCACTTGCTAAGAGCAATCTGAAAAGAAACAGGCACAAAATTACTGCCAGCAATTCGGGATCCCCCATAAAACACCCATAAATTTAGGCCCTTCACTTAAGCCAGGACACACCCACCTCCAAAAGTCCTAGGCACTGAGGAGCCTGAAAGGCCTTTCTTTGGGTTCCTGTGGTCTTGTGACTGCCAATCCTGTCTGCCACCCCCACCCAAATGGCCTCAACTCAAAGTCACATAGCCCCTCCCCACTCGAGGGTTTGTTTCTTCCCTGTCAACTCACATGCATGAACTACCACAGAACAATCTCAGCCTTGTTGAGCTTTTGGAAGATCTCCAGAAAAGAAGCCTTTGCATCTGCCTGCCCTGGAGGACCCTGACTTCGGAGAAAGCAGAGCCAGCGCTCCTGAGCTCTGACAGCCTAGACCGAATACAGCGACTTCATGCTACAGCTATCCAGCCCTCTGAGCAGCCTTCACGGAGTAGTTCCCAGCAAGTTAAAGTGAACCCCTGAGAAGGACCCCGAGATAAAGAATGGATTCTGTGGGTTGGCAACATGGCTCAGTGGATAAGAACTGGTTGCTCTTCCCAGACTTGGGCTCAAATCCCAGAACCCACACTGGCAGTTCATTTCTGAGATGTCAGCTCCAGGGGATCTGGATCTTTTCTAGCCCCACACAGGCACTGCACGCATGAACTTTTAAAGCATACATCTCCTGATCCCCAAGCTAGGCTCCCAGGCTCAGCATCTGATGTGAGCCTTGGTGCTCACTTGTGTAGTACCCTCTACGCTGCTAGGCCAGCGGTCTCTATCCTCTATCTGTGCAAATCGAACAGCTCCAGATACTGCCAAACATCCTTGTGGGGGACGGCAGGGGAAGGGGTATCCCATCACCCTCCTCTAAGAACTGGAACCAACACTGAACAGTCTGGTTCACCACTGTGTGCCACTGTGATGTCATGGTAAGATACACAGGGTTGGACGCCTGGCGGCTGACACATTTTTCTGGTCTTTCCAACACTGCCAAGTGCTAAGTATTTGATACTTAGTGTAAATGCAGCACTCAGAAAAGACATCTACCACTGTTTTTAAATATTTCCCTACCTAAGCCAGGCGTGGTGGTGAACATGGGCGTTTAATCACAGAGCGAGTAACAAGACAACCAGGGTTACACCCTGTTTCAAAAAACTTAAATAAGTAAATATAAAAATAAAATTCTGCGTTTTTAAAACTCCACGAACTGGGAACTGGAAAGATGGCTCAGTGGTTAAGAGCACTGGCTACTCTTCCTAAGACCCAGGCTCAAGCCCCCAACACCCACATGGCGGCTCATAACTGTCTGTAACTTCTATCCCAAGGTACCTAACACCTTCTAGAACCAGGCATGCAATTAGTACACAGACATGTGTTTTGCCTGCACAAAACACCCAAACATACATTCAATACATTGTTTTGTTTTTTTTTTTTTAAGTTCATAGCACTAAAGTAATAAAATGACATTATTTCTGGAATTTAGGGGTTATTTTTGGTTTGGTTTTTTTTTTTTTTTTTTTTTTTTTGAGACAGGGTTTCTATTTAGCCCTGGCTGTCCTGCAACTAACTCTGTACACCAGGCTGGCTTCAAACTCCAGGTTAAAGGCATGCACCTCATACCACCATTTTTAAAGGAAGAAAGCAATTTTAGTTTATCACCTTACTTTCGTTTGTGCTTTTATTCTGTCTTTATCTACAGTGCTAGGGGATAAACCTGAGGCCCTGAATCAGTCAGCACTGAGATAACTGACTACCTACCATACCCACCTCCCACCTTACTCTTCAGACAATGTTTTTCCTTTCTTTCTTTTCATTTTTTATTATTTATTTATTTTGGTTGTTGTTTCAAGACAGGGTTTCACTGTGTAATGCTGTCCTGAACTCCTTCTGTAGATCAGACTAGCCTCAAATTCACAAAAATCCACCTGCCTCTGCCTCTGCCTCCCAAGGGCTGGGATTAAAAGTGTGTGCCACTAAATGCAGCTGAGAAATTTTCTTTACAGAGAAGAACACAAATGCAATACCCCACTACCACAAAGTGTGCAGTTGTGTTTGCCACATTTGGGGAAATCTCAGGAGTCAACAAACCCCTGGGACAACCACCTTCTCGATCTCTGTGTCTCCCCTGTCAGACAGCATGAGAATTCTTCTTAAAAGTCCAGTAGTAACTTCTCAGAGAAAAGCTATGCTACCCGACTGTCAGTCCTTCCTCACTCTCGCTCACAGTCATTCCTAGGCTACCCCTACCTCACTTGCTGCCCTATCGTCACAATCTGAGCCTCATCTTCACCCGGCCTCCCCTTGGGTGAGTACCCGAGCTTCATCTGCCCCATTTCTCAGTTATCTCTATCCTTTCCCCTACAGGACCGGTAGCTCAGCCTCTGACCTCACCATCATCTCTGAAAGAACTACAGATAGCTCTCTGCCTCTGACAGTTCCACCAAGTGCCACAGAGATCTTTTAAACTGTTTACAAGGCACTACAGCAGGGAAGAAAATGTCTCCTTCCCAACAACACTGTCACATCTGCCTACCGCATTTGCCTTCCCCCAAGGCAACCAGTCACTGCTTCCAGTCTCCTGTGTGTCCTGCCAAAGATAACCTAAAGAAAGCCCTTTACCTTAAACCAGGCCTGGTGGCACACACCTATAATCATTCAACAACATTCAGGAAGAAACAGAAACATCACAAGTTTTAGGCCATCCTTAGCTACATACTGCATTCAAAGTTAGCCTGGGCTACAAGTAAAATTTTATTTTTTTAGAAATGTATTTATTTCATGTAAGTGTATGAGTACACTGTTGATGTCCTCAGACACACCAGAAAAGGGCATCAGATCTCATTACAGATGGCTGTGAGTCACGATGTGGTTGCTGGGAACTGAACTCAGGACCTCTGGAAGGGCAGTCAGTGCTGTTAACTACTGAGCCATCTCTCCAGCCCCTCAAGTAAAAATTTTAATTGTAACTCTTTCCTCAGACTTAAGACTTTCTGTGAACCAGATCTAAAACAACAACCAAGTCAGATGATGGTGGCACACACACCTTTAGTTTCAGCACTCAGGAGGCAGGGGCAGAAGCATTTCTGTGATTTGGAGGCCAGCCTGGTCTAGAGAGTAAGTTCCAGGATAGCCAGGGCTACACAGAAACCCAGTCTCAAAAGCAAACAAACAAAAACCTAACGAAACAAAGGCAAGTGGTTCAAGGAGCATTTTGAGCCGAGCATCTTGCAGCAGTGTGTGCTCTGCTGACTCTTCACTTGGCCAGCCCTGGGCAAGAGGGCAAAACGCCACACCCTGCCTGCTGCACGCAACACAGGTAGACGAACCCTGCTAAACAGCTTCTCCATTCCCTGAAAAGGCTTCTCCCTTCCCTGAGACAGCTTCTTTCTTTTTGAGATAGCTCTCTTTCCTGGAAACTGAAGGTGGTTACACCAAACAGCACCAGAAAGTTAACTCCTCATTTGAGCTAAGCCTTTCCTTCACCCCAGCAGGAACACTTTGAGACAGCCAAAAGATTCTGGATTCTGTAAGGGAATCAGCCTCTCGCCAAACAAGGCAACTCACAGGGAATCCTGCATCTCATATATAAACCTGGGATTCTTCCAAGGAAAAGCTTTCATTGAGATCATTTGTTCAATGAAACAGTGGTTGTGTGCTCCAATCCCCAGGAGGCCCTCCGGCTCAAGGGCTGACATTTCTTGTCTTCTCACCATGCAACCCCCGCCTCCAAATTCACATCCTCTCTTACCTTTTATAATGCTATGAAATTAACTAAACAACACATTATTAAACTTGTAAAATTGAAAACCAAATTTGCAAAATTCTTGTTGGGGCAAAACATCAATGGAGTTACTCAGAAAGCCGTGGCAGAGCTGCCAGACACATTAAGTAGTACTGCCAAACCTGATGACCCTAGTTGGATGCCCAGCCCACATGGGAGACTATGTTTTTTAAAAAAAGTGTGTATGTGTGGTGGTGGTGGTGGTGGTGGTGGTGGTAGTGTGTGTGTGTGTGTGTGTTTGTGTGTGTGTGTGTGTGTGTGTGTGTGTGTGTGTAGAGGAGAAGGGAGGGAAGAGAGCAAGCACTCATGAATCACTTTTTCTTCATTTGTATATACCTCGGAAGTTTGTTGCAATTGCTCTGCTGTTTGAACTGCTCAGCTGGTTTGGAAGTCCAGGGTTCTAAGGCACCCTCCCACTTCACTCTTGGGCTGAGACCACAGCACCAGCTGACACCTGGCACTGGAAGCACATTTCACTTGAAGACCATGGAGAAAATGTGGGTTTGCTGAGACAGGGCACACAAAGGTATTATCTAGAAAGCAAATTTCCTCCCGTGGTATTCTGTCTAAAGATGCTTTGATTTCTACGTCCTTCTTAACTAGCTACCCAAACTGTTTCCACAGTTGACTATAACCAGTCACTCAAAAATAGATTGAACACACCCAAATACGCTGATTTCAAAAATCAGTCAATATTAAAACCTTACCCCTAACAAATGAACACTTACTAATAGATCTACCAGAAGGGAAGAGCCTGTAGGTCAGAAAATAACCCCCAACCAAAAGTCACAGAAACACAGCTGGGAAGGAGTGTTCCAGTTCATCTGGAGGACACCAATGAAGTTGTTCTTTGCACAATACCCCTCTACAAGTACTGAGGATATTCAACCGCAATAATTCGACCTTTTCCCATCTGTAGCTCACCGTGCTGGTCCAACAGAACAGAAAGGGAAACTTTTCAACAGAGAAAACAGTCCATGCACTTGATTTAGTCCAAAGATGAAGAGCACTACACCAACACTAACCCTGCCCCCCACCCCACCCCCACACACAGAGCAGCTCTGCTCATCAGTTCTACTGAGGTGAAAAGAACCTTGGATTGCTTAAGAACCTCCAGAAAAAGCAGCCACTACCAAAAGAAGCAGGAAAAGAGCAGATGGCAAGGGCTCCAGCCCCTCCCCCATTCCAACACTCCAATTGAGCGTTGTCCAATCGAAATACGATACTGGCCGTGTGTGCCATTTTAAATTACCAAGTGGCCATTCTAAAAAAATAGAAAGAAACTGGCCAGACTGTTTTTATTCTAACGTAGCCACACAGGTACCACGTCAAGTAACTGTAACACACTGCAAAACAGAAGCTTATTTAAGCATAGGAGCTTACCAAGGAGATCTGTTTCGTTCCTTTTTCTCCTCCCAAACTAAATCTTTCAAATCAGACTTTAAAACTAAAACCAGAGCGGGGCGGTGGTGACACATCCCAGCATTCGGTCGGTAGAGGCAGGCGGGTCTCTAAGGTCAGGTCCAGCCTGGTCTACAAACTGAGTTCCAGGACGGCCAGGGCTACACAGAGAAACCCTGTGTCGAACAAAAATTGAAGTCAGAAGTGTATCTCAGTTCTTGCCTCATTCGAGTGCTCGACGGCCCCACATGACCAGTAGCCACAGTACTGGACAGCGCAAATCTACACCAGACCCTCGGGGTCTTAAATACCTAACACTATGACCCTCTTTGATCCCTTAACATCTGGGGACTCGAAAACGCCCAACCCCGGAATAAAGTCACCCAATCAGAGCGCAGGCGCCACCCCTTGGGCCCAGCCAAGACCTTCCAACCTGACCACACCCCTGCGCTGACTACCCCTAACCGGAAATTCCCGCTAATGGGAACTGACAGCTCTCCATTCTTTAAGGGTGGGGAAAAGAAAACCGAGAACCCCCGTACAGTCTCCGAACCCCGGCGGAACACCGGAAACCAGTCGCCACCCATACGCGGGGTGGGCCGCGCAGAACACCCGCAAGGGGGCGAACCCGACACCGGCGAGCGCGCGTCACCAAACCGAGACACTAACACGGACCCCCGCGACCACCCAGCACCCGGGAATAACGAAATGCTAAACCACCAAAAGCGAGTGCGCGGACGTCGGCCAGGCAGTCCCGGTGGCAGGGGCCGCCGCGCGTGCCCGGCTCACGACCCCTGGGGTTCCCGTGCAGCCGGTTCCGGGGTCCGCGCCCCTCCCCCGCCTGGAGTCCGTTAACGGCCGCGCGAGCTCACGAGCGACGGCGGCGCGCGCGAGACTGGAAGGACGCGACCCTCCCCGCGGCGCCCGCGTCCCCTTCCCTCACCTGCGGGGCGGCACCCGGGACGCGGAGGGCGCGGAGTGTGGAGGCGACAGCGGGATGTGCGTTCACCCGCTCCAGCTCTCACGGTCTCGCAGCTTCCCCGGGCGACCCGCCGCAGCTGCCACCCCTCGACGCTCGCGGAGGCGCCCTCTGGCGGCGGGAGGCCTCGCGCGCCGCCCCGCAAACGCCACCATTGGCTGCGCTGCCAGCGTCAGGCCGGGGATGGAGGCGCCACGTCGGGGCCTTGGGGCTGCGGAAGCGGCGGCGATAGGCGGAGGCCGGGGCGGCCACACGGAAGGGGGTGAGCGACGGCGAGCTGGGGAGCCCAGTGTCCTCGCCCTCTCCCACGCCGCTTGGGCGCCAGAGTAGGACTGAAAGGAGACGTAGATTCATCTGCGCTCCAGTCACTTTCTCCGGAATTTGTTCCCTGCAGTAACTTATCCAGAGCGTCCTGCTTTGCAGGTTACCGTCACCCTGAAAACAGCCATACAATCGTGTCCTTTCAAATGAATGGCAGGCATAGGGACCCGCGTTGAACAGGGAGGTGACCTAAACTCATTCGGTTGCCGAAAGCATCACTCTCTCCGAAACCTGTTCTCATTCCCTATCCCGTGACTGATGCTTTACACGTCGTTACTATTTTTATTATCTTGAAAACAAGATGTGGAACTTTGACAAATGAATGGTAGGGACAGATCTCGAAGCCAACACAAGCTTTATAGTCTTGTTCTCCCTGGCCTTCAGATCTCAGATTTCGCTGTATTCGCCCCCGTTTCAGTGGCCAGGGGGTACCCTAGCCCAGAAAGAGCACTGGGTAAGGCTGAGTCCCTGCGAAGGGAGATTGCTCCCAGGCAGTGAGGAAGAGCCTGAACCCGAGAAGCTGAGAGACAGGAAGACCAAAGTAGTGTGTGTGTGTGTGTGTGTGTACAAAGCTCAAAGAGAATAAGCTACTGCGTGAAATTTGGAATTCAATATCTGAGATGGAAATTGCAAGGTCTAATTTACAGATTTTTTTTTAAATTGGAGAACTCTATTTAAAAAAAAAAAAACAAAAGTAAATGTACAAATTTTAAGCATTTTTGCATAAAAGTATACCAATACATTTTTTGTCATTGCTTGGCTTTTTTAAAATAAGGTTTGATAGTGTGCATTAAGACCTTACTAGTTACAATGAGCATAAAGTACATGTAAAACAGGATGTAACCTGGAATTAGTCAAGGTTTTCTTGGTGTGTAAGGAGTAAACATAATGGTTTTTTCTTCTCTCTCTCTCTCTCTCTCTCTCTCTCTCTCTCTCTCTCTCTCTCTCTCTCTCTCTCTCTTTTCTTAAACTTCACACAGTCTGTGAGTTGTTTCTGGGGTGTTCAGAGCTTTCTGGGGTTAGTATCCAATTATCAGTGACTGCATATTATGTCTGTTCTTTTGTGACTGGGTTATCATGCTCAGGATGATATTCTCTAGATGCATCCATTTTCTTAGGAATTTCATAAGGTCATTTTTTCCGATAGCTGAGTAGTACTCCATTGTGTAAATATACCACAATTTTTGTATCCATTCATCTTCTGAAGGACATCTGGGTTCTTTCCAGCTTCTGGCTATTATAAATAGAGCTGCTATGAACACTGTGGTGCATGTGTCTTTGTTGTATGTTGGAGCATCTCTGGGGTATATGCCCAGAAGTGGAATAACTGGGTCTTCAGGTAGGACTATGTTCAATTTTCTGAGAAATCGCCAGACTGATTTCCAGAGTGGTTTTACCAGCTTACAATCCCACCAACAGTGGAGAAGTGTTCCTCTTTCTCCACATCCTAGCCAGCATCTGCTGTCATCTGAAGTTTTGATCTTGGCCAATCTAACTGGTGTGAGGTGGAATCTCAGGGTTGTTTTGATTTGCATTTCCCTGATGGCTAATGATGTCGAGCACGTAGTTAGATGCTTCTCAGCCATTCAATATTCCTCAATTGAGAACTTTTTGTTTAGCTCTGTACCCCATTTTTAATAGGGTTGTTTGATTCTCTGGTGTCTAGCTTCTTGAGTTCTTTGTATACCTTGGATATTAGGCCTCTATCTGATGTGGGGTTGGTAAAGATCTCTCACTCTGTTGGCTGCCGTTTGTTTTCTTGACAGTGTCTTTGGCCTTACAGAAACTTTACAGTCTCATTAAATCCCATTTGTCAATCTTTGACCTTAGAGCACGAGCCATTGGTGTTCTGTTTAGGAAATTTTCTCCTGTGCTTATGTGTTCTAAGGTTTTCCCGACTTTTTCATCCAATAGTGGAGATCTTTGATTCACTTGCACTTGAGCTTTGTACAGGAGATAAGAAAGGGTCTATTTTCATTCTTCTGCATGGTGAGTGCCAGTTGGACCAACACCGTTTGTTGAATAGACTGTCGTTTTTCCGTTGAATGGTTACAGCTCCTTTGTCAAAAATCAGGTGACCATATATGTGAGGGCTCATTTCTGGATCTTCTATTCTATTCCATTGATTCACGTGCCTATTTCTGTACCAGTACCATGAAGTTTTCAGCACGATTGCCTTGTAATATGGCTTGAGGTCAGGGATAGTGATTCCCGCAGATGTTTTATTGTTGTTGAGGATAGATTTCGCTATTCTAGGTGTTTTGTTATTCCAGATGAAATTACACATTGCTCTTTCCAACTCAATGAAGAATTGGGTTGGTATTTTGATGGGGATTGCATTGAATCTGTAGATTGCTTTTGGTAAGATGGCCATTTTTACAATGTTGATCCTTCCAATCCATGAGCATGGGAGATCTTTCCATTTTCTGAGATCTTCCTCAATTTCCTTCTTTAGAGGTTTGAAGTTCTTGTCATACAGATCCTTCATTTGCTTAGTTAGAGTCACACCAAGGTAATTCATATTTTTTGTGACTATTGTGAAGGGTATCTTTTCCCTAATTTCTTTCTCCACATGTTTGTCCTTTGAATAGAGGAAAGCTACTGATTTGTTTGAGTTAATTTTATATCCAGCCACTTTGCTGAAGTTGCTTATCAGCTGT
Source organism: Micromys minutus (assembly GCF_963924665.1). NCBI lineage: Eukaryota > Metazoa > Chordata > Mammalia > Rodentia > Muridae > Micromys > Micromys minutus. The sequence continues at coordinate 23,908,318 of NC_137966.1, forward strand.
AGGAGTTCTCTGGTGGAATTTGTGGGGTCGCTTAAGTACACTATCATGTGTAATCTGCAAATAGTGATGTTTTTACTTCTTCCTTTCCAATTGGTATCCCTCTGATTTGTATCCCTTTGATTTCCTTTTGCTGTCTAATTGCTCCGGCCAGGACTTCCAGTACTATGTTGAATAGGTAGGGGGAGAGTGGGCAGCCTTGTCCCTGATTTTAGTGGGATTGCTTCAAGTTTCCCACCGTTAAGTTTGTTGTTGGCTGTTGGTTTGCTGTATATTGCTTTTATTATGTTTAGCTATGGGCCTTGGATTTCTGTTCTTTCCAAGACTTTTAACATGAAGGGGTGTTGAATTTTTTCAAATGCTTTCTCAGCATCTAGTGAGGTGACCATGTGGTTTTTTTCTTTGAGTTTGTTTATATGGTGGATTACGTTGATGGATTTCCGTATATTAAACCATCCCTGCATCCCAGGGATGAAGCCTACTTGATCATGGTGAATGATCGTTTTGATGTGTTCTTGGATTTGGTTTGCAAGGATTTTGTTGAGTATTTCTGCATCAGTGTTCATAAGTGAGATTGGTCTGAAGTTCTCTTTCCTTGTAGGATCTGTGTGTGGTTTAGGAACTAGGGTTATTGTAGCCTCAAAAAATGAGTTAGGTAGTGTTCCATCTGACTCTATTTTGTGGAATAGTTTGGAGAGTATTGGCATTATGTCGTCAATAAATGTCTGATAAAATTCTGCACTGAACCCATCTGGACCTGGGCTTTTTTTGGTTGGGAGGCTTTTGATGACTGCTTCTATTTCTTTAGGTGTTGTGGGATTATTTAGATGGTTTACCTGATCCTGGTTTAACTTTAGTATCTTATATCTGTCTAGGAAGTCATCCATTTCCTCCAGATTTTCCAGCTTTGTTAAGTATAGGCTTTTGTAGTAGGATCTGATGATTTCTTGAATTTCCTCAATTTCAGTTGTTATGTCTCCACTTTCCTTTCTGATTTTGTTAATTTGAATACTCTCTCTTTGCCCTCTAGTTAGTCTGGCTAAGGGTTTATCAATCTCGTTATTTTTCTCAAAGAACCAGCTCTTGGTTTCGTTGATTCTTTGAATGGTTCTTTTTGTTTCTATTTGGTCTATTTCTGCCCTAAGTTTATTTCTTGACGTCTACTCCTCTTGGGTGTATCTGATTCCTTTTTTTTGTTCTAGAGCTTTCAGCTGTGATATCAAGTTGCTGGTGTATGCTCTCTCCAGTTTTTTTGTTGAAGCACTCAGAGCTATGAGTTTTCCTCTCAGTACTGCTTTCATTGCATCCCATAGGTTTGGGGATGTTGTGTTTTCATTTTCATTGAATTCTAGAAAATCGTTAATTTCTTTATTTCTTCTTTGACCCTGCTATCGTTCAATAGAGTGTTGTTTAGTTTCCATGTGTATATGGGCTTTTTGTTGTCTTTGTTGTTATTAAAGACCAGCCTTAGACCATGGTAATCTGAAAGGATGCATGGGATTATTTCAATCTTCTTATATCTATTGAGGCTCGTTTTGTGACCAATTATGTGGTAAATTTTTGAGAAGGTGCCGTGAGGTGCTGAGAAGGTGTATTCTTTTGTTTTAGGATGATATGTTCTGTAGATATCTATTAATTCCAGTTGGTTCATAACCTCTGCTAGTTTTACAGTGTCCTTGTTCAGGTTTTGTTTCCCTGATCTGTCCATTGGTGAGAGTGGGGTATTAAAGTCTCCCACTATTATTGTGTGGGGTGCAATGTATTTTTTGAGCTTTAGTAGGATTTCTTTTATGAATATGGGTGCTTTTGTATTTGGAGCATATATATTAAGGATTGAGAGTTTCTCCTGACAAATTTCCCCTGTAATTAGTAAAAAGTGTCCTTCCTTATCTTTTTTGATAACTTTTGGTTGAAAATCTACTTTATTCAATATTAGAATGGCCACTCCAACTTGCTTCTTGGGGCCATTTGCTTGGAAGGTTTTTTCCCACCCTTTTACTCTGAGATAGTGTCTGTCTTTGTCTCTGAGATGAGTTTCTTGTTTGCAGCAAAATGCTGGGTTTTGTTTATGTATCCCATCTGATAGCCTATATCTTTTTATTGGGGAATTGAGTCCATTTATGTTAACAGATATCAAGGAATAGTGGTTGCTGTTTCCTGCTATTTTTGCTTTTGGAGGTTCAATTGTGCCTGTATGTCTTTCTTCTTTTGGTTTTCTTGCTTAGGAGTTTTCTTGTTTTTATTAGAATGTAGTTCCCTCGTTGTATTAAGTTTTCCCCCTATAATTCGTTGTAGTGCTGGGTTTGTTGTTAGATATTGTGTAAATTTAGTTTTGTATTGGAATATCTTAGTCTCTCCATCTATGGTGATTGTTAGTTTTGCTGGGTATAGCAGCTTTGGCTGGTACCTGTGCTCTCTTAGGGTCTGCATGATGTCTGTCCAGGCTCTTCTAGCTTTCATAGTCTCTGTTGAGAAATTGGGTGTGATTCTGATTGGTCTGCCTTTATATGTTACATGGCCTTTTTCCCTTACTGCTTTTAATTTTTCTTTGCTTTGGGCACTTGGCGTTTTGACTATTATGTGTCGGGAGGAATTTCTTTTCTGGTCCAACCTATTTGGAGTTCTGTAGGCTTCTTTTATGCTCATGGTCATCTCATTCTTAAGGGTAGGGAAGTTTTCTTCTATGATTTTGTTGAAGATATTTACTGTGCCTCTTAGTTGATGTTCTTCGCCCTCTTCTATTCCTATTATCCTTAGGTTTGGTCTTCTCATTGTGTCCTGGATCTCCTGGACATTTTGGGTTAGGAGCCTTTTGGTTTTTGCATCTTCTCTGACTGTTTTTGTCTATGTTTTCAGTGTTGTCTTCAGCCCCCGAGATTCTCTCTTCCATCTCTTGTAGTCTATTGGAAATGCTTGTATCTGTGACTCCTGATTTCTTTTTTAGGTTTTCTATCTCTAAGGTTGTCTCTTTTAGTGTTTTCTTTATTGTGCCCATTTCCGTCTTAAATTCCTTCTTCCAGTCCTTCATCTCTTTGGTTCTGTTTTTTTTCTAGTTCTTTGAGTTCTTTGAGTGTTTTCTTGTTTCCTCTTTAAAAACTTCTAATTTTTTTATGGTTTTCCTCCCGTTCTTGATTAAGGATCTCTATCATCATCTTGAGGTATGATTTCAGGTCTGAGTCTTCTTTTTCTGGAGTGTTTGGTATTCTGCTGTTTGCTGTGATGGGAGAGCTGGGTTCTGGTGTTGCCAGGTTGTCCTGGTTTCCCTGGGGTACGTTCTTTCGCTTTCCTCTTGCCATCTTGTTGTCTGTAGTTATACGTGGTTTTGTCAGTGATTGGTTCTTGCCTCTCCCTTGTACCTGGCCTGTGTCCCTGGATCTCCTGATCCCCAGCTAGTCAGAACGCCTTCTCACCAGGCCTCTGTCCCTGGATCTCCACTGTTCCTGGTATCGAATGGTCTGAGCGCCCCCTAATTTACAGTTTTAAAAAGTTTCTTCATGCTCTTGGGCAGATATTTAGAACGGATAAGCAGAAAAGCGCGAGGGGCTAAGGATGTAACTTAGTTGACAAAGTGTTTGCCTAGCATGCACAAAACCTTGGGTTTGATTTCCAGCACCAAGTAAACTGGGCATGGTGGGATACTCTTGTCATGGAAGTACATGGGGTGGGGAGGGAAATTAGGAGTTCCAGGTCTTCTTTGGCTGTGAAGCAAGAGCTACCTAGGCCCAGGACCACTGGGGACAGAGTAAAGAGCTTATGTTAAAACGAAGACCCTGAGATGTGCTCTGTCTGGACCCAAAGTATAAGCCCAGGACGTTGTCAGTACTATGATAGTACAAAGGGAGATTCGAAGAGATTGTATGAACTTCCTGTTGTTACTGTAACAACGGCCTACATAAACTTAGAGTTCTAAAGGATGGGGTGTGCTGTAGATGTGTCACTGGGCTGAAGTCAGGGTGCTGACAAGGCTTATTTCTTCTGGAAACTAGGCATGAGCCCTTGCCTCTTTTTAGCTCCTAGAAGCCTCCAGAGCCAGTATTTTCCTCTTTGAATGAGGTCTCTTTACCACACCTCCTCTGATTCTTCTGCTTTCTGCTTTCCCTCAAGAGCACTGGCAATTGCATTTGAACCATGTGGGTAATCTAAGGAGGTCCTGGATCCTGCTTGGAAATTCCCAGTGATCTTCCAGGCAAGGTAGCAATAATCACAGGTTCCTCGCAATAGAGAGTAGATATATATGTGGGAACCCATCATTATACGTATTGTAGGGAGCAAAGGAAAAGGAAGGCTACCTTCTCTGCCTTGGGGAATACTATATGATGTGAGAGTTTGTTTCTTGCTTCTATACTAGTGGGAAGTTTTCCTGTTTTTTACCTGGGTGCTGTACCAGACAGGCGAGTTTGCTTAAGAATTGTTTCATGCTCCTGCCTCCCGAGGACTGGCATTAAAAATGTACCACCATCCCAGCCCATATTCTGTTTTCTGTCCTCTGGTACCTTACAGAGCCCCAGGGCACATACTATTATATGATCTCTATGAGATTGAGGCCAGCCTGGTCTATGTAGAGTTCTAGCCAGGGCAACTGAGTGAGACCTGTTTGTCTCAAAACAATATAAACTGTCCACATGCTGACTAACTGAACATCAATTTATGCCTAACCATTAGTCAATCAACTCATAGGAAATACAATTTATACAAAGGATGGGAAAGAATATTTATGAGTCAACGGGACAGACTTTATATTGTACTCATCATTTTATTCAGGAATTATATGCCCTCAGACTGATGGGATAGAAGGGTCTACAGACTCCAGTAGGCGTGTTGTGGTCCATCACTAAGGGCAGTGAAGGCAAGAACTGGAGACCAGAAGCAGAGCTCACAGGGCGCCACTCTGTGACTTACTCCCAGGCTCAGGCTCAGCTACCTATTCTTTGCTTATTGTTTTACTTTGTTTATTTTTAGTTTTTTTTCATCTATTTTGATCATATTATTTCCCCTTCTCTAAACCTTCCCAGATACAAAGGATGAAAATTTTAAATTATTTATTTATTGAGGGAGGGTTTCATTATGTAGTCGTGGCTGGACTAGAACTTGCTGTGTAGACCAAGTTGGACTCCAACTCACAGAGACCTGCCTGTCTCTAGAATTAAGGCGTGTGCTACAGATAAAAGATAGCTTTGAGCTGCATTTTTCCCTTTTTCTTTAAAGCAATTTTTTATTTTTTTAAATATTTAATTTTTTCTGCTACAGTGTACTTATATATAATAAATAAGTAAATAAATCTTTTTGGGGGGGGGCTGGAGAGATGGCTCAGTGGTTAAGAACACTGACTGCTCTTCTAGAGGTCCTGAGAGTTCAATTCCCAGCAACCACATGGTGGCTCACAACCATCTGTAATGGGATCCAATGCCCTCTTCTAGTGTGTCTAAAGACAGATACAGTGTGTTCATATTTAATATATCTTAATTTTATGTGCATTGGTGTTTTTTCTACATATATATCTATATGTATGTGTCAGAACACAGGGTGTCAGATCCCCTGGAATTTGAATTACAGATTCTTGTGGGTGCTGGAAATTGAACCAGGTTCCCCTGGAAGAGCCCCAGATGCTCTTAACCTCTGAGCCATCTCTTCAGCCCTAAAATATATTTTTATTAATATGCATGTATGTGTGTGTAATAGGTGTACAAGCCCCATGAGGCCTGAGAGGTGCCAGGATGCCCCCAGACCACTCTAACAGGCATAACTGCCTTTTTTAGCTTCTGGAGACACAAGCAGCCAAACTCTACCCTACAGGTAGATCAGGCCACAAAAATCCCACCAATCCAAAGCCACCCTGTAAAGCTCTACCCACTTCCCCATGAAACATATATAAAACCTGCCTCCTGCTCAGTTCTCTGCTGGTTCTCACTGGTGCAGGGCTATTACCCTCTTGTGTTTTCCCCAATAAATCTTATGTGAGGTTTCTTGTACGGTATGACTTTGTGGTATTCCTTGGCTCCTTATTGCCAGGATACCTTTCTGCTTAGAGCTCTAACACATATATGCACACTCATGAACGTGTGCTGACGAAACCATAAGAGGATGTCTTATCCCTGGAGCTGGATTCAGAGGTTGTTGTGAGACTCCTGTCGTGGGTGATGAGAACAGAGCTCCTGGAAGACCAGTAAGTGCTCTTACCCACTGAGTGTCTCTCCATCCCTAGCCCAGTTTTGTTTTGAGACAGGGTCTCACTAAGTTGCTCAGACATTTTTTGTTTTCTTCAAAACTTACTATGTGCTCTGGATGTCTTAGAACTTGCTCTGTAGACCAGGCTGCCTCCAACTCATCCAGATCTGCCTGTTCCTGCCTCTCGAATGCTAGGATTAAATGTATATGCCACCATACTTGATTCTGGAATATGAAACCATCCAGCATTTTATGAAGGCTATGAGCTGAGGCAGGAAAGACCTTGCCTTTGGTCAGCTCTGGAGGACAGCTCCTGCTGAGGAGAGAAAGAGGATCACCACCATGGACAGCTCCCGTGACCCTGTAGACTGAGGTGCCATTTTGATAGGAGCCACCATTTTTGACAGCTCCTGTCAGGGTATCTTATGGCAGCCATGGGCTGGGGTAAGGAGAGGCTGGCCACTTTGACCGATTTTGCAGTGTACTGCGTAGGGAGTACAGACAGGGTTTCATTATGTGGCTGGGGATCACGCTAAAGTTTTGTCCAGTCATCTCTTTCCTTTTACTCCTCGCTCCGCCACTGGAGAACCCCACTAACCTTGGTCAATTAAGGCAGTCATTTTTTCAAGAGTGATAACCGGGTACCCTCAGGGCTACAAACAATATGGGAACCTACAAGAGGTTTTCTGTGATGACGTGTGCACACTGAGACTCTTTCCTAAATGTTCATAACATATTGTCAAAAAAACTTAGTTCTTGTGGAGTCTGATATGTACTGCTATCTGGAGTTTGTAACATCTATTTGGAATCTATTAAATTGGTCTATTAACAAATATACCATTATAGATGGGGAAGGGCCTTATGAGGAACAGTCACAGTGGCAGTGTGTGTGGAGGGACAACATTTTCTTCAGTAGTGTAGCCACTGGTAAATCACAGTGCTCAAGGAAGCAGCCATGATTAAACTCAGATCACACACAAAACATGAAATTGGAAACAGGGCTTAGGGAGATTCTCAGTAGACGTGTAAGGGATGGAGCTGTGGTATTTCTCCTGTTGTACCAGACAAAAGTGAAATTGGGGAGCTGAGGGGCAGAAAGAGATTCAGCCAAGACAAGGACAGAGACAAGGGGACAGATGCTAAATGGTCAGAGAATGTGAGGTATGGAATATTCTGGGGTCATATAGAAAAGTGATGTCTCAAGATATATAGCACTGTAGAGGTGGGTCTACAGTGGGGGTGGTGCAGGTGAAAGGGTGTGAGAGAATTAAACAGAATGTTTAAACCCACACTATTTCTGCCATGGGTGTGAGGGCAGAGAACAGGAAGTGGTTTTCACTATGGCCATGTGGCTCCTGGAGGTGTCAACCTTGCCAGCCCAGATTATATTTGTATACAGAAGGTAAGAATCTTGAGTGAGTCACCTGAGTTACTTCTATATATACTTCAAGTTGCAAGAGTCCGTATGAGATGCCAGGAAGAGCAGTTAGACCAAATAACAAAGTTACACAAGATTTACTTACTTCATGTACGTGAGTACACTGTCACTGTCTTCAGACACACCAGAAGAGTGCATCGGAACCCCCATACAGATGGTTGTGAGATCTTAACCACTCAGCTCTCTCTCCAGTCCCTCAGTTTGTATATCTAAGAGAATGTACTGTTCCTTACTTTATAGGACATTTAAGAGCTCATACTGGACTGCCTGGACCTCTTAGTGAGGGAAATGCCACAGCAGGTTTGTATACCAGGCAGACCATAGGCCTTACACAGGAACAATGAGCCAAACAATCTCACTCTTTACAATATCGTTATAATAGCTTGAGATAATTGGTATTTCTAGAGAATGTGCACATCACATTGTAAAGGCTTGTCCTCAATGTCAGTTTCTTCCTGTACCACATAATGGTGTTAATTATAGCAAATTAATTTTACTGATACTTCTGATTTTTGAAAATTGAAATATGCTGAACTGGAGAGATGGCTCAGTGGTTAAGAGCACTGACCGCTCTTCCAGAGGTCCTGAGTTCAATTCCCAGCAACCACATGGTGGCTCACAACCATCTGTAAAGGGATCTGATGCCCTCTTCTGGTGTGTCTAAGGAAATTAACAGTGTGTTCACATACATAAAATAAAAATAATTCTTTTTAAAAAGTGGAATGCCATTTTTTGCCTTCATAGCGAGTTCAAGGTTAGCATGAAATCCATGAAGAAAAAAATTAAAATATGTACATGTGACTATTGACACATTTTTGGGCTTTCTAGTTACAACTTCTTTAACAGGACAAGCAACTAAATATGTAATTATTCATTGCCTACACTGTTTCTCTATCTGGGTGCTCCAAATCAGATTAAAACAGATAATGGAACTGGATATTACAGTCAAGCATTTGAGGTATTGTCAACAATTTAATACTAGGATTCCTTATAATCCTCACAGACAAGGTATTGTGAAACGGGCCCATGGAACTTTAAAACATTATCTTCATAAAATAAAACATGGGAATTATATCCCTGTATACCACAAAAATGTTTTAAGTCATGCTCTTTTTATTTTAATTTAAAAAAATTGTTACTAATGTTCTGAGTATTCAAGAAGACTTAGATCGGCATTTGGAAAAATAAATGGATGCTCTTTATAATACTATTCAAATTATTGGAGAGGAATTTAAGAGTGAAAGAGTAAGAAGTCACCTTGAGTGTCATGCTAAACAACAAAGTAATATTCAAAGATACTTGCAGGGTATTTGGCATATTTCTAACACATCTCTCCATATTTTAACTTTGCATAAGGTATTTATGAATTTAAGGGATACAAAACTTAAGAAAAACTCAGCCTAGGAATATGTGGCATTCCTTTTTTTTGGTCATCATGATTCATGGCTTAAGGTCAGTATTTCCATTGGTCAAGGTTCATGTATTTGATCATGTATTTGATCATGTTAGCCCTTCTTGTCTTGGGAATACTTTTATTCCTGCCCATTGTGATAAAACTTGCCTTTAACAACATCAACATGTTAGTAGCCAAAATAGATGGTTCAAAACAAAAAATGGATTCCCAGACTGAGTTATCCTAACAGACTGGCAGTCAAACACGGGTAAGATTCTTACCAACCTAAGCCAGAAAAGCATCGCTTTTAAAAATGTGTATTCCGAGACAGGTACGAAATGCATTCTTGTCAGAACAACCTAAGGCACACGGTTTTGTTTGAGATTGAGAGATGTGGAGAGCTTTTTCTGTGTCACTTCTAGGAATTTGGCATTTGTCACTGGGCTCAAACAAAGTAGGCTCAGATAATACTAGAATGTGACCATGGGGCTTTGTGTACTGCTTTGCTTGATGACTACCTGTGTGGGCTCCTTGTTTACTGCTTTGCTTACTACCAGGAGTGTTCTCTTTGATTATTGCCTTGCTTGATTACTTTGTCTCTAAGAACTGATCATGCTTATTAGATGTACCTAGACTGATATAAAAGCAGACTGGGAAAAAACAAAGCTGCTTCAGCCTCAGCACTGGCTGGAGTCATGTTATAGTGTTGCCTAGTTGTCTTTTTCTTTCAATCCTTACCCCCTCCCTTGAGACCCTGTTGACTGACTGAGCTGGCTTGGTCACTCTACCTTTAAAAAAAGGGGAGGGGGGTTCCCACTAAATACAATATCCTCTTAATTCATTGACCAATGTAAATGTCAATTGTTCTACACAGACTGAAGAAAATCGACACAAGACATGAGCAGCACAGACCAGCTCCCTGGAGAAACCTGTCTGACAGGGCTAAATTGGAAGAAGTTTGAGGTTCCTGGAGTCTATGCTTGTCTTTTCCTGCTGAGAATTTGGTAAAGGTTTTTTTCTTTTTCTTTCTTAAGATTTCTATGTAGCCTTGCCAGTCCTTGAACTTCCTTTTAAAGTCACAGAGATCCCCTTGCCTTTGCCTCCCAAGTGCTAGAATTAAAGGTGTGCCCCACCACTGCTGGGCTTCCTTTCCTTTTTTAATATTCAATGTACACTGTTTCTGTCTTCACACACACCAGAAGAGAGAATTGGATCCTATTAGATTGTGAGCCATTATGTGGTTGTTGGGAATTGAACTCAGGACCTATGCAAGAGCAGTCAGCAATCCTAACTGCTGAGCCATCTCTCCAGTCTTCCCCAGCCCCTGAGCTTGCTTTTTTAAAATTAAAAACAAAGACAGGGTCTTGGAAGTTCTGGAACTCTGGAACTTACCATGTAGACTAGAACTCAAGAGATTCCCCCCCCCTCCTCTGCCTCATGACTGCTGAGACTACATACCTCATCACCCTCCTAGCCCAGGGTGTTCCAAGCATAGGTGCTTTACACCTAATACATATCCTACCCCAGCATTTTCCAGACCATCTGAATTCAGGAATCTTTTAACAGCTCACAACCCTGCCTAGCCTGTACTGACTGCTGCTATTATAGGATATCACAGAAGGCAGCTTAAACAGTTTCAAAGCAAGGATGTATATATGCCAATCATTTTAACACTGAGCTCTGTACTGTTTCTCCTTCCCTAGCTCTAGTTGTTTTGTTATTAACTAGAAATCTAAATGTCAAATGGGAAATATTTTAAACCTTCTGGGACAGACATCAAGAATTGAGATATCTGTGAGTCTTTTGGAACATGTATCTTGCTAATTATTTTGCTGGTCCAGGTTATTTATGGTCATAGGCTCTAGCTCCTGAGTAACCAGGCAGCTTTTTTTATGCCTTTTGAAGTCCTAGAAAGTATTATAAAGCTTTGCATATCTCAAGCTGGCCTTGAAATCTTGATCCTCTTGCCTATACCTCCTAAGTGTTGAGCTCATAGGCAAGGGACACAAGTCTGTGCTGTCATGGGCTGCACTCTTACGAAATGGGTTACTTCCTAGGGAGTTTGTTTTTTTAAATTCAGAAGCCTCTATAATCCACTGTCTACACTGCTACTTATTCTAAATTTGTCTGGTCCCTTAAACAGAGAAGGCTACACACATTTCATCTAAGACCAGAGGAACAAACATCTGAGTTGGAGTCAAAATGCCTAAAGTACATGGCAAAGTCATTGTTCAGCAACACAACTGTTTAGAAGATGGGATCAAGACTCATCGCAGCTGAGCAGTGGTGGAGCACTTGGGAGGTAGAGGCAGCCTTTTAAGGGCAGCCCTGTTCTTTTCACAGCACTTCACAATGTAGCAATGCTGGCTCCTTGCTTGGCTCTTAAAATTAAAATGACATAGTATTTAGGCTGGGGAGATGGCTCAGTGATTAGAACTGACTGCTTTTCCAGGGGTCCTGAATTCAATGACAAGCAAACATCATTGTAACGGGATCTGCTGACCTCCTCTAGTCTGTCTAAAGGCAACTACAGTACTCACATGTGTGTTATTCTGAGGCACTCCATTAATACACTTTATCATGCCTAAATTACCAAAGCATTTCCAGGCAAGCCATACAAAGCAAAACCCTGACTGTTCCACTTTGTTGTTCATTTGTGCACCATGTTTAAAAAAAGATTTTTTTTTAATGTGGGTACACCATAGCTGTCTTCCAACACACCAGAAGAGGGCATCAGATCCCATCTCAGATGTTTGTGAGCCACCATGTGGATGCTGGGAACTAAACCCAGGATCTCCAGAAGAGCAGTCAGCACTCCCAACTGCCGAGCCATCTCTCCAGCCCCTACACACCATTTCTATGCTGGTGCTAGGCCTCAAATCCCTAGAAGTTTAAAGTTGAGACCCATCATGATGGTCTTTGGAATTGAACCTGGGTCCTCTGAATAGTAGGACCACTTGAACTATGTCTCCAGTCCTGCAGTTGATTTTTATGTTTCAATTCAACAAATACTCAGGGAATGTTATTCAGGTGAGATGTAAAACACCAATAGTATAGTTCATTCACCCAGAAGGGGACATGATAGTTTAATTAAAAAAATTTTTTTTTTATTTATTATATATAAGTACACTGTAGCTGTCTTCAGACACACCAGAAGAGGGCATCAGATCTCATTACAGATGGTTGTGAGCCACCATGTGGTTGCTGGGAATTAAACTGAGGACCTCTGGAAGAGCAGCTGGTGCTCTTAACCACTGAGCCATCTCTCCAGCCCCGATAGTTTAATTTTTAACAAAAGCAAACATACAGAACCATCAGCAAATACAATGAACAATTTAAAAATATTTTTGTGCCTCAAACTCCTAGTTTTTACAACAAAATTAATAAATTCAGAGACACCGATGGAAGCTTCTCAAAAACCATTTAAGTCCAGGGCTCCTTGTTGGAAAAGGCTGTGGTGGAATCAGCAGCAGAGAACCTTCTGTTGTGTTTGTTTGGACAGTTCTGGGCAGCAAGGCCAGGATCTTGCATGTGCTGTCCAAGTGTTATATCACCAAGCCTAAGACTTAAGTCTGACCTTTATACAGATGACCCAACAACCTTTGCAGACAACTTGGCTGGCCTCAATCTCACACACAACTGCCTATCTCTGCATTCCACAGGGGGTGTGTCACCACACCCTAATTATTCTTGAGAAGCTCTTGGGTTAGCTCTGATATCCTTCATGCCAACGCACTAATTTTTGCTTGAGTGGGCTGCCTGGGCTTTTTGTCCCTGGGTGTGTTGGAAGCTTTCTTTACAGATTTTGTGGGAGTAGAGAAGGACTTGGCTTCCGGCTTTCTGGATTCCTGCACATCCTTTTTTTGTTTTTTCCCTGAGGTCCCAGGATCTGAGGCTGCTGAAGTCGCTGTAGCCGGTAAGGCCTTCCTCTTCTTAGCCTGAGGCATATTTGGACCAGATTTTGGTTTCGGAGATTTTTTCCCTGTGATATTTTCTTGCATCTTAAAATAGAAAGAAAATGAAGTCTAGAATCATAAAGAACAATATCTAACAGTCTAACTTAATGAGCACAATGGTTCTTGCAAACCCTGTTTGTACTGCAGCGTGGAAGAATGAGGGCCTCTTTTAGCATCAGACATACTTTCTTTATGAGACAGGGTCTTACCTGCCTGGAATTCACCATGTAGTCCAGCTGGGTTCAAACTGATAATGCTCCTGCCTCATGCTAAGATTACAGGCACATGTGTAGTATACTCCTACTTCAATATCAGAAATATTTTTACCAGCCATGTTGTACTGTGCTGACATCCAAACACACTGAGAGCTCATATGGACATCTGATACCTTGTCCTTTTCAAGAAACATGAGATACACTTCTAAAGAGGCCCTATTGTAAAGTAGTACAGGCCTTTCAGATTATTCAAGATGCTAAATTAAGTAGATCAGTATCTGCCTTCCTGGTTCCTGGAATTAACTCTGAACTTCATCACTTATTTTACTCCCCACCCCCAACACAGTGTTCCTCTTTGTGTAGCCCTGGCTGTCCTGAAGTCACTAAGTAGTCCAGGCTCAAACTCAGAGACCCACCCGCATCTGGATCACAAGTGCTGGAGTAAAGTCGTAGCACCCCACCTGACATCACCTAGCACTTTTTGTTTGAAACACATCAGCAACTAACATCAATAAAATTAATTACCTTCACATTTTCTTTATCTGGAGTTTCTCCTATTGGCACCAGTTGTGGAATTGGTTCTTCACACTCCTCTGTAACTTTCAGCTGTGTGCTTGCCTTGGTCCTTTTCTTCTGGGATCCTGGAGCACTGCTAACTAAATCACCTTGAGGTAAAGGAGACGCAGCCTTCTTGGACTTCTTCCTTAACATTTTGCTTTCCTTCTTCAACTTTTTGTTTTCATGCTTCTTTTTCTTTAGTTCCTACCAGAACACCAGATAAAAATTGAGTAGGACTCATCCAGAGAAAACAGATGGCACAGGTTTAGAAGCTGAAGCCAAGTATTCCCAAGCTCCCCGAAACATCCCTGACCACGCAAACAAATACCCCACTTCGATAGTTACACCTCAGTCTATTTGTTTGGAGGATGAGAGGTGTTTCAATCTGTAGCTCAGGCTAGCTTACCTTGAACTTAACCTATCCTATCTGCCTGACATGTGCTACACTTACTGACATTCTCCACACCTGGCTTTCTACTTTGGCCCGGACAGACAGACAGACAGACACAGACACACAGTGTACTTGAAAATACATACCTGCAATCCTAATTACACGAAAGGCTTGAGGCAGGAGGATGGTAACCTCAAAGGCTAATTTATCTAGTTATTGAAGTTATTGACTGTCTCAAATTAAAAGAAGGAACTGTTGAGTTTAGTGTTATAGCATGTGTCTACTATCCAAAGCCCTGCACATAGTAGGACGATAACCACCAAGAAAATGCATGCATGCAGGCAACTAAGAGGTGGAAGGTAAGGTCATGACGTAGGAAAACCCAGCTACACAGATGCTGCTGTTATTGTCACCAGGTTGGGGCACTGAAGCAGAGGCTAATGGACCAGCAACTACTGGGTTCTCAACATCTTCAGTGTGAGAGAGTACTTGTTACACTGAGACACAGTATTAGCTCATTATGGATAGAGACAAAATGTCATGAAAACATTTGCTGTTCGTGTTAAGACTACACCCACTAAAGACGAAAACCCAGGTATGGTAGTGCATGCCTTTAATCCCAGCATGCACCCTAGAGACAGAAGCCAAGTGGAACGCTGAGTTCAAGGCCAGCCTGGTTTCAGTCTATGACCCTATTTAAGAAATAAACAACCAAAAACCAGAAAAGGACCAATAAAAACTTCAGCCAGGGGACAATGATACACACTTTTAATCCCACCACTCAGGAAGCAAAGGCAAGCATATCTCTGAACAAAATGTATGAAGGTTTAACTAAGAATGGCCCCGTCATTAGAGTGTGGCCAATATTTTAAACATTCCTAATATTTGACAATATTAGGACAAGTAACCTTGTTGGAGGAAGCACTCCTGCTGCCTGCAGATCTGGGTGCGGAACTCTCAGCTACTCTCCAGCACTGTGTCTGGCTGCACACTGCCATGTTCCCTGCCAATATTGTAACCTCTACAACTTTGAGCAAGCCCCAAATAAATGCTTTAATAGTTGCTGTGGTCATGGTATCTCTTTATAGGAATATAACTCCAATTAAGACATAGGCAGCTCCTAGAAATAAAACACTGAAATGAAAATGTCAGTACAACTGACTAACATGACCAAGGAGAATTAAAAGCAACACTACTCCAATCAGTTATTGATCTCCACTTCAACCATCCATCATTCTGATTTGGAAATAGCACAGTAGTACCAAGCCGATAAATCAAAACTAAGTTGGGGGCTGGGAAAAGGACTCAGTTGCCAAGAGTTTATATGCACACATGCCACCCAACAGAAAGATTGGCACAATGGATGGCTGGCATCTGCAATATAAATTATGTGTGGGTGGGTGCATACAGGATATCTGGAGTTCTTGGCCAGCTAGTCACAGCAATCAGTGACCTCCACTGAAAGATCCTTTTCAAAAATTAAGATGGACAGGAACCAGGGAAGACATACAATGTTGTCCAGCACACAAAATTAAGATGTGTCTTGTTGGGGCTGGAGCGATATAGCTCAGTGGTTAAGCTACCTTCTTTTGCAGAGGACCCAGGTTCAATTCCCAGTACTAACATAGCAGCTCACAACTCCAATTTTAGATCTGACACTCATAAA
This sequence comes from Micromys minutus, assembly GCF_963924665.1. NCBI lineage: Eukaryota > Metazoa > Chordata > Mammalia > Rodentia > Muridae > Micromys > Micromys minutus. The sequence goes on from NC_137966.1 coordinate 23,924,097, forward strand.
CATACATACAATCAAAACACCAAGGCACAGAAAATAAACCTAAACCCCCCCCTTAAGACTGAACCCATACACTAAGCACATACCTTATCCCTGAACTACACCTTCAGCTTTAGTCCTAATTTATTTAAAACAGTGTCTTATGGCTTAAGTTAGCTTTGAACTTGCTATGATTGCCCACCCAATATTTTAACTTTTACTAACTTGTTTCTTCAGGCTGCGATAGGAAATGGTGTTTTCATCCTGAGACGTGACAAATGAGGAAAAGATGGGAAGGGAAACCGACTTCTCAGTTTTCAGGAACAAGAGTTTCACACTCTCCCATTTCTGAAACAAAGAGATAAAGTCATCTACACACACTCTGCTTTTTAGAATGGAGAACAGACTCACACACTTGCCATACTGTACCCTGGGCAATTTTCGTGACAGCATTTCTGAGACAGCCAGGATGTTTCCAACGATGTGCTCAGTCTTCATTCCAGTGTGACCAATACGGACCGTACTAGAATTTAATAAAGCAAACAAGTTTTTAATTCTTAACTTTGTATTTTAAAACTCCACTTCCTGAAGTAAAACACCACCATGCTGAAAGAAACACACACCCACAGGCTGGACACGAGATGGCTCGGCAGGTAAAGGCACTTGCCACACAAGCCTGACAACTTGAGCTAAACTCATGGAGTTCAATCCCACTGAATTCAGTGTAAGAAGAGAACTGACCCTGGAAACTGCCCTATGACACCCACACTAAAATACACAAGGGTAATTAAGTTAAGACAAAACAGGAAAAATCACATGTTGACCCCAAAGGTTGTTCTGGTAGAATCATCCTGAGAAGGTCATTGATACTTAATGGTTTTTCATGTCCTATTCAGGTGAGTCATGCTGAAGTAAAGTTCTTGTCTCTCATGGAGATTTTAGCAAACACCAAAGCATCTCTACAGCTGAGGCACTGGGAACAGGAAATGAATGGAAAGCCCAGTAGGGCTCCTATAGTACTGGGCCTGCCTACTCCCTCACCAGAGGCTCACTGAGGTGGTATTTCATTGTTAACTGGACAGCAGCTTCTCTTCTAGTTCCTTTTTATCTTTAGTCAGTATGGGCATGTGTGTAAAGTTGTTTGTCCAGGTAAAGAAAAGGAGAGGAGGGTCTGGAGAGATGGCTCAGCAGTTAAGAGCACTGACTGTTCTTCCAAAGGTCCTGAGTTCAATTCCTAGAGACCACATGATGGCTCACAGCCATCTGTAATGGGATCACATGCCCTCTTCTGGTTTGTTTTAGGGAATGACAAGAAAGAAAGCCACTCACTCTGCCAGGCAGAGGACAGAGATAAAGAATTCAAGCCCATTCAAGCCTCTTAGCTCAGGCTCTCCTGTGCTGGGAAATTGGGAGCCATTATATTTGACACCAAACTAACTGAGGAAGTAGGAGGCCAGGCCCAATGACAACTCTTCCCTCCTGCAGGCAGCATGCTATGAGAATTCATTTATATGGCTTGTTATGCTTAGCCTGGACCCATCTTTGATCACTTAGAGTTGGAAGGCAATCATTATCCTTTGTTTTTAAAGCCGGGTGTGGTGGCACACAAGCCTTAAACATCAACATTCAGAGGACCTCTTTGAGTTCCAGGCCAGCCAGTATTATAGTGAGACCCTATGTCAAAACAACAAGAACTGTTTTTTGTTTAAAAGATTTACTTATTACATATAGGTACATTGTAGCTGTCTTCAGATACACCAAAGTGGGCATCAGATCTTATTGCAAATGGTTGTGAGCCACCATGTGGTTGCTGGAAATTGAGCTCAGAACCTCTGGAAAAGCAGTCAGTGCTCTTAACTGCTGAGCCATCTCTCTAGCCTAAGAACTTATTTTTGTAATTTATTTTGAGATAGGATCTCAATATAGCCCTACCCAGCCTGGAACTCTCTGTATAGACAAAGTTTGCTTCTGACTTAGAGATGTATCAGTCTCTGCCTTCCCAGTGCTAGGATTAGAAAGATGTACTACCATGCCTGGCTCATTTAAAAATTATTTACATGTGTGTGTCTATGCATGTAAACACGAGGGTGCCCTTTTGGCCCAGAAACATTAAATCCCTAGAGGGAGAATTACAGGTTGTTGTGAGCCACATCTACCATGGAGGTGTTGGAAACCATACTTGGGTTCTCTGAAGAACACCCAAGCCATCTCTCCAGTTTTGATTTTATTCATCTCATGCATGTTTTATATGTCACAGGACAGTTTCCAAGTATTGGTTCTCTCCTTGTACCAGAGATGGTCCTGGGAACCAAACATATGTTGTCATGCTTAGTGGACTGGCTCTACTTAGTTCAGGGTCCTGGGTGAGAATGAACTGAAGCAAACACTGAACATGCTCTTCCCCAAGGCTATCTAATATCTAAGCACCAGACACTTTCCATGGAGTTAGTAGCAGCTGCAGAGAACTCTAGCGCTACAGTTTTCATGACAGCCCCATGTTGGGGAAGCCCTTTAAAGTCAGATCAGACATGTTTCTATTAGTAACATCCCATGTGCCACTCTACGTCAGCAGAGTAAACTTTTTCTTTTTCCCAGAAGACTTAAAAAAAAAAAAAAAAAAAAAAGGCGGCGGCGGGGGGGGGGGGGGGGGGGGCTAGAGAGATGGATCAGTGGTGAAGAGCACTGACTGCTTTTCCAGAGGTCCTGAGTTCAATCCCCAGGAACCACATGGTGGCTCACAGCCATCTTTAATGGGATCTGATGCCCTCTTCTGGTGTGTCTGAAGACAGAAAAACATCTTAGGATTTAATAGACGGTCCTGGTTTCATTAACATGATCCTTTATGGTTAAAAAAGATTCAATCACCCTGACATGTAAAGTTTAAAGAAATCTCATATAAATGTTCTTTGTTACCTGCAAGAACCACGCTTAGAGATGTTTAAGACGGTCCCCGTGATACATCGGTTAATCTCTTTGGACAGATTCTTTGCCAGAAGGTTTACAGATACTGGAACTCTATAAAAACACAGAGGCATCAGAACACCGGAGACACACAGAAAACCCCACACCATTCAAGTTCAGTAACTGCAAATAAACTCACTTCTTCCTCTGATAGAAATGCCTTCCTATGTGTGTGGGCAAACGCCGTCGAATTCTTTCATCAGTAATAAAGACATCATAGCTACCCAGGAGACGGAGCTTGGCTTCATAGGCTTTATATTCTGTTTTTAATGTTTTAAAAGGGATGATCTAGAATACAGAAACAAGACCAAAACCGTAAAATGTTAAGAATCTAAAACAGGAGGAGAAATGTTTAAAACTTCCTATTCACAGGTCCTAGGGCCATGGCCCTCTCAGATTAATGACTTCCTCAGCAGCTAAAATATGCTGGAGGCATTGCAAAATGCTCGAAAGAGAATGATCAAGGAGCCTGAACAAAAGCCCAGTATGTCAGTCAGGCACTGAAGTAGATGACATAAGCTGTCCTTGGGTATCTCAGGTGGGAGAATACTTACACTGAAAGTAGCCCAGGCAATTGAGCAAGACGCTGTCTCAAACCTAATAAAATGACCTGCAGAGATAGCTTAGTGGTTAAAAGCATTGGTTGTTCTAACGGAGGACCTGGGTTTGATTCCAGCTCCCACACAGTAGCTCGTGGCCATGTGTACCTCTCTCTAGGTTCAGGGAATCCAAGACTCTCTTCTGGACTATATGGGTAATTGTTTGCACAAGGTACACAGACACATGTAAACCAAACACCCAGACAGTTTTTTAAAAAGCAAGGGTGTTGGGAGTGGGGTGGCAGCACCTGTAAAGTGGAGTACTGGTTTAGCATGTGTAAGGTTTTGCATTTAGTTCCAGTACAAAGATAAACAGATAATCACAAAACAGAGCCAGATATGTGATGCTCAACAAGTATGTACGTACATGTACACACACACAGGTCTTTAAACAGTCTGCAAAAGGACTATAGAGGACTCAGTGCTTCAGAGCTCTGACTGGCTTAGGAGAGAACCCATGAAAACAACCTTCTACAACTCTAGCTGCAGAGAATACCACACTCCCTTAGGCACTGTGCTCAAGACAATTAGTCACAAGTCAAAATAGCACCTTTAGCAAAAGCAAAAACAGCCAACCAAAAGAAGTGACAATAAGATTAAAATGTGAAAAACGGGCTGGAGAGATGGCTTGGCAATGAAGAGCACTGGATGCTCTTTGGAAGAACCTGGGTTTTATTTCCCAGCCCCGATGACGCAGCTCACAACCACCCTGGTTCTAGAATTTCAATACCTTTTCTGGCCCTGGAAGACACCTGCACCCTTGTGGAGCATACACATGTTAGAACACACATTCACACCCATAAAAGAATAAATTTACAGAGAAAAGAGACCTAAAAGATCAAAAATTACAGCAGTGGATCATACTTCATGTCTGTTAAGACTTTGAAAGGACCTCAATGCATCAGCACATCTCCTACCTGAGAGATAGTGTTAACTCCGTGTTTGTTCAAAAGCTTTTTATAGAAACCTTGTGTCTGTTCAGGTGAATCACATTCATCCTTGGTAAACAGACAGACTTCTGAGGATTCTGAGAGAATGCTATGAGGCAAAGACCTGCAAAACATGACAAACAAGGAGCAAAGTGTCATTCCAGAAAGGGTGTGGACTAGTCACAATCCATGCTCACCCTCAGAGCCCTTGTAGAGTCGAGAATGCTAAGAGCATACAGGCAGGCCAGTGAGTCAGTCATGCGCTCCACGCTATGCCTACCAACCGGAGCTCAAACTCCAGGACCAACATAGGAGAGAAATGATACTGACTCCCAATCATTTAACCCAACCCTCCAGACAGACACACACACATACATAAATGCTCTTTTAAAATATTTTTGTTTATGACAAGGTTTTTCTGTGTAGCCCTGCCTGTCTTAGAACTATCTCTGAAGACAAGGCTAGCTTTCAACTCAAGAGATCTCCCTGCCTCTATCACATCTGGCTCAAAATATAAAGTATCAGGCTAGAGACCAAATGCAGGATTGTACACATTCAGCAATTAAGAGATTTGCTGCTTTCCTAGGAGATCTGATTTCTGTCACCTGCACCCAAACTGAAAACTGCTCATGAGTTGTCTCTCCAGTTCCAGCTGATCTGACATCCTCTTCTGGCTTCTGCAAGCCCACATTCTTACGCTCAGACACACTCTAAGTAAGTTCTAAAAATTAAAAGATGGGTACCGTTAACCCCAGGGCTCAAGAGGGAAAGGCACATTACTGTGAGTCTGGGGCCAGGCAAGTCTTAGTACCAACGAAACAACTCTCAACAGATAAATAAGAACTTACACTCTGACCCGAAGTTCTTTCTCTGGAATACTCCATAATATCACCATTAAAAATACATTTTCGTTCCCATTCAACAGCAATTCGTTATTATTTTTTTTGGACTTCGACTGATCAAACAGAACTTCCACTGCCTTTCTCATCTGCAGAGACAGAAATAAGTTAATTTTCTTAATCTAGGTTAATTGCTCATACACAGAAATATTTGTTTCCTTTGCTCCTTTTTAAAGGGGTGGGGGGTTCAAGAGAGGGTTTTTCTGTATAGCTCTGGCTGTCCTGGAATATGTTGTCCAGGCTGGTGTCGAACTCAAAGGATTCGTCCGCCTGTCTCCCGAGCACTGAGTAAAGGCGTGCGCCACTAAGCCCCGCGCTCTTCTTTTTATTGGGCAGATTTCATCAGCACATTAGGATCTTACAATTTATAACCAGTGCAATTTAAGAATCCATGTACAACACCTAAGTACCTGCTTCCAGGATCTGTTTAAAAGTTGTCTTTTCTACGTAAGAGAAAGGGCTATTCGGAAGCTTCTCCTGCCCTCGAAGAGCAAGAAAACGATCAGGAAAAGCGCACAGTGCTCAGCGCCGCTAAAAACACTTTGTGCAAGTACATATGACCTGTAACGCTGCAGAACGGACGCTGAAGTCCACTTCCAACAACGGGCAAACAAAAAGTGTGAGAAACGTGAGCCCGCTGGGGTGCGTTTTCAGAGGCCTGCCTCGAGCTCCGGGGAGCCCATGAAGTCCCGGGCCCACGTGATTTCCAGGCCTCTCGCCCGTCCAAACCACCCTACTTCCGAATCGTTGTCCCCAAAAGCCACTCGCCTGCTCTCTATCCAGCTGTTCAAGAGCGGTCGGGGCCGCTTTCACGTCGGTGGTGGTCGCCATAGCAGCCAAGGCAGGAGAGTCGGAGCCCTTCCTGACGCCTCGTGTGGGATTTGGGAACCAGAGAGCTTGCGCACGCGCAGCACCTTGACCCGGAACCGGAAGGTGGAGGGTAGGCCTGCAGGGGACTAATTGCGTTATTTCCGGGAAGGCGAGTGATTAGATGCTGGGGCCGCCCTCAAGAGGATTCGTTGAGGATTTAGCCTCTGCCCAGAGTATCCCGATGGCAACGTCTCCTCGCGTCCTCGCCTTTCTAAGGCGTCAGCTTCACAAACCTTGTCGCTCCTCTCCCGAGGACACCGAGCGAGCGCCCTAAGGAGCGACTAGAGCTCTGTCTCCGATCCCGTGCTGTCTTAAGAGCGGGAAGCCGTGGCTTCCTACTCTGTGTGGCTTCAGGCGTAGGTTTCCCCAAATTGGTGATAGTACCATGAAATAAAGAGAAACTGCCAACACTAGGCGCGCGATGCTGCGGTAGAAACGAAAAATTGAGTCGGTCTCTCAGGAACTCGGCCCAGGTAAGACCTTGAGTGAGTATGAAGGAATAAGCGTAGGAGAATACGCCAGATCGTCTTAAATAAAGAGTAGTTGCCAAGCATACCCACTGTGTGAGAATAAAATGCTCTCCGCCATTAGTTGTCTTCCAAAAGTGCTCCTTATATGAAAGAATCATGCTCTGCTGGTGTTTGATGAAGACCTTGTCTTAATTTAACTTGTAGAATACATTTCTAGAAAAGTCGCTGGCACCTGCTTCTACTTGTCTATTTTAGAATCTAGTATACGAAGGACTTTCAGCATATCGCAGTCAGTTGCTACTTTGGGCTTGAGGTTCCTAACACACTCCAAAGAGCATTGGAGGTCTTAGGTGTTCTCTTAACTGCATTCAAGTTTGAGAACCAGACTTTTGGTTTTTCGAGACAGAGTTTCTCTGTATAACAGTCCTGGCTGTCCTGGATCTCGCTTTGTAGGCCAGACGGGCCTTTAGCTCACAGAAATCTGCCTGCCTCTGTCTCCCAAGTGTTGTTGGGATTAGGGCATTTGTTGGTGGTGGTGGTTTGTTTTAAGAGATTTATTATTTTTATTTTATGTGTATGGAAGCTTTACTTGCATGTATATCTGTGCACCACATGTGGGGGGAAGCCAGAAGAGAGTGTTATCTTCCAAGAACTGGAATTACAGATGGTTGGAAACCACCATGTGGATGCTGAGAATCAAACTGTAGTCTTCTGGGAGAGCAAGCAGTACTCTTAACTCCAGCTCAACAGCCCCAAGCACCAGACTTTTGGGCCAAGGAAATTACATGAATTCAGATGATAGATCCTGGAGGCGTTTGTGATTAGAGCCAAAGAATTGCAAACTGAAGAGATCTGATATGAGGCTTTAAAACTGACAAAGGTTGCAGCTAAACATCAGACTGAACACGGGGACCCCAATGAAAGAGCTAGAGAAAGAACTGAAATAGCTGAAAGATTTGCATCCTCATGGGAAGAACAACATTAGCACTGAAGTGGAGAGGGTGATTGGGTGAGGGAGTACCTTCATGGAATCAAGTTGAGGGGGAGGAGAGGGGAGTGGGGGGTATAACATTTGAAATGTAAATACAGAGAATATCCAATAGAAAATTTTAAAACTGACAAAGGAACTAGTTATCAAACTGCAGTTACATGTGAAAGAAATAAAAAGTGTACTAGTAGCAAAGGAAAGCTGATGAATTACACTTATGTAAAGCTGCTCTGGTTGTGGTTTTGCAAGGTGAAAGGTCTAGAACTCTTTGATATTCTTACTTTCAAGTAATGTACACACACACACACCTCTTTCAGTGTGTGCTGATTTAGTGGCTTGGTTCTTCCTGATGTATTAGAAACATGATAGGATGTCAAGATGGCATGGTACTTGTAATCCCTGTACTGAGGTGGGACCTTAAACAGAAGGATTGCAGTGAATTCTAAGGATTTTAAAATGAAGAGAAAGGAACAACTTTGGAAGCTGTCGGAATGAATTCTTTGGTGGGATGACTCAGTGGGTACAGATACCTGTAACCTGAGTTTGACTCAAAGAATCCACATCATGAAAACAGAAATCAATCCCCTGCAAGCTGCCCTCTGATTTCCACATGTGAGCTCTGGCCCATGAGCCATGGCACAGGTGTGCCCACAGGAATGCACACGCACAAGAACATGCAGTTAAGAAACAGTTTAAAAAATATTCTGTTTCACATTTCAAGTTTAAAGTTCCAGTACTATATCTAAGTAATTCTGGGATGCAGAGAAAGATGTTTCTGAGGAAAAAAAAAAAAGAATCTCACAGGGATGGTTACAGTTGTGGAAATAGATGACAAAAATAGAGCCAAAGCAGAGCCATAAAGGAATCTTTAATTGATAGAGGAGAAGAGAGCTAAGGAAAAGAAAGAAAATATGGGTGGTGGGGCACAGATCCAGCGTAAGAATGGCCATTCTCATCCAAACTACCATACTAACTAGTACAGTACCCCATATCAACCTCCTTAAAGATCTCCCATCGGGAACACAGTTTAATTGATGGATCAGCAGGGAGCAGCACTATTAGAAATGATTGGGAGCTATGGCCTTGTTGGAGGAAATGTGTCACCGTGAAGGTGAGCTTTTGAGGTTTCATCTGCCTGCATGCTGCCCTACTTCCTGTCATGATGATAGAATAATAACCCTCTGGAACTGTAAGCAAGCCCCAATTAATGTCCTTTATAAGAGTTGTACTGGTCATGTGTCTCTTAACAGAAATAGAACACTGAGTAAGACAGTTTCATAGTTTTCATTTTCAGCTTGATGCAAGCTAGAGTCATCTGGGAACAGGAAATCTTCGTTGAGGAAATACCTCTATCAATAAAAAGGGCTTGTAGGAAAGTCTGTAGAACATTCTTTGGATTAATGATGTGGATGGACTCAGGCCACTCTTGGTGATGCTACCCTTGGGCTAGTGGACCTGAGTTGTATTAGTTGTAAGAGGAACAAGTCAGTAAGCAGTGTTCCTCAATGGTCCCTGCTTCAGGTCCTCCCTTAAGTACTGATTTACCTCAGTGATGGAGTATAACCTGAACATGAGATTAACCCTGCCTCTATGTGTTTCGGTCAGTGTTTTATCACAGAAGTAAAATCAAAAACAGGTGGTTTCCTCAGTTGCTTTTTCATCTTTTTTTAGACAGTCTGTAACTAACTGAAAGTTTGCTGTTTCATCTAGACTGACTAGCCAGCAAGACCTTGCCACCACCTGTCTCTGTCTCTCAGCTCTGGAGTTAAAGACATGCACTATCATGTCTGGCTTTTTATGTGAGTACTGAGAATCCAAATACAAACACAGCAAGCATTAGACATACTGTGTCCTTTATGTAGCATTTATTGAATTATTTATAAGCACTTTGCCCAAAAAATTTTTCTTTTTTTCATTCACTCTTTCTAGACATGGTCTCTTTTTTTATAACCTTGGCTGTCGTAGAACTAACTATGTAGGCCAGGTTAGACTTGAGCTCACAAAGATGTTCCTGGTTCTGCCTCCTGAGTGCTGGGAGTAAAAGCATTCACTACTATGCCCAAAATGAGCCCCTCAGAGTAGTGACTTCATCTTTAAATCACTAGGGCTGAATTTGCACTTTCCCTTTGTTGTTTACAACTTTGGACAAAATATGGCGAACAAAGTGTCTTTTAGTTAAAGTTACTATTGCTGTTTTGAAATACCACCATCAAAGGAACTTAGAAAGAAAAGGTTTATTTTGCCTATGCTTCCATACTGTCAGGACAGGAGCTCAAACTCGGCAGGGACCTGGAGGCAGGAGCTGATGGCAGAGGCCTTGGAGGCATGACTATGTCTAAAGGGGACTCTATACCTGCAGTCCCAAAAGTTTATCCTGATGTTTCCTCACCTCCATCTGACTGGCTCTCACCTATGTATACTCAATGGATGGGATTGTACTCTACTGTAGCAGAGCCAGACCCTAGCTATTCCCCCTCTCACAGAGGCACCCCCTAGTAGGCCCCAACTCCTGCTGGAGGAAGGGGCAGGAAAGGGGCAGAGGCCCAGACTTTTACTACTTTATGTTTCTTTCAACCACTGATGTGTATAAGGGAAAGACCCAGAATCCTCCCTTCTCTGAGAAACCTCAGGTCCCCAGTCTATTGGAAACTGTTTGCATTGTCTATCAAACCACCTGGGCTGGTTGCAAGCAACTTTTAGGTGCCCTTTTTAGTGCTGAGAAAAGTGACGAGATCATGACTGAGGCAGGACGGCTGTGATGGGCCCAGGGGCCACAGGGTTAGATAAAGAAAAGAGCTGAGTGAATACTGCCCTCAACATTATCAAACTGGAATCCCAACATTGATCAAGGTAGAGGGACTCTTGATATCTATGACCAGGCACTGCTGACCAGAATGAGAGCAGTGGCCAGTGCACCATTTAATCTCTCTAGAGTTAATTCAGGAAAATCACGAATCTGAGTTCCTGGAGAATTTCCAAGAGGCTTTGGGAATTTATTCTCATTGATTTGGATGTCACAGAAAACCAGTGGTCTGTTAGCACTGGTTCCATTACTCAGGTGGCCTCAGATATTCAAGTTACAGAAGCTCAAAGGAATGAATAGGTCACAGCCCTTAGAGATAGCACAGAAGATCTTTTGACAGTGGAGATCCAGATAAGAAGAAAGACATAGGCTGACCAGGATAATGATAGACATATTCAGAGAAGTCCTGAAGGAAGCTCAAAGTAACCAAATCAGCCCTAAGCCAGAGTGGGAGAAAGATCAATGTGCTTGTTGTAAGAGGAAAAAGGACATTAGAAAAATCAACTGCCTAAAAATTCTTGGACAAGGAAAAAGAGAACTGATCTTAAATCTCACTGGATCAGATTGATGGAGCCAGGTCACTATACCAGTGAGCCCCTAGGAACCCATGGTCCCAGGAAAATAGAGATGGGCAGAACACTCTGGTTCCTGGTAAATACTGATATAGCCTGTTCAGGGATGACCCAATCCCTGGGCCCTATCACTAAGAAGAGAACCACAGTCCAAGGGACTATAGAAACTGGCATTTACGTCTGAAGCAACAACCAATAAGTTAATTGTTGACAAGGCACTGTGACCCGTTCTTTTCTTGTTATGCCAAATTGTTCATATCCCCTAATTAGTAGAGAATTGTTAAGAAACTTGGTGATGCCATCACCATGCTAAAGCCATTCTGGACCCAGGAGGTCCATACTCAGCAATTCTGATAAATTTCCCCTTATTAGAAGAAAATAAAATGACAAGACATGTATACTGAAAAAGTAGGAGCGTGGCTACCCACTCCTAAGAGAATTAATGTTAAAATTGTCTGCAGTAAACATAGAGACCAGTAATCCTGGAATGGCCTTACTGTGGCTACCAGTTATTACCCAACTCTTGAGCTCAGCTTCATCTGTGAGGGTTAAGCAATTGCCAGTCTTGAAAAGAAGCCATGGCTGGCATTAGAAAATATATAGACTGCTTTAGAGATGTAGGAATTTTGTACCCGTCATTCATCTTGGAACTCTCCCCATTGTTTAGCCAGGCACCCAAAACCACTATTCAGGATTTAAAAGAAGTAAATAAAAAAGTAGAAACTATTCACCTGACTTATACTTTTCTCAGCCTATTGGCTCCAGGAGAAACTGTCTACTGTCTTAGGCCTGAAGGATTCCCTTTTCTCTGTCTGGTGCCTGTGAGCCAACTTATATTTGCTTTTGAATTGACAGATCCCAAGTCAAGGGTCAATGGCCAGCTGAACTGGACTCGGCTACCATAGTGATTTAAGAACTCCCTCATTCTCTTTAATGAAGCTCTTAGGGAAGACCTGCTTGAATACCCACAAGAGCACCTGAACATCACTTACTTTGCAGTATGTCGATGAACTCCACATACTGAATCGTGAAACAATACCAGCAAGTTACCAAGGAACTGCTTGAAATGCTCCAGCAGCTGGGCTACTGAATGTCTGTGAAAAGTCCCAGTTGTGCTCCAATAAGGTTGCTTATCTTGGATACTGCTTGGAGAGAGGCAGGTAGACCCTGTCCTCAAGAAGAATCCAAGCTATCTTGAATATTCCTGAGCCACAGGTTAAAAGACAGGTGAGAGAATTCCTTGGTGTAGACCATAAATACCTAACTTTGCAGAAATCAAAAAACCAGTGTACCAGAGCCTAGAAGGTACAGCCCCTTCAGCTGGGGGCAAGGGAAGGAGGCCTTCTGAACGCTTAAGGAATCTCCGATGTCTGCTCCAGTGCTCATTACCTGACACTGCTAAATCTTTCTACTTGTTTCTGGATAAATGTAATTGAGTGGTGAAAGATGTAATGATTCAGACTTTGGGACCATGGAAGGGGCCTGTGCCCTATTTGTGTAAATACCTAGACCTGGTTGCAGCAGAATGGCCATCTTGCATCCAGGCCATTGATGCCACCACATTATTGCTACAGGACCTGATAAATTAAAACACATGCCTCACCCATGATCAACTCCAACTGCTTTCTGCAGGAAGGTAGCTTGCTTGCTTGCTGTCCTGGTGTGTGTCTGTCTGTTGATCCTTCTATTGATCAATTGATAGTTCAAGACAGTTTCTGTGTAGTATTCCTGTCTGTCCTGGAATTCACTCTGTAGACTACACTGGACTTGAACTCAGATTCACTTGTCTCTGCCTGCCAAGTGCTGGGATTAAAGCCACCATATCTGGCTTCTGTAGGGAGTTTTTAAAGGCAAAAAACACGCATTGTTTGGCAGCTACAGATGTATAGTGGGCAAGCCGTTTAAAAGAAGCAAAAATCTGCAGGGGAATCTTGATTTCAAGTTCCAGGGACAGGGTTGGGTAATATTCCAAGAAACTCCCATAGGAGGGCTTATAAGTCGGGGGTCGGGGGAGGTGGGGGGTCAGCTCTCAAGTCAGACCTGACCTAAGAGGTTGCTGCATGGCTGCAGCAGGCACATGATGGATAAACCTTGGCCCTATCACACAAGGCCAACACTTATGTCTTCTCATACCCCCGCCCCCCGCGCCCCTTTTCTCTTTCTTCCTTCTTTGCACCCTCTTCCTTCCACCCTCTCTGTAGATGTGCCTTACTATGTAGCCCAAGCTGGCCTGGAATTCACTGTGTGTAGGCAAAGTTGACCTCAAACTCAAAGCTCTCCCTGTCTCTGGAGTGTCTGGGATTAAAGGTTTATGGTACCGTAACTGACCAAAAAAATATTTTCTTCCTTCCTTCCTTCCCTCCCTTCCTAATTTTCTTACTAAACAAAGAAACATTCTCTTTTCTCTCTTTACTATTAGTATGTGGGGAGGGGGGTATGCATGTGCACACACAGAAAGAGATCTGAGAGGCATCAAGATTACCTGGATGTCGGTGCTGGGAATCGACCTCAGGTCCTCTACAAGAGGAGTATGTGCTTTTAACTACTGAGCCTTGTCTCTAGGCCCATAAACATTTTTTTTTTTTAATTGAAGTTGATTGTATACCTTTTCTTTAGAGTTTTTCATTTCATCCCAGCACTTAGGAGGTAGAAACAGGGGCATCATTACACAAATAAAACATAAGGCTTTGCTAAAAACAAAACTTTGCCATGTGTGATGGTGCATGCTTTTAATCCCAGCACTCAGGAGGCAGATACAGGTGAATCTCTGAGTTTAAAGCCAGTCTGGTCTACATCGAGTTCCAGGACAGCTAGAGTTACATAGTGAGACCCTTTCTCAAAAACAAAACTAAGAAGAGGTGAAATCTTACAAAATTTAACCTAAATACTTTTGAGGACACCAAACAACTCAGACATTTCATAGTTGAGCCCTCCAGATATGTCACTTACCATCACATTACATCATATTGCTTCCATTATCAGCAGCCCAACTTGTGGTTAAATTCAAATTAGCAGCTTTTTTTTTTTTTTTTTTTTTTTTTTTTTTGAGATAGGGTTTCTCTTTGTAGCCCTCACTGTTCTTGAACTCATTCTGTAGACCAGGCTGGCTTCAAACTCAAGATCCCACTGCCTCTGCCTCCTAAGTGCTGGGATAAGGGTGTATGCCACTACCACCTGGTAAACAGTTTTCTTTTAAACAAAAATGCCTTAAACAAGCTAAGTTTGTTGTAACTGCTGAACCATATAGTCTGTATATGTAAGCCATGGGTAGACAGGGGCAGAACTTTGTGAGACCATATCAAACAACAAAACATAAATACAGTAAAAAGCTAGGTATAGTGGTCCCACCTTTAATCCAGCTAGAGAGGAAGAGGCAGGTGGATGGAGCATAAATCCAGTCTGGTCTCTAGTAAGCTCTTAGACAACCATGGGCACACAATACTCTATTCTTTAACCCAAACCAAGAACTGGAAAGGCCACTGAGGTTCTCTGAATGTCTGCCTGAGCCTTTGGGACACACCCCTTCAGCCTTTTATACCCAGAAAATGATAGGGATTTGTTTACATTTGACTTTTGTTCCTGAACCTACTCCTGATATTAGGAAAAGGCTCCAAAAGACTCAAGTTCTTTGCAGGCATGGGCATTTTATAGCTCCTAGTAGTAGCCCAAAAGGTCTTTAATAATTGAGACTCATAAAGACAAGGATAGGATGTCCAGGCCACCAACTAAGCCACTCACCGACAGGCCAATAACGTGATGGCCACACTCCAGTCAGCTAGACCTGACCCTTCAACTGACCATGTCAAGCCTGTAATGCAAAAATTGGTGAAGATAGAGAGGCCTCCATTAGAAAAGGACCAGGGTGCTTATTGTAAATAAAAGAAACATTAGAGAAATGAATTTCCTAGAGGCTCCAAGCCTAAGAAGGTACTGCAGGGAACGAAGGGCTGTAGGGAAAATTATCAGTGAATCACAATGACAGATTTCTGGCAGTTAACCAGGGTATATGTCTGTTTTAAGAACTCAGTTGAGTCCAGTTGCTAACAAAAATGCCAGTTCAGGGCATCACTAGTGTGGTCAAGGACTGTCACCCCACACTAGAGAAGACAATATGCTTCACAGACATTTGACCCACTCCTTCCTAGAAGTTCTGTGGTGCTTTGCCCATACTTTACAACATTATGAAAATTGAGCATCACCTTTACACCTCTAGAGATTCAGATCTCATTTGTACCTGCTTATGAACTTAACTGCCCTATGTCTGAAAACTATCTCCAGCCTTTCTAGATCCCATAGTGGAAGGAACCCCTGCTCTAGGATCTACAACAGTTGTGTAAAGTTTATAGGAAGGACAAACCCTCTGAGCTTGGGAGCCCCCCACTTGCTTGTCGTAATAAGTCTCTTGGCTATAGCCACAGCAATCAGACTGAGTCTGATGGTTAGGTTTAGGGACTGCTCTTCATATCAAGGTTGTTAGAATCCGACATCCTCACTCCCATGCCAGTTAGCCTGGAACACATCCTTCCTGTTGGTCCATAAGCCAGAGAGGATCTCTGTATGTAATCGTATGGAGACCATCAGGTCCGGCACCTAAAGGAAACCACCTTCTCCACTGCCCTAGCAGCAGTGAGCCAATTCACATTTGCCTTTGAGTAAACAGATCCAGTGTCTGGCCAGATGAGCTAGTTAGCCTGGACACGACGACCCTAAGGGTTTAGAAATTCCTGGGCATTATTAGGAGAAGCCCTCTGTTACTTGGGAAGCTGAGCTAGACAAATCTGAGTTCGAGAACAGCCCGATCTCCATAGCAAGTTCCATTCCAGCTAAGGATGCACAATAAGACCCTGTCCCTGGGGCTGGAGAGATGGCTTAGTGGTTAAGAGTTCAATTCCCAACCAAATAGTGGCTCACAACTATCTGTAATGAGATCTGATGCCCTCTCTGGTTTGTGTGAAGACAGTGACAGTGTACTCACATACATAAATCTTAAAAAAAAAAAAAAAAAAAGACCCTAAAACAAAAGAAAAATGTGCAATTGCTATGAAATATCAGTTTAATCATGTCTAACTTAATGTGTTTATGTGCCACATGCTTTTGGGTGTCTGAGGAGTCTAAAGGTGTCAGATCCCCTGGGGCTGCAGTTAAACACCACTGTAAGTGGTCTGATTTAGTGGAAATTCTGGGTCCTCTAAAGCAAGTGCTCTTAGTTGATGAGCAACCTCTAGCCCCTGTTTAGAACTTTAGGAGCCCTGCTTTATCATACTCTTGCCTACAAATTTTGTTTAAGCAAAGAGTGGTTTAACACCAGACTCATTACCAAATTTCTGGCCTTTCACAGCTGAAGCAGCAACTCACCGTCTCAAGATATGAACTACGAGTGCAAGTCAGGCTGTGGCAGTACATTCCTGTAATCCCAGCAATAAAGTAGAAGCTGGAAGGTCGCCATGAGTTTGAGGCTAGCATATTCTGCAAAAGAAGATTCTGTCTCAACCTTCCCTCACCAAAGATGAGTGTTCAAGAAACACTGCTGTCATTTAGTCAACCACTGTAATGCCAGTTCTCTCTTACCCTTGCTTAATAAAAAAGGGGGCACATGCCATTTGGTCTCTTGATCTTTATTAAAAATCCTAAATTTTTAGGGCTTCATAGCTTGGACAGAATAATCATTAATCTCTCAATTCTACTGTTCATTGAAAACCATACTGTGATGTTAATTATTATCAAGTATTTCTCGTAACACTTCCTGGAGGGTTGTTTCAAAAACCATGCACACCAAGCAAACATGTCTTAAATTCTGAGGCAACAGCTTGTTAGGTCTATCCAACAAGTATGTTAGATATTTCCACTACCTGATACAAAAATATTATAAAGCAGCACATAGTACAGCAATGTGATTGTAAACAGACAGACAAGCACATCAAAAGGAAAGATGACAATTTTTATTGTTACAAAACAAAAATTTTAAATTTGAGTAATTGCAAGAGCAGACTAAGGGCTTAATCCTCACACAGGCACCAAGTCAGGCACAGTAGGTAGCTACTAATCATAAGAAAAGGGTTTCTTTCCTACCTAGAACACTCATCCATGCTTTGGAATTAGGCTAAAAACCCATCAAACCTAGCCAGTTCTCATTAATCTTTTTTAAAATGGGCTCTAGGTATTAACCAGGTAAGTAAAAAATGAGTCACTAAATCCTGGCCCGAGAGATCCACATTTCTCCTTTAAAACTAGTTGAGAAGTGTGTACATTTCTGAGATCCCAACATGTCCCTTAAAAAGCAGATCTGCAGGCTCAGACCTGTTTCACCTAGTGCATGTGGAAGAAATGGAGGTGAAGACCATCGCCTGCGGGCCAGAGCTCCATCCAGCTCTAGCACAAACTCTTGCCCAGGCAGCCAACGGAGGTAGCAAGGACGCAGGCTCAAGTCTGAGGCACTAAGCTAATGTACCTAGCAAAGAGGAGCTTCAGGAAGCACAAAATGCCACTCACCTGTGCAGCCCACAAACCCAAGGTTTCCAGATCAACATTTAACGGGCACAGGCAAATGTGAGAAGGCAGAGAAAGCAATACTGTTTCAGGCTATGTAAGACATCCGTTTTCTGCCGTTCAGCTTAGTGCCTATTTACTCTTCCCTTGTACTGAGAACAAGCTTTCCATCTCGACCCTCCCAGCACCTCTATGCCTCATATAATCCTTAGTAAACAGCTTGGCCAGGATATTATTGTTTCAAGGAAGCATAGGATTAGAGGTATGTAAGAAGTGTAATTATTGAAGGGAAGACTCATTAAATTCTAGGATTCTAAAAGTTAGGTATCCCAGAACAAAAACCATCGAGTATCAAATCTACCCTATCTCAATTCTGGCAATAAATTGGTTCATATGCAATTGACTAAATTACTACTAGGGAAAAAAAGAAAACCTTTCTATTCTACATACTACAAAATCTAACCAATTGCTAGATTTAAACCTATTTAGTTATGAGTTGTGCATATGTTATTATACTTATTTACCAAGTTGCTGCCATGGCAAGATTTCTTAAGGAACATGAATAATTAGATGGCATCTGTCACAATCACTGAAAAATTAGCTAGAAGAAATAAATATAGTATTTGGAGATAATCCCCAGAATACAGCTGACTGCTACCTATTTTCTTTACATCTAGGTCTGTGAGAGGGTTAATTGAACAGTTTACTCTATAAGGTCGGCCAAGAATGAATATGGCATCTAATCATTCCACAGTCAGTCATAGTTCTATAACCAGAATTTCCACAGATGTTCTAGAAGGTAGGTGGAAGCTGCCTAACATTAAAGCTACACCTCTGTCCCCCTGACTACCGGAATCTCTACCCAAAAGCAATGAAGCTGTCACTCAGTGAAGCAGCAGTCAGTGAGCAAAGGTACTAGAGTGCTGTCATGTGTAAACACTATCCAAGATCATGGAGGAATTACTAGTATTCCTGGAGATGTCCAAGAGAGTTTAGGTGACTTTTCCCCTAAATGTTCATAATGAATCCCTAAGTTGTAAAATTACATCTAGTTGCAAATATAAGCCAAAATAATTGCAGAACTGATAACAGGAACTGTCCAGCCAAACTTTCAAAGTTCCACATTGTAAAAGTAGATCTAGTGGTTTCAGAAGTAGCAGACAAGCATTAATTACCTTGTTACAGAGAATATCTTATACTTCAGTTTACAGGTTTTTCTACACGAAATTACCATGTATTTCAAGAATTTTAATAGTTAAAAACAAGGAGAAAATGTGTTTAATTATTTATGAACAAGTTGCTTTGTCATTAAATTTCAGGCAGTACACACTGTTAAACTTCTTATGGTTGGTTTCATCCCCACTGGATACTAAATTATGTATAAACAACAACAACAAAAAAAATGTGTATTTCCTCTTCCACAGTAAGAAAAAGGTGACAATTACAATGTTTTAAAATACCATCTCTTAAAATTGAACATATTCACTTGAAGTCATAAAAGTCATATGATGATCATTAATATAAAATGGGGCAAACCAAATCATGATGCTAACATGCCTATGTTAAGTATAACTGAAAACCGTAAGAACCCAGAATGTGGAGTTCTCCTCGTTTGCACTGTAGACCACAGAGAGTTTACACTTGCAGAAGGCAGAATGACAGCACAAAGCTGTGCTATCCAACATGTGCACATATCTCATGTCTACCTCAGACACTTCATCTCCTTACTGAAATGACAATCTGATATATAACCACTACTTTAAAATGGATGGTCCTTATTAATCCTGTTGATGTGATAGAATTCCAATGAAAATGTTTTCAATTACCTCTGTCCTGATATTACCTTGGAGAGCTAAGTCTTCCACGGGTGCTGCCCAAGTCACCTCACTAAAGAATCTCGGCAACATGCACCCAACATTTGTGACAGTCTAAGTATTTAGAGCTTCACAAAAAAAGAAAAGCCCAGATATTTGCAGATAGCCTAAAATTTAAATTTCATGCAAGTTAATAGCCATATGTGTATTTAAAGAAGCTATAGGCACTACCTTAGTCCTGTCCTTGAGACAGCAACTCCTTCACTCATGTCTGCATTTGGCATTTCGTTGTATTTTGTTTGACTGGAAGTACAGTTGGCTAGGCTTTTCTGCAGAACAAGGTTACAGGGATGAGCCATAGCACTAAGCATATTGTTAGAACATATCTTAGGAATCTTAACGTAAGAGGCCAAACCTCACAAACGGAAGGCTTCTGACAAACCTCTTCTACTGCCCACTCATTCGAGAACTTCAGGCGTGGTAGATATAGTGAAAGTCATCCTTCAAGCTGAAACCACGCCACAATGCTGCATTGTGGTTCATCCTAATCATGGTTAGCAGTTTTCAGCTTAGAGTTAAGAAATCATTGAGATAAAACCTATTCTGATTCTATTTCTATTTTTGTTAGTATAAGCACTTGTGATGACTAAGTGTTCTTTCAGTCACTAATTGAGAAATGGCACAAGCAGTGAGACTCTTCATCCTTTTAAGTTACTGACAATGTACGTAACCTGTGGAAACTGATGGGGCTTCATACTAAATGCATGCAGCTCGTAGAGAAATCAAAGGGTGTTTGCCACATGCTTTACTGTGAATTCCATTAATATAAGCTAATAGAGTTGCCTGTAGGGATATAGTTTCATTAAGCTTTACCTAGAAAGTTGATGGTAATGCTGTTTTTTAATTTTCAAACAACTTACTGGATTTTAAGAAATCAATAAATATTTGGCAGAAAATAACCAACAGACCTAGTTCGTAAAGCAGTGGTACAGTGGCTTATATGTGCATTAACCATCAGTAGAATGGGTCAAACAAGATCTCTCCTTTAATACAAACTTGAGCAGTGTTTGTGAATGCTCCATTTAAAGTGAGGGGGCAGGGAGAGTTTAGAAAAATCCAAGTAATAAAATGTATTCAATTACTTGGCAGTTAAAAAGCTAATGCAACAATGTTACATTAAGATAAAAAACAGTATTCAAAAGCAATTCAAATACCGAAAGGGTTTCAAATTGAATATTTTATTAACATGGTAGTTGTTTTTTTAACATGTGCACACACACTCGCACACTCAGAATGATCTGCCTGGGGGAAAAAAGACTAACTATGCCTAACGGGAAAATGAAAAATAAAAAATTCCTGTAGGTTTTCATTATTGTAGGCAACTGTGTCCACATCACTTACAAAGCTATTGCCAAATCTGTCCAAGGAAGCGAAGTTTGAAAGGGGGGCAAAATCTTGGGAAAAATTCAACAGTGGCATAGCAGAGCTCTCAATATGAGAAAGCTGACATAATGTGGACTTTTGCTGTGAATTTTCTTTGCAAAATATGGGGGGAGTTTTGTCAATGGGCAGAAAGTAAGAGAAGGCGGTGTGAAGTAGGCTTCTGCAGTCGGTTTCCTCACAGTATTGTGCAGGGTGATCAAGGAAATGTTTAATCTTTCTCTGGAACCAGTTTCAGAACTTTTCCGATTGCAATGGTCTTACCTAGAAATGAAATTTTGAGGAACAAAATGTCTTTCAGTAGTTAACAGCAAGTTTACATAATGTATTAAGTTTATTAACCAAAAGAAAATTTTGTCATTGTGCAAATTCCTGATTTAATACCTTTGTTTGCCCAAACCATGGTACTTGGTTAGGTCATTTTAAATGAGGCGGACTGGAAAGTGGCTTACCACAACAGATTACCACTTGATGATAAAATTAATAAATTACAGCACATTCAACAACATGGCTAAACTTTTCAGAAGCTGTTAAATAAAACAAAACAAAAAGGGTCACATATATCTGTATAGAAACTAAAAAGAAAACCTATCCCTAAGCGATTACAAAAACAGTGCATGTGACTCAGTGAAAACATTCTCTAGGAGATGCCTGTGGACTAAAGGGGTAGAAGGACAAACCACATTCATGATTAGGACACACAAAAAGCCTAAACACTTATCTCCCTGCTTCCTAACCTTCTTTTCTTAATCCTATTAGATTTTGTCAGGCACTACGGGCACAGGGCAAATACCTATAATTTAGCACTTGGAGTCCTGAGTTCAAGGCTAGCTGGGCCTTACATAAAAAAGATGCCTCAAAAAAAAAAAAAAAAAAAAAAAAAAAAACTATTGAGCATAAAAATGGCCACTATCAACAAGTTTGGAAGATAAAGTGTTTAATATAAAGCCATGATCTTGTCAAGCTTTTGAGAAAAATGTAACATCAAGAGTTTTATACTGTATTCTCTACCATGGTTAAATATTGGAAAGTACCATGTTAAATGGTCATCTGTATTTCCTGTTTAACTACAAGCTTTGTAGTTTTCTAGCTGCTAGGAACTACAATGAGTTGGAGGCTAACATAGGATCCACTATGAGACCCTGCCTCAAAAAAATACACAGTGCTGAGGAGACAGCGTGGCCTGTGGAGTGCTGTGGGGCACATGACTCCCTGCACTTGCAAAGCAGAGAGGCAGGAAGATCAGAAGTTCAGGGTCATCAGATCATCAGAGACCACACAGAAAATTTGAGAGCAGCTTGGACTACTTGAGACCTCATAATTAACAAAAACAAAAATAACAACAACAAAATAAAAATCTTCTGGTCCCAGGTACTGCAGGTTACCATGCAGACATGGCCAAGTCCAAGAACCACACCATACACAACCAATCTCACAAATGGCACAGAAATGTCATCAAGAAACCCAGGTCACAAAGATACGAATCTCTTAAGAGGTTTGACCCAAGTTCCTGAGGAACATGTGCTTTGCCAAGAAGCACAACAAGAAAGGCTGGAAGAAGACACAGGCCAACAATGCACAGGCAGTGAGTGCACTACAGAGGCCATCAAGGCCCTTGTGAAACCTCAGGCCATCAAGCCCAAGATGCCAAAGGGCCCCAGCAGCAAACTCAGTCATCTGGCTTTCGTGGGAAAGGTTCGTAGGCTCTGCCAACCAAAGCCCAAGGTTCAAAGCAAGGCAGAGGCCACAGTTCCAGCTAAGGCCCAGGCTTTGGCTCTAGCTCAGGCTCCCAAAGGTGCCCAGGCTTCTTGGAAGGCCCCATAGAGAAGGCTCCTGCCAATGTGAAGACAGATGGACTGCTTTGACACACCCACCTACACACTAGTGCAGATGACCAGTGTCCTGTGCTGTTTTTACAAATAAACTTGAGGAAAAAACAAACAAACAAACAAAAAACCCACTAAGTTTTAGAAACATTAGACCACAAGGAAATGTTCCCGAACAATCATATTTCATTTGCATATTAAGGAATGTTTGGACCATTACAAGAAAATTACAGCTATTCTGCATCAATCAAAGGTAGTGTAGAAATGAATGCTCTCCAGAATGTAAATTAATGTTAAATTTTAAAAAATCAAGTCATATAACCCTTGTATTCTTTATATTGACTATAAAAGTCTTCATTATAGAAATGTCCTAGTAAATTTAATTTTTTCCAACTGCACTATTACAAAATATTAAAACTATTCTACTTAAGAGCATTACTGGTAGTATATGGTAATTCTGTTGTTTATTCAAGAACAAAACAATTAAATCTGGGTTTTCTTTAAATCTACTAGAATAAGAACAGTACTTAGATATTGTTGATTACTCAAGTCTGACATCAGAGACATTGAAAAACTCTTACCCTCATCTCTTAAGGTAAAACGTCCCATCTGAGGGAAGTCCTTAAAGGTCTCCAGGCAGATGGTTCCTGCTGTCCTTAAACGAGCAATGCACACTTGATCTTGTTTTACAAAACGGGGTCGAGTCTTACTTTTTTCTCCTGATTTTTTGTCTACCAAGCAGATTAAGGCCTAACCAAGAAAAAAAGGATAAGAAAAAAAAATTAAAATGTTAAATGTAAGCAACTCTAAAAATATAGGTAAGTTTACCTGGGCATGGTATTGAATACCTGTAACCCTAATACTTGAGAAAAGCAGGAGGATGATGAGTTCCAAGTCAGCCTAAGCTACATAGTGGGATCCTGTCTCAAACCAAAAACAAAAGACAGACAGCATGCTAGCTTTTCAGGTAAAAGCACTTGCCACATAAGATCTGAGTTTGGTCCCCAAAGTGGAAGAAGACAAATGACTCCAAAAACCTGTCCTCTGACCTTTACACACGCACCACCACACACCTCCTCCCCCCAGAGTGGAAAAGTAACCGCATCAATACTGCTAGTCAGAAGTTACCCTAACAACCAAACTCACCGTTATCTCAACCTCCTCGATGCAGGTATGGATATGCAGCACCGCATTGTACCCCGGGCAGATGATGGACTTATGCTCTATGATCACTATCTGTCAAGTTCAAACAAAACAAAACTCTCATGACTTTGCATTCCCTACTTTCCTGTACAGTATTATACCTTGTTGACAGTAGCCCAACCTCAGCCCTACCATAAATGTTGCCCTGTACAGAAACTGGGAAGTGCCTGGTTGATGTCAGTTCAATAGGCAGACTCCTTCTAAGGAGCCTTCGCTGTGTCACCCATGGATAAAGGGTGACATTACCTAGATGTGATCCTCCCACAGCTTATCCACTTCTCAATACTCCGTAAACAAGATAATTTGACATTGGAAACAAACAAAACCTTAGCCATACCTTTTTGGGGGGAGGAGTAAGATTTATTTGAGTTTATGTGTATGAGCCTTGCCTGCAAGTTTTGTTTGTGCTCCACCTATACACCTGGTGCACAAGAAGGCCAGAAAAGGCCAGGTGCTGGATCCCATGGAATTGAAATGAAATTATAGGCAGTTCTAACCTGCAAGTCCTTGAAACCTCTGAGAGCAAGAACTCTTAACCACCAATCCATCTCTCTAGCTCCAGTTTAACAGTACTCAAAAAGTTCTGTTAACAACTCCAGCAACTTGTTCTCACTCTCCAAGAAGGTCATTAAATGTAAGTGTGACCCGAGTCTAAAAACACACTGGCTCTGGATGAGCAGACAAATGCTGTAGTCAAATCAAGGAGGTTTTAGGCTAAACATTTATTGATGATATATTATGACCTACTTTTACAAAGTGAACATTACTTAAATTTTACCAACAAACCAAAAATAAAATGAAATTTACAAAATATACTACCTGATGAATTCTAACCGCATTGAAACTGAGATCCTATGTTTGAATGTACAATCGAGTCCCTCTGATACTGGTCATGTGGCATGCTACAAATACTCAGGACAAAGGCACTGAAATTAATTTTTAATAACCATGAAGAAGAACGCAGTAACTTCTCTACCTGGGCATCAAATGTGCGTCCAGAATGACAAAGATTATTAAGATCACAAAGGATGAATCCTGGAAGAATCTCCTCTTCTTCAATTCCTTTCAGTCTGATTTTGAGGTTTTCACCTGGAGCTACAGAGTCTGTCTCTACATCATCGGAAAGTATTCCAAGAACTTCCACATTGTGCTTAAAAAGAAACCAAAGTTGGAGGTTTTCTGACACGTGCACATTTTATAAGACAGAGCAAAAGTTTTCAGATAATGAGAGGGGTCATTAAATGGACCACCATGTATTCCAGTGCATGGCTGAATAATTTTCTACTGTATATACAAACTACACTGTGTGCTCACCTTTTGGCCATTTCGGAGCAGTGCTGCTATGAGCATAGTTATATACTTACTACAGGTTCAGAGAGACTTCTCCAGTAACAGGTTACAAATCCATCTTTGGGTTTTGGGGATTTAGGTCAACACTAAAGTGCCTAACTAACCAGAGCTAAGGTAGGCCCTTAGCTTGGGGCCGGGAGTTTTTTTACCAATAACAATAACACCCAAAATAATAATAGTAATAGTCCCCGAAAGTACAGTCGTGGACATATTCTTTTGTGGCATCTGAATGACCACAGACCACAGACACAGAGGCATACAGGCACACCAGGATAGAGCCCGAGTTTCTTCTATGGCTCACTTAATTTGGATTGTTAACTAAAGCAGTTATTTAACCACTGCAAATCCCCTATTTTATTTGCTCCTATTGAGAATGGGACAGGCTGATAGTTTCAGATCTTCATGTTGTACCTTTTTTTTTTTTTAAAGATTTATTTATCGTTACACTGTTGCTGTCTTTAGACACACTGGAAGAGGTCATGAGATCCCATTACAGATGGTTGTGAGCCACCATGTGGTTGTTTGGAACTGAATTCAGGACCTCTGGAAGGGCAGTTGATGCTCTTAACCAGTGAGACATCTTTCTAGCCCCATGTTGCACCTTCTAACAGGATCAGCTAACCCTCTAATTGTCACTGTTTTAAAACAAAAGCAGAACAACAACAACAAAAACAACCACAAAAAAAAAAAACAAAAAACCACCTCTGGGTTGTTTTTGTTAACTTTCTAGATGGTTCTTGGCTGTCCTGAAACTCTACAGATCAAGCTGTCCTCAACTCTGAGACCCCTTCCTTCTGCATTCCCAATGCTGGGATTAAAGGTGTGCCTCCACTGCCCAGCCTCTATTTGTTCTTTAATTGTACCTAAGATTAATAAAATAATCATTACTTGGGCTCTGTGAACACTGTCAAGAGACTAAGACAACAATTACTAAACGCTTACCTTATTTGGCATCATCACAAGCTGCTGGCCTTTACATATAGATCCTGATTCCAGCTTTCCCAGGACCACAGTCCCCATATCCTATTCAAATTCAGAATAAGAAAGTAAAAAATTTCAAGACTTTTATTGCTGATTTTAGCAGGTGAATAACCCAAAGTGAAATATTATGAGAACTGATTATCAAGAAAAAATATTTAGCTAGTAAACGATAGAATGCTCACAACTATTCTTAAACACAGAGGTTACAAATACTCCATAATAATTTGTATCTTAGGCCTGGGTACACTTATATTAAATAACAAAGAATGCCTAAGGTGCCAAAAAAAAAAAAAAAAACAAAAACAAAAACAAAAAACAAAAAACTTCCGTGCAGAAAACAGCACAGGATTTTACATTGGAAGATCTGAATTATTTGTACAAATTTAGAAAAACTAGTTCTTTGTAAACTTAAAAATAGAGTCAATCAAAGGATTAAAGACTTAAAATTAAGTTAAACAGGATGTGAATTGTTAATGTCACAATCTAAAGACCGAGCTGAGGGCTTAGGATTGTAGTTCAGTGCAGACATGTTGTCTGATGTGCTGCTTGCTCAAGCCTCTGTACTGCAAACAAAGAACCTAAGAAACAACTGAAACCAAGGAAGCAAAAAAATTTTGTAGGCATTTGAGATGTGTGGAACTATTTTTGTGGCTATAGGGTCTCACTGTGTGGCCCCGGCTAGCCTAGAATTTGCTATGCAGACCCACCTGTGCCTCTCAGGTGCTGAAACTGAACGCATGCACCACCTCAACCAATGCACTGCACTATCACAAAAAAAAGCCCTCATGTACTGACACTATTATAAATAAATGCACTCTTCTTTTTGCAAGGCTTCTTATCCATAGCTAACACCCTTAATGTGAAAGATCTTTTACAACAGCCTTTTCATTGTACTATTATTACAGCTAAAAATGACTGAAAATATCCAAGCTAAGCTAAAAATCATGGCCTTCCATAAACAAACATTCATAGGGATGTTATTGTTAATTTTTTTCTATAACTTATAACAAAACACAATGATTTCATCTCCCCTGAAGCACAGTAACTTTATTATTTGAGGTACCTTGTACTTATCGACAATTGGCAGCCTGATTGGTCCATCAACTGATCTATTGAAGTTTGGCAAATTATCCAGATATGGAATAAACGGTAAGCCACTGAGAACAGAACAGAACACAATAATTTTTTTAAAATCTAAGAAGTTAATTATTATAATTTAAACAAAAAATGGCTGTTTTCCCAGAAATGGTTTTTCATTTAATATATTTCCATTTCTTGAAGTATACACCTTAGAAAACTAAAATAAAACAAAATACCTTACTTTCAAATAGCTCCTTAGGCCTGTATAATGTTATGTATAAAATGACCCAGCCCTGTAATCCCAGGACTTGGTACACTTTAGACAAGAGGTTAAATTCAAGGCTAACCAGGACTACATAGTAAGATTGTCTCAATTAGAACACAACAAAACAAAAACTACAAACACATACAAAACTTCCCTGGATGTTTACTAGTTGACTTACTGTGTTTGTGTGTGTCCATGTGCATGTGCATATGGGGTCAGAGGACAGTCTGCAAGACTCAGTTCTCTCCATTAATGGTCTGGGTCCTGGGCTAGAACTAAAGCCATTGAGCTTAGCAGCAAGCACCTTGACCGGCTGAGCGCTCCTGGCCCAATTTCCCCATAAATTTACATTAAGTTAGAAATATTTTGCAACAGCCTACATTGTAATATTAACCACATAAGATGAAGAACATAGGTTTTGCTATGTCTTCTAGACGTGCCTTGAGCTCAATCCTGCTTCAAGTGCTGGGATTATAGGGATGTACCAAATGCCTATTATAATCTATTTCTACTTTCTATTACCGAATTTCATGCATTGTAAAATTTAAAATCGAGGTTCCATAACACAAGTTCTCCTCTGTGACAACAGTGTCTAGCAAGGCTGTCAGCTTTATAGTAATTACAAACTAGTCACAAAATATGTGTGGAAGTTCAAATGACACACACTAGCAACAAAAAGAAAGGAAAATTTTAGCCAGTTTCCAAGTTCTACAGTAAGCAAGACTGTACAGAATTAAGACAAACAGTTGGACAGAAGAGAACTGAGAGAAAGGAAGAAACCTCAACATTTATGACCGTCTGATTTCTAATAAGGGTGGTATCTAGAGAAATTGTACCCGAGTACTGAATACCCATATATCAAACAAATTAACTCAGCTAGGTAAAGACCATAAACCTTACACACACACAAAAGAACTGAACACTAAATCTAAAGGGAAAAGGGGTTCTGTTTAGAAGTGTCTATGTTCTATCTATGTGTGGTTAGTGCTTTGTCTGTACACACGTATGTGCATCACGTGCATGCCCACTATCTCAGGAGGTAAGAGAACTGAAGGTACAGGTGGCTGTGAGCTGCCATGGGAGTGTGAGGAACCAATTTCTAGATCCTTTGTAAGAGCAACAAGTGCTCTTAACTGTTGATCCATCTCTCCAGCTCTGAAAACCTAAATCTCTTAACATTTAGTTACTTTAGAAAATAGACTGGCCTTCTCCTCTTCTGTAGGGCTACATCTCTGTGACCTTGGATTGATCATTCATTCATTCATTCATTCATTCATTCATTCATTCATGGGGCATGCACACACGCACCATGGTGCCCCTGTGGAACTCAGAGCACAACTGGCACAAGTTTCTTTTTCTACCATGAGGCCACCAGGCTTGGCAGGAGACGCCATAATATGCCGAGCCATATGGCCACATATATTTTAAAACCAAAACAAAGCATGGATTTGCTGACACACATCTGTAACTCCAGGACTGCTAAGCGAAGATGAGAGGCAGAGATCTGAGAATCACACGGATGGTCAGAGGCCAGCGGGAGTGGAGTGAAGCAGAAGGGGAGAGAACCAGCCAGTGCCGAGGCCTCGGACCTCCACCTAGGCCCTGTAGCACATGCGTATCTACACTCATTCGCACTATTAAAACAGGAGGGTTAAGGGAAAAGAGCTCAAGTGACAAGGAACATACTAAGTATGTAAACAAGTCTGAATGACAGACAGGGAAGCTATGAAGGAATTTAACATAGAATGGAAAAAATACTTGCTAAGTACTCATTTATCTAGTAAGGGACTTATATATAAGAAATCTTTGGGGTTTTGTCTGTTTGAGTAAGTGGATCTGAGACATTGAACCCTAACCCTAGGGGCCTCATGTTTATAAGGCAAGTAACTTGTAACTTACCAACAATATAGGCCAAAGTCCCATAAAGAATCCCTATTACTCAAAAAAGATTACACAGGGCTGGGGAGGTGAGTTAAGTGCCTGCTATGCCAGCACAAGGATATAGTCTGGACATAGTAAAAGGGTTAGAGGCAAGAGGTGGTTTTCATCTGTAACTCCAGCACAAGCTAGTCAGTCAGGTTTAGGTTCAGTGAAAAACTGTCTCAAAACTCCTGGTGTCAACCTCTAGGCTATACAAATATAAACATGGACAGGCACCTTCAAACTGCACACATAGGCACACACCGCATCAATCAATCTATGGACCACAACATTTAGTTAGAAGACAAAGGTCATAGCTCTTTTAAAACCATACACTAAAACCAAAATCTCTTCTCAGTTACTATTAAGATATGTCCTACCTCCCTCTAAAAAGTCAGAAAGGCTACTCACATGTACCAAGGACAGAAATCGGATTGCTCTTTAAGATTTGCTCCCGTCAGTCCTGAGCAGGGCATAAAATGAATGTCCTTTTTGGGATTGAAGCCAACTTTTTTCAAAAATGGTACTAGTTTCTCTTTACATTCTTCATATCTATGAATATTTAAAAATAAATCAATTATGCCAACTAGACAAACTCTAGTTTCATCAGTAAACAAATTAGAGCTTAGAAAAACTGGAAAAAAAACAATGCAAACATTATCAAAACCAGTCTTTACTTCACTGACAGGTCTATAAAAACCCAGCAGAGCATCTGAGCTTACCTCTCATTGCTCCAGTTTACTGTTGGATCATCCATCTTATTAATAAGCACAATTAAGTGTTTGACACCTGCCGTCTTTGCCAACATTGCATGTTCTCTGGTCTGTCCTCCTTTTTCAAATCCAGTTTCAAACTCTCCTTTCCTGGCTGAGATTACCTATTCCAAGAAAGCAAATAATTTATTCTGAAGGCACTCAGGTCATGTCCACCCCCCCACACACACACCAAATCTAGCAGCAGAGCATCTACACTTCAACTTGTGTAAGAAAGCTGTCCAAGGACCCGAGAGCACATGTGTTACGATGGACACATCCAATCACACGGTGTCTGAATAGCTCAAAGATCTGAGACTTAACATTTGGTGGGCTGTGGTTGTGGTGACGGCAATCACCTTTAAGTCTGGTACTCAGGAGGTAGACAGATCTCTGAGTTTGAGGCTAGCCTGGTCAACAGACTGAGTTCCACGACAGCTAGAGCTACACAAAAAACCCTGTCTTAAAATAAAACAAAAAAAAAAAGGTTGTGGATGAGTGGGCATGGCTCATTGTTAGGAGTTATTTCTATGTGCTGTGTCAAAATATCAAAACAAATATGGATGCTTTTTCTAGCCCTTTACATTCCCTACACCTAGGATACATGTGCATATCCTTCAAATGTTTGAGGCTAAGGATGTGGTAAAATATGTTTTTAGCAATTTCAGGGACCTGAGTCCAATCCTTAGTATGTGTGTAGGTTCCTACTAAGGCCAGAAGCATCAGATACCCTTGGATCTGGAGTTACAGGCAATTGTGAACAACTCAACATGGTTGCTGAGAACCAAACTCAGGTCCTCTGCAAGAGCAGTATTTGCTCTTAACTACTGAGACATCTCTCCAGCCCTACTGGATTTAATCTCCAATACAAACAAAATAAAACAAACAAACTCTAAGAGTGTTTGCGATCTATACTTGTCATTTTAGCAACTTGGGAATCTGAAGCAAGAGGATAACGACTTTGAGGAGAGCATATACCACCAAGAAGGAGGAAAAGGGAATGGGAAAGGAGAAATGGAAGATTGGGGTTAGCATTCAAGAAAACACTAAATGTGGACACAGATAACAAGAAAATGTTTAATATATGTTTAATAAGTAAATTATGAACAGTTCTTGGGCAGATAACAGTGACAGACAAATACCGTGAGTAATGTGTGTGTTATAATGTACTACAACTTTTAGAGAGTGACTAGAATATTAAAGTTAGGGTTGTACAGCACACCTTCAATTAGAGACAAGCAGATCTCTGGTCAGCCAGAGGTACATGGGGAGACCCTGTTTCACACATCAGAGAGAAAACTTTTACATAGCAATACGCGAAGACCATTGGTCCAAGCCTTTTCAGTGGAGAAGATACAACCTGGGCTATTAACACAAGTGTACAGAATAGAAATGTTTTTCTTACCAGTACAGCCAAGTCAGCTTGAGAGGCACCACCAATCATATTTGGGACAAAACTTTTATGGCCAGGAGCATCTAGGATTGTAAAATGCTTCTTTTCCGTTTCAAAATAGGCACGGCCCACCTCTACTGTTTTACCCTTGTCTCGCTCTTCCTGATTTGTGTCTAATGCCCAAGACAAGTACCTGGAAGGATTTTTTAAAGAATAGATGATTATATTTACAAATATTCTTCTACCATTAAATATGTAATTAAAATGTGACAACCAGTTTCATGTCCACTATTCATCTGTGTCACAATACTAGTAAAATACAAATGGGAGAATTCAGTGAGTTGAACAGAGCACTTCCATAGTTAACTAGTCTATAAGCAAACATTATTTATAAGGGCAAGTGTTGGGCGTAATTAATTCCAGTATCAGGGAGACTGAGGCAGGAGAATATTGAATGTTTGAGACCATCCTGGGCTTCATATCAAAATCTCTAAGAAAGGTGACAGAAAAAGGAAAGACAAAGATGAGTGACAGTGCTAACATTTGCTTTGGATGAAGTGTCTCCCTCAGT
This sequence comes from Micromys minutus, assembly GCF_963924665.1. NCBI lineage: Eukaryota > Metazoa > Chordata > Mammalia > Rodentia > Muridae > Micromys > Micromys minutus. The sequence goes on from NC_137966.1 coordinate 23,956,245, forward strand.
CTTGGGCATGGACTATTTGGTCCACAGAAGTGAAATGTCACTGAGGCTGGCCTGGAGAACTTAAGTTTTACACTCTTGGTTTGCTCTCAGCTTGCTGTTCTGGCCACAGTGGCTACCTGCTGTCAAACCTCCCAACCACAATGGATTCACATCCCACTACAACTGTATCCCAAATTATTTCTCCTTCAATAAGTTGCTTTTGGTCATGGTGTTTAATCACAGCAATAATAATAATAATAATAATAATAATAATAATAATAATAATAATAATAATAATACAACTAATTCTAAAATCCAGTATTACAGACTGAGATAATCGTTCTTCCTCCCTTCTCTAACTATATGACAGAATACAATTGTTGCAAAAACAAGGGTACTAAAGCTAGGCAGAGTGGTTCTTATCTGTATCCCAATACTATAGCCATTTATAGACTACAAAGGAATAAATGAGGCCAATCTATGCTACAGAATGAGAACTCATCTCAAATAAAAAAAAAGCGTATTTTTCCCACAAGACCACCATGCACATCATGTTGGAACAGTGGATACTAATTAAAAATTACTGGTATTATTTCACTGTGTAAGAATTATATAATTCTATATAAACTATTTCAAAATTCTTGTGGTAATAGCTTGGTCTTTTTAGTCTAATACTAATGAAGAATTGTTTCATTTGCCAGTTGTGGTGGCACACCCCTTCAATCCCAGCACTTGGAAACAGACTGGTAGAGCTCTGAATTTAAAGCTAACCTGCTCTTTATAGTGAGTTCCAGGCCCACTAGAGCTAATAATCAGTAACAATGATAATCAAATAATCAAACACAGAAATGTGATTCTTCCTAAAAAGAAACATAGGTGCCCCAGTGAAGGACTGCAACCTTCTCCTCAAGTGCTAGACACTGAAGCCAATCTTCTCCCCCCCGCCCCGTTCTTTCTATTGAAAGGTGATAACTATTTACATTATGTACTGTGATCACAAATCCTATGTACACTATTTTTTCTCTCCAAACGCCTCTGCAATGTTAAGTTCCGTTCCTACATATTGTAATATACATATTATAAATATAATCTTTTTCCCACTTTGGTTTTTCAAGATAGGAATCTATGTAGACCCAGCTGTCCTAGAACTCAGAGATCTGCCTGCTTCTGCCTCTCAAGTGCTGGACTGAAAAGCATGGGTCCTCATTGCCTAGCAATATAATTCACAATTATTCAATCAAATGGCTGACTTATAATTTATTAAACAATTCTCACTACTAGATGTTTAGATGACTCCCAAATTTCCTTTTTGTAAGTTAATAACAAATCATCAGGAGCAGGTCTCCATGCGTGATGTGAAAAAATAATTGTACCTTTATTATACAGTATTTTAAACAGAAATTGTTTAAAATCATTTTATTGCGATAGGGCCTCACTATTGTTACCCGGGTTGGCCTCAAGCATGCAGAGTAATGGGACCATAGGCATACAGCACTGGGCTTGCCTGGAAGTATGTATTTAAACAGATTACAAAAACATTAAGGGTACTGTGTTTCCTTAAAAGTAACTCATATATTATAAAAGTTTACTATACCAAGTTTCTCTGTTTTTTTCTTTAGCTTCTCGTTCATATTTCTCAAGCGTCCTTTTGTCGACCATTCCAGTCAAATACCTGAAAATGGTTAAAGACAGAAAAGAAGGGCATAGTTAATTACTCAGTAAATAAGGATGGTGTTAGAGCACTTGAAAAGACTCAAGAAAACCAGCTATGTAAAATTAGACAGTTTATTTATTTTATGTGTGTGCAAGCATGGTGTCCATGTGGCAGTCAGAACTCAATCTACCAGGGATTGAGTTCAAGTGGTTAATTTTGGTGACCTTTACCCACTAGCCAAAACCCCTGGCTCTTTTAAAGTAAATGTATCATCCATAGTAAAAAGAATATCTGTATCATTTCGAATTATTAGATAAAAACAAAAGTATTTCATAATGAAAACTGACACTTTATACCTTACCACAGTATCCTTAACTCACTTTGTGAGTACTTTACAAGCATACTGAATATGTAAAACATTGTTATCACAATTCCCACAGGACACAACAATATACTTCTTCCTTTTTTTTTTTCCTTTTTCTTCATTCTTTTAGTTTTTTGAGACAGGGTTCCTCTGTGTAGCCCTGGATGTCCTGGAACTCACTCTGTAGAACACGTTGGCCCTGAACTCAGAGATCTGCCTATCTCTGCCTCCCCAGTGCTGGGATTAAAGGCGTGAGCCACTACCACCCAACTTCTGTGATATTCTTAATAGGAGAAAGTATCAGTCATACCCAAACTGCAAAACACAAAATAACCAGTTCAAATTCTTTCAATGACTAAAGTTGGGGCTGGAGAGATGCTCAGCAGTTAGGTTTTGCTGTACTTCTGGAAGACATGAGTTCAGTTCCCAGCACTCTCGTCAGGCAGTTCACAATCACCAATAACTCTAACTCCAGGAGAGACAAAACTCCCATACACATAAAATCTTTAAAAAGGAGAGAATGGAAAGGTGGCTCAGTACTTAGGAGTATTTGCAGAAAACCCACCACCTACATGGGAGCTCACTGCTGCCTGTAATGACAAGCTTCTGCCTCCCAAATGCTAGGATTGACTAAAGGTATGTGGCACTATGCCATGCCTAATCCCCACCTCTAATAAAAATGGCTCAAAGGACAAAAACACTTCTAGAGGGTCTGGATTCAATTCCCACCACCCACGTGGCAACTAACGTCTGCAACCCCAGTTCCAGGGAGTGACACCCTCACACACACAGCAGGCAAAACACCAATGTACATAAGATAAAATATTTTCAAAAAGAAGGAAAGAGGAAAAAAACAGTTAAAAAAAAAAAAAAATCAGGAATGGGAAGGTCATGTGCCATTAAGAGCTTCTGTTCTGCAAGCATGAGGAACAAGTTCAAACCCCTAGCATCTACATAAAAAGCTATGCATGAAGATGGATTTAGTGGTACACGGCCCTGTCTCAAAATAAACGAAGCAAACCTACAGCTGGGCATGGGTTCCTGTAGCTGTAAGCTCAGCACTGAGGGGGTGGGATGGGATAGAGACAGGCAGAGACCATAAACCTGGAACCCTCCAGTTCAGTCAGAGACCCATCTCAAGGCAACAGAGCAGAGACACCAACAGCAAGATTTATGATGTTTAGTTATGGTCTTTACACATATGGGCACATAGACATTCATGTGCAAACATCACCAACACACACACACACACACACACACACACACACACACACACACACACACACACACACCACTTTTTGTTTTGTTCCTTAATGACAGCTTTCAGAAACACAGTGTTCCCAGGGTCTGGCAGTGATTAAAAACTCACAGTGAGAACAAAATATTTAACATCTGTCTTAAAGTTTCTAACTTGAGGGGAACACAACTGCATGGCAACATGACCACTTAAAACAATGCCTGGGGCTGGAGTTCGCTCAGAAGTTAAGAGCACTGACTGCTCTTCCAGAGGTGTCGAGTTCAATTCCCAGCAACCATATGGTGGTTCACAACCATCTGATGCCCTTTTCTGGTTTGTCTGAAGACAGCTACAGTGCACTCATATACATAAAATAAATAAATCTTTAAAAAAATGCCTGAAATTTATCAGATCAAATTAACTCTATCATTAGATAAAAAAGACTTACATTATTTGTCCTCCAATGGTTGACTTGCCTGCATCTAAAAGGAACAGCAAAAATATTAGAACATAGGTTAAAATAACAACCACTATATACAAATACAACATCAGTGATTTTTTTTTTTTAAATCAGGTATAATCCAGTCTTGCAAAAGCAAATGAACCTGTAATAGAATTTTGGGATTAAATTCTAGGGACCCTCTCCCATGTACAATAAACAAGGCTGATTCCCTATAGAGCAATGATGACTGAGAAATACCCGATGAAGAAGAAATAACTTTTTAAAAAGATTGTTGTGGACCTTCAGCTAGCAGCACAGTATCAGAGAATACACATTCCCCAGACAGCCTTAGAATACAGCAAAACCTAAAGAAGTTGTGTTAACAGCCCAAGTTAACCTTGAACCTAATTCTCCTGCCTTAGTCTCCTGAATGCCAAGATTACAGACATGCACCTCCATGGCAGGCTGTTTGAGTGGTCCTCCTTTCAGGTTAGGAAGGAGAATAGGCATTCCTTCATAGTTTCAGAGTCAGTCTTCTGGAAAGGGAGATAGGTCAAGCATGTCGAGGCATACCTGCAACCCTCCCACAGGAGGCTCAAGCACAGGAAGAGCCTGGGTTGAAGGCCAGCCTGGACTACTATATAGTGAGTCCCTGTCTCAAGATACAGGGATAATACAGAATTCACTGTTTTTTTTCTTACAAATTGATAAGTCAGTCAGAAAACATAAAATAAGATTTTGTTTCTTTGGCTAATCAGTTATTTGACAAGTACCCAGAAGTTACTCTAAATTAAGAATTTCTCATTTAATACAAAATTAAGCTAAATAGTAATAATATTAACCCCATTAAAAGGAATATATCAAGTAAAGATAACACAGAAACATTTCCTGGACACTAATTAAGCGATATTACAGCATGATAAACTATTACCAGTGGTCTACAGATTAATTAATTATCCATTATATACATTATTTTCTTCCAACCTCTATGTCATTATAAAACAGTTCCTCATAAACAAACATAGCAAAAAAAAAAAAAAAAAAAAAAAAAAAAATAACCAGGCAGTGGTGACATGCACCTTTAATCCCAGCAATCAAGAGGCAGAGGCAGACAGATCTCTGTAGCTTGAGGCTAGCCTGGTCTACAGATCTAGTTTACACACACACACACACACACACACACACACACACACACACACACAACGCACAGTATTACTCCACCTCTCCAAGTAGCTAAACAAGATGATCTACATTTTGAAGTCTCCAATAACTCTGGTCATTGCCTATGAGTTCTCTGAGGACAACTTACCAACATGCCCAATGAATACTACATTTACATGTTCTTTCTTAGGAGCTCCTGGTGGTGCCACCACAGATTTAGGTTTGGGTATTTCTTCTTCTTCCTCCATCATTTCTTGGGTACTTTCCTCTGGTGGCCTTCCGTCTCCTGAGGAGCCACCCCCTGGCTCTGCCTCGCTTATTTCTTCTTTGTGCTCCCATGATTCTTCTGGGGACATTTCTGTCTCTCCATTTTCTACTGAAGAAAGGTATTTTAATTCATTATCTTGAAAAATAACTGTCTGCATTTTAACCACACAGGCTTCAAAGCAGCAAATACAAGTCACTTAGGTCCCTCTCCTGACACCCATGACACAGGCAGATGGGTAGGTTTTCAGGCTGGTCTCGGTGATGACAGCAGAGCCACACACCAGAACTGATAGCACGACATACTGAGCTACCCTAACATAGTGTTGTCTCCTCGGTAGACGACATGTAAACAAGAGAGCCATTACTCCCAACACCAGCTATTCCAGTGTCAAGATGTCCTGACAGATGGGGAGAAAAGGACAGTATAAAATCTAGAATAAGGAGTATGAAGGAATTTAAGAAATTTTCTATGTAAATAATAACTCTTTGGCATTAACTTTAATAGTCACCTTTGAAACTGGAACTTTTAAGAGTAATAGTTATTTTTTAAAGGATGAAAATGTTTCATAAAATGTTAGAGCTGGCATGATGGGACGTGCGTTCTCAAAGGAGAAGCAAACGGGTTCAGTGTTTCAAGGCCATCTTGGCAAGGTTGCTAGTCTAGGCTACAAAGACCAGGTTTTAGGAAGAAGCTGGGTATGATGGTGCACACCTTTAATCCCAGCACTCCCTGAGTTTGAGGCCAGCCTGGTCTACCAAGGGAGTTCTAAAACAGTCAAAGCAACACAGAAAACCCCTGTCTGGAAAAACTGCCCCTTCCCCACAAGAAAGAAAAAATCTGGGCTGGAGAGATGGCTCAGTGGTTAAGAGTACTGACTGCTCTTTCAGAGGTTCTGAGTTTAATTTCTAGCAACCATATGGTGGCTCACAATCATTAGTAATGGGAGTCAGTGACCTCTTGTGTCTGAAAACAACTCCAGTGTACTCATATACATAAATAATTCTTGCCAAAGAAACAAGTACAAACTTTTAACTTAGCTAGAACTCCTCTGCTCAGTTCCATTTGCAGTCACTCATTTGTCAAAGCTACGTTAGTGCTCAGTTTGTTACACCTTCTAAATTCTAATAGCAAAAAATTCAGTAGCTTAAGCACAGACATTTCAGCCATCAAAACACTTACATATTACTGTATTAATATGGTCAGAAATTCTTACCAACAGGTTCTGAAAGTTCCATGCTAACAGAAGAATTTGAACCTAGAAAAAAAATTGAAACACAATACATATTCATAAAACAATATCTAATTTTACTTACATATCACAGATAACTTGATGTTTTCTTTGTTGGACATTTAAAAACTTACCTTCACACAACGACTGTTCTTGAGAGGACTCCACAGGTTCTGGTTAAGAAAAATGAGTGTTATTAGAAATGAAACTGTATCTTCTTTTACTTATCTTTTAACATAATAAAAGCAGACTTTCAATGATATCACAGGTTTCAGCAATTCAAAACAATGGCTGCTAAGTGGGTTTCAAATCAGAACTCTATGTAGCCTACTTTAAAGAACTCTACCAATTGCAGACAACTAAAAGAAACCTAGGCACCAGCAAGATCGTTCAGCAGGTAGAGCTCACCACATAAGCCTGACAACCTGAGGCCAATGTTTGAGCCACAGAACCATGGAAGAAGCCAGGCTGTGGCGATGCCTCTTGAATCCCGGCATTCAAAAAAGGGTGGAAGGAGAGAACCAATCCCAGAGTTGTCTTTTGGCCTCTACACATATGCCATAGCATGTTCACACATGCACTTAAACACAAAAGTGTTAATTTAAAAACTACACAGCCAACTTTCAATAATAGAAATACATGTTTTTAAAAATGTTTTTCCAATTTTTTCCTTCACAGACATTAAAAATATAAACAAATTAACTGGATTGAACTTATGCAACATGTCTTCTCTACTCCTCTTCAGATAATCATCAAACCCAAGAAGGTTTCGACTGTCAAGGTAGCACATCCCCAAGTAACTCAGTAATAACATACAGGACAACTCAGAAGACAGAGGCAGGCTGGTCTCTGGGTTTAAGGCAACCATGGGCTAACATAGAAGTTTTCAGGACAGCCAGAGAGAGCTACAGAGAAACCCTGTCTCAAAATTGTTATATTTTTTAAAATGTGATTCTGATGAAGCCAGTCCTATTCTAGAACTCAAAGATCAAGCAACAGGTCTATTTGCAATTATCAAACTGTCAATCTGCTTATGGTATCCCTATAGAGCTATAGGAGATGTACTCCAAATATGTGGGTTTGATTTCTTTATCCCTGAAAGCAGATGACACCACTAAAGGTTTTCCAATATGCAGAAACACTCCAAAAACTGAAGTCATATGACAGAAACTAAACAGTAAATCTGTAACTTACAAACTTCTTCCTTAAAACCATTGCCCAGAACGTATTAAACCCTACAAGAATCAACACACTGAAATGGGTTTGGCAGCACAGGTCTGTAATCCCAGGAGCAGAAGGATCAATTCAGCTAATAAGCAAATCTAAAGCCAGCCTGGTTATATGAGATTGTACTTGGAAAACAAACAAACAGACAAAAAAATACACTTTCATCACCATCAAAATGTTCAAAAAAATAATTCCTCTCCCTGATAAAGAGCAGTCAAGTTTATTATTATCACTACAATTTCTGTTTGTCAGTAGTAGAGATCAAACCCAACACCTAGAGCATCGGCACCGATGACTTGCCTGCATGTATGTATGTGCACTGAAGGGACTCTGGCTAGCATAGCTCTGACAGGTCCTGTCCTCTGTTAGATTACATTTCCTAAAGCTAGTCACCAAGGTCCAACCTTTATTTGGCCTCTTCCCCCTCCCCTGGCTGACCACCAAGGTTCAGCTATCAAAGTATTGAAGCCCAGCAATCAAAAGCCCCCTTTGGCTCACCTAATTAACATGCCCAATTAAAATTCAAACCTCATCCTGACATAGGGTTTCCCTTTTTACCTTTATTTATAAACTATCATTTTCCTAAGAGCCACATCTGCCTCCTCTCTAAGAGAAATACTCCTTCCCCCTTCTTCTTGTTCCTTTTCCTTCCCTACTTCCTGTCTTTGTGTCTCTTATCCCTGCACCCTGTCCCTCTGGTGCAATCAATCTTTTTGTGTGTGTGTGTGTGTGTGTGTGTGTGTGTGTGTGTGTGTGTGTGTGTGTGCGCGCGCGCGCTGAGAACTTGGTCTTGGGGTGTCTTGAACTGACTTTGAGGTTCACTATGTGCACCACATGTGTGACTGTGGATCCCCCCCCCCCCCCCGTAGCTGGGGTTACAGAGGCTTGTGAGCCAGTAAATGGCTACTGAGAAACAAACCTGGGTCCTCTGCAACAAGTGCTCTTAACCACTGAGCCATCTCTCCAGCCTCCTCTTTTTTTTTTTTTTTTGGAGACAGGGCCTCTCACTAAACCTGGGGTTCACTGATTAAACTGGCTAAACCAGTAAGCCCATTTTCTGCCATTCCCACGGCAGGGATTACAAGCATGTGCCACTACACTGGGCTTTCTATGTGTGCACATGGGTCGATCTTAGGTCCTCATACTTGAGTAGCAAGTGTTTTTCAGACTGAGCCATATCCCTAGCCCCAGGAGAATCATTCTAATTTGGGACAGTTGTATTTACTGGTACACTCCAGCAATTTCCCCCCACATAGAATTATTTCATCTTTCAAATAAATGCAAGTATATTTGCAAATGTATGTGAGTAGGTGAACAGGTATACAGAAAACGGGTGTGGAGGCTAGAGGACAACCTCAGGGGTCATTCTCAGGAAAACCATCTACCTCCTTTGGAGTAGGAGCTGTCTGGCCAGTGAGCCCCCAGGCTCTTTCCCTACAATATCTCCCCATGCTTGGCATTTTCGGGTTTGTGGGGGATTGACTTAGGTCCTTGACCTTACAAGGCAAGTATTTTACTGACTGAATTATTCCATTTGAAATAAAGGTGTATTTCTGAAAATAGTTACTACTGGAAATTTTGAATATCCTCATTCCTTAGGATCACAAGTGCACTATGGAGGATTTCAGAAAGCAAGCCCTGGTGATCGCACAACCATTGAATCAACAAATGGAGTCTGAATCTAGAGAAACTGTAAGCTCAAGCTATTAGCAGCCAGTGAATCTATGTGTCACATGCATCAGAGGAGAGTGACCAAGAATTTATTGTGCATTTGTGACAACTGGGTGTAAATGCGCGTAGTTTAAAGAACATTTTCTGGTTCATTCCAAAATCTAGTTTACACACTGCACCAGCTTTTGTGATCAAATGTTTTATGGAAAACAGTGGGAAGCTATGGTCAACTTTAATTTTCTTTAATTTCATCATTGCATTAATTAATTCATTAATTCTGGCATTTATTCTCTTGCCTTCTATAAACTCCATGATCTTAAATGCCATAAACTGTAGGATAGTGTGAAAAATAAAACTATGTAAAGATTGTTATGCTGGGGCTGGAGAGATGCATGTTGAGATCTCTTTCTTTCTCCCACAGGTAATACTGGAAAACAGTGTAAGGAGACAACAGAAGAATTTCTGTTGAACACATAAAAATCCCAATGGTTTGTCTTAAACATGTCAAATGTTCTACACAGGAAAAGGCAGGTAGACACTGTAGCAAGCCTGCACTCACTCAGGAGCATGACCACTGAATCTGAAGCCAGTCTGGAATTCCTGGTGAGTTCAAGGCAGCAAGAGGCTGCAGACAGACTGCAATCTGCAGTACCTGGACCCCAGGTGCTCACAATGTGTAAGTACAATGATCATATGAACCTGAGAGTTCAAGGCTAACCTGGCACCAGGGAAAGACTCAAGGAGTGAAGGAAGAGGTGTAGGGGAGGAAGAGGAGTGGAGAGAGCAAAGGAACAAAGGCAAAGAAACAGTTCAAAGCCATCTGCCCCAGGAAGAGGCAACAGTTCAAAGCCATCTGCCCCAGGAAGAGGCATGCCAGGCATGACTCTGCTGCTTCTGAGACAGATGATATGGTGAAGACAAAATCCACGGGGCCAGTTTTGGAAAATCTCAGGGAGATTGTTCGATGTTAAGTTAAAAGGATCTTCCCAGACAGTTAGGAGTTACTGTCATTAAAATAAGCTTTGAATTTTTACATCTATAAAATAGATTAGTAGTATCCAAGCATCTAAAAAGCACTGTGAAGGCTAAGTATTAAACTGCAGTAACTGCTCCATAAACCTACAACAAGCATTTCAGAGTCCTGTCCATATTATAAAATCCTTTAAAAATGAAAACATTACAAAGAAAACTTCCAGGGTTGCTCTGTCAGAAAATCCATAGATTATAGAAACTGACCACAGAGATTCCTTCTTCTGCTATTCAAAAGCATGGCATGGCAGAAAGAGACCTAAACTCAGCTGGCAAATCAGGATTCCAGATTCAACTGTTCCATTAACTCTAGGAGTGATTTCACACAACCACTCAGCATGCTTACCATTCAATTTTTTTATCCAATACCGAGGTTGTCTCTTTGTTGGAGTCATTTCTAGCTGTAACATTCAAAGAACCTATTTATTATGTCATTAAAGCAACACCACACATCAACCTGATATGGTGCTCTGTAGCATAACAAAAACGCCATGACATTTCATGCAATCCTAAGATCGTATTTACCGTTTGTCTCATCTACTTCAAAAAGAAAAGCATATTTAAATACATACCAAAGCCATTTCAGATAGTGTCAATAAGACACAAAAATCAAAACTATTGTCCTACCACTGAAATGAACTACCAAAGGTGACCAGACTGCTCAGTAACACACACTTGCTTTTTCTTCCCTTCAAGTAAAATGACAATCATCTGGTTGAAACCTATTTAAGAAGCACACATAGCTACTAAGCTACAGTAATGGAAAATGCTTAAAAAATGCTTCCTGTTTCTTTCCCATCTGAAAAAGAACTACAACGGGGAACAGTAAATACCCACTCAAACTATAGCTACTTTGTTAAGATGTACAGTAAACAAGGACAACATCCTTATCCAAGTCCACTGCTGTGTGGTTAAGAGTGAACCAAGCAGTAAGAAGGGTAATGTCCTACTCTGCCAAATTCCTGGAAAAGTTAAAAGCATTCCCAGCAATTGGGAGGCTGAGGCAAGGATAGGTAAAGTCCAGTCCAGCCTGGGAAAAGCAGTGACACCCTGCCTCAGAACAAAAGCAAGGCATTCATGAAGGACTGCTGGCAGAAGTCAGGCGTCCTCAGTGTAATGACTGGAAGGACAAGGTTAAAAGTATTTATGGAGGGATCCTGGATCTTCCCCCATCTACCTCAACATCGTTTGCACATCTATGCACACCTGCAGTCTTCCACTACTGTTAAACCTACTTGGCTTCCTTTAGCCTCTTTAAAGACCTTTCGTTATACTGAGGTTATAACTGAGGCTCCTCCGAGAGCTCCTTTCAGTACCTTGCACAGCATCCTACATTCACGAGACAGGAAAGTGCCTGTGCACTTCTAGAATGGATATCTGAACAAAAAATTCCACTTCAAAAAATTTCATCCCAATGTTAACTCACCCCAAAAGTTTAAAGGTTTTTTCATTCCTTTCTCTTCAACCAGAAAGATAACTCTATTTTTAACACCTTAAGGTAGTTCTTCCCTGACAGACAAAAGCCGCATGTTTTCTCCAGTATCTCCCTGTCTGGGGATTGTGAGTACTGCCTCCTTACAGTGCCAAGGACCTAAATCTAACTCAGGGCCCTTTGTTTACTAGATAAAATTTACTTTCAAAATTGTTTCTTACCATCATTTGCATGCGCGCGCGCGTACACACACACACACACACACACACACACACACACACACACACACACACACACGAGTGACACAGCTTGTGTATGATGGCCATAGGACAATTCTGTGGAGTTGGTTATCTTTTTTGATTATCTATATGCAAAAATAGAAGTTCCAGGAACCAAACTCAGGCCAGCAGGCTTGCCTGGCAAGTTCTTTTACCTACTAAGCCATTATCTGCTTTGTCCATGTAGTACAGTTTTAAAAAGATGAAATATAAAGAACACAGCAATGCAATAAACTATTTATTAATATCCTTAAATAAAAACATCCTCCAAAGGTTTCTTTCCAGCCAAAATTTCTAAGTTTATACAGTTGCTCATCCTAATATTGAGCAGTGTTCCCTAAAACGTCATCCTTACGCTGCCCACGTGAGAAAACACGCCACTCATCCCTGCAGCCCTCCAGGCAGCTCTCACCACCAATCTTTACGTATTTATTTCTGCAGGCATTTAAATTGCCAAACAAAACCCAAATAAAAAACATAGGCTGGGAGGCTGGGCAAGAAGATGGCTCAATCTGCCAGAAGGCTGCAATATGAGACCTCAGTTCCCAGCCAGGCGGTAGTAGCGAGCACACCTTTAGTCCCAGCACTAAATGTAGGTGGATCCCAGAGTTTGAGGCCAGCTTGATCTACAGGGTGAGTTCCAGGACAGCCTGGGCTGTCTTTTATGTATGTGAGTATACTGTAGCTGTCTTCAGACACACCAGAAGAGGGCATCAGATCCCATTACAGATGGTTGTGAGCCACCATGTGGTTGCTGGGATTTGAACTCAGGACCCCTGGAAGAGCAAATGGTGCTCTTACTACTGAGCCATCTCTCCAGCTCAGAACATTTAATCTTTAATGAATTGGCTTTACAGAAAGTTGAATTTAAATGAATTATGCTTAATTACACTTAAATGAGTTCTATTTAATCATTGTTTGAAATTTGGTGTTTTACATTTTCAAAGAGAACAAGGTGAGCACCAGTTGCCAGTTCTGACTTGAGATGGCCTGAAACAGGCTCAAGCCGCCAATGCCCTTCCTTCACTGGTTGCTCTAGGCAACACTATATTTCAAAGAAGTAACAAAACAAAACAAAATAAAAAGCAAATCATTCTGTTTCCAGGGGAAGGAGCGTCTAGCACACACGCCCTTAAAGATTAGCCCAAAGCCCTAACCCTCAATCAACCAAGCCCTCCGACTGCTCCCCTAGACAGACAAGATAACAACAAAGGAAGCAGGTCACATACCTTACGGACCATTTCCTCAATACCAAAAACATCTGGCTTGTTGGGTTTTTTTTTTCCTGCTTTCCCAGTAAGAATGACGGCAGCATTTACAGACCCAAAGTTCCCAAACGTATCCCATACAGATCTAGACTTCTACTTAGGTAACACTCAGACAGCATACACAGAATGCTTACAGCGTTATTATTCTTTCTTCTCAATGGACATGGGTTCTTACTCTAGCCCATGTTGACCTCAGTTTCTCAACGGTTTCACTCACACAACAGAATTTAAGCTGGGTGGTGGTGGCACACACTCTTAATCCCAGCATTCAGGATACACAGTCCAGTGCATCTCTTTTGAGTCTGAGTTCCAGGACAGCCAGAGCTACATAGTGAGACCCTGTCTTGGAGGGTGGGAAAATGTACACACACACACACACACACACACACACACATTTTTGTAGAAACAATTGGTGTAGTCAATAAGATCATTTTTGATTAAGAAAAACTCACATACCACAATTAAGGAATTTTCTGACAAACCTATCCCTTGATAAAACCACAAACTGCCAAGTAACAGATAAAGAACAACTCCTGCACAATACGTAATGCCTAGTCAGTCACAAAGCACTCCAAAGCATGGCATTGTGGATGACTATCCCTTTAAAATCTGGTCGGTGCCTGTAAGTGCAGTCTCCAGTCACTCGGTCTACTCAAAGCTGGTAGTTCCCGAGGAAGGAAGGAGAGACAAGAAAGAAAATGGCTGAAGATGTGAAAGTTGTAAGATAAGGTAGAAACAAATATGTTAGCAATTTGTAAGGAAGTTAACAAATAGCTGAATGTCTAAAAGAATTAAGTTTAATTTCCTTGTTTAAAAAGAAAAATATCAGCCACACACAAATAAAACAAATATCAGTCAATAAAACAGTGAAGGCCCTAGGTTTGAAAGAGGGCAGGTAAGTATGTCAAATCCCTCCTGCACAGTAAAGCCCCAAAGTTCATTGCCCCTCCAAAAAACAAAACTCTAATACAAACTGTGTTTACATATGTTCCTCACAAAACCATTTCCCTAAACACTCTAACACCCTCTCTCACTTCTAAAAAGCCAAGTGAAACAAGTTTTCCAAAAAACTAAATTCCAAGAATTTATTTATTTATGATGTGTGGGACAGGATTTTGCCAGACAGTCCCAGTTGCCTTCTTGCTGCCCTCACTTCCCGAGTCCCAGGGTTCCAGGCAATGCACCATCTCACCTGGGAGAGAGAGGTGAGGTGAGGTGAGGATGCCACTTGTTTTCTCTGCTTTCTCCAAGCATCCTCCTGCCTCAGCCTCCAGACTTCTGGGACTATAGGTGTACCACCACACCACACCTCAGTCCAGAAACTAGCAATATACTTTTGAAATAAATTACCTGGTTCACCAATGTCCCGATAAATAATCAAAGACTCAACCTTTTCCCTTCCCGTTTCTTTTTTTTCTTTTAATATCATATTTACTCAAATAAGTATCAGCATGAAGGCACTACTTAAGTCCACTCAACAACACTGCTACAAAATCAGTACCTGAAAGCAGGCTGCCAAACATACAGCCGGTTTGTAAAAAGATGTTTAAAGACCGACGCCTGAAACGACAGAAAGTGTATCTAGTAGCTACTTCATGTGACAATTACTAAGTTATCAGAAGTATTCAAGTAACAGACTGGAATGCTAATACACGAACGCAAACTAAACTTTTATAAGCAACCCGTATAAGGTCAATACTTTTAAAACAATTAAAAGCCGAAACGTGCCACTCAGAAGAAAAGTCGTAATCCAGCTTAAATCCACACATCAATGAGGTCTTCTACTACATGTTACTACCGAAGAATCTTTGTGGCATTTAAAAAAAAAAAAAAAAAAACTTCTTAAAGTATTCAAAATGTTAAGGGTGAAAAAAAGTCTTTGTATTGACAGCCAACAGTTTCTGGCGGATCACAAGCCTGCAATGCATCTTGGGATTCCTTCAGGTCGGTTTGGTGCCACCGATATTTAAAACGCAATTACAGTTCCAACAGTAGAAACTGCAGTAGAAGCAACTCTCTGGGCCAGGCGAAGAGACAAGTCTTGTCCCCCAACTCCTAGGCTTTCACACCGTCCTCCTGGCGGACTTCAGGCCCTATCGGTCCCCACTTCTGGGCCTCGTGGCACTGACCGGCCCAAGGCTGGCTCGGTCCCATACGGTTCCTATGCCGTGAAGCGCGGCCTTCCGCGACCGGGCAAGCATCCCCGGGGCTCCTGGTCTCTGCTCCTCCCGGCCGGGGCGCCCCAAGCCAGGCAGCTCCCAGACTGGAGGCGCCCCACCCAGACCGGCCGGCGCCGCTGTCAGCGCCCCACGTGCGGGCCGGCCGGGCCCCGCGTCCTCTCCACCCACCCCACCGCGGAACTCCGGCCCCAGCCCGCCGCCCGAGCCTTGGGGATATCCAGCCCGGCAATTTACCCGAAGGGCCTCCCGCGCTGCTGCCAGATCCGTGGTCGCCGCCCGCCGCGCCAGCTGGGGATAGCGGTGGCTGGGCTGGACCCCGCAGGAAAGACGGCACGAATTCCGCGGCGTGGACGTTGGGGACGAAGGGCTTGGCGTTGACGTTGAGTTGCCGGCTGAAAGCCGCGCTGAGGTTCTCACGCTGGGCCTCGGCCACCGCGGCCATGGAGCCGCCGCCGCAAGGCCCCGGCCCGGGGGCCTCCATATCCGTCTGGTCCCAGCAGTCGGGCGCAGAGTCGCTGCTGCTGCTGCTGCTCCCGCCGCCGCCGCCGCCGCCGCCGCCTCCGCCGCCTCCGCCGCTGCTGGGATCCATGATCGGGGGGGCCGTGTGTGTGGTGAAGAGAGGGCGGGAAATGGAGGCGGGGGCGGCTGACCGGGGAGGAGCAGGCCGCGCTGACCCAGAGAGGACGGCAAGACTAGGGAGCTGGCGGCCAACGACTCACTAGCCGGCGTCCTGCGCAGCAGCTACGGTCCAGACTGAGCACTCGCAACCAGGACGACGTCGGCTCAACCTTCCTCGTGTGTGCGAAAGGATCTCCTCCCACCCAACCCCAACTACCGCCGCCGGCCTCACCGCCGACCCCACGTTTGGCGAGAATTGACCTCTCGCTACCACCCGTACCTTCGCCTCGGTAGTTCTCGTCTGTGTCAGCCCGCGTTTCCGCCTACGAAGCGCAGCCGATAACTAAACTACAAGTTCCGACAGCACCTTGTAGACCCGGTGCGGTTTTCTCGGGGACTGACGGGAGTCGGAGTTCAGCGATCAAGCGTCACCGGAAGCGGCTGGAGCTCCCGGCAGGCAGCGCGAGGAGGCAGAGGTCTGGTGGCCCATCTGTCGCAGGGTGGGGGCAGGGGCATGGGCTCGCTGTACTGGGCTAGGGCAGGGCGGCGGACGGGCCCTTCCTCACGCGGCGATGATCCATCCACCCCAGCCTGTGAGCACCCACGGTCCGCAGGCCTAACCTAGGGGAATTTTTTTTTTCTTTTCCCTTTTCAGCGCCCTTTCTGCCTTCTCCGTCTGCCAGTCTCTATACCTTGTTCTCTTTTTCTCCACCCCCAGCCAGAGTTTGCCCTACATTTCAAAGCCGGCGGGAAGCGTCTTTCCTTTTATGTATTCATTTGTGGAAGAGGCAGTAAAACCTTGAGATGTTACAGCTGAAACTGCGTGTGGCTCATAAAGGACAGGGCCAGGGATGTCCGGCAAAAGGGATCCTTAACTGGAAACTTTCAATGACTCATGTTATGTTTGACTAGTCATTAAAAGCCCTCACCTAAACTTTTTTCCGTCCTTTCATCCGCCCTTCCAGGAGATTTACAAATTAGTCAGGATTGCCATGTTTTTTAGTGTACCCAGCGGTACCTATTTTGGTGCTTCCAGTTCCTTAGGTAAAGTGGTTTCCTTATGAAAGGCCGCATCTGTCAGCTATTCTCACAACCCTTTAATGATGAGTGCACCTCACACTTGGCAGGGTTGCATTTTAGTAATTGTGGGGAAAGTGCCAAGAAGAAATATTGGTTCACCTTTAGTTCTCAGAGCACGAAGTAGGAAGACCTGTTCTAAATACCTGCTAAATTCTGTAATTCACCCTTGGAGACCATGACAAAGAAAAATAGTTAATTTTACTTCCCCTGAAAGCAGTGTAGACAGAATGCAACTAAAACTAACCTACTTGGAAATTACAGAATAACATGTTAAAAAGTGTTCAAATGCAGAGGTTATTTTTAAAAAATATAAATCTAAGATATCTAAATTGGAATGCTGACTTTAAACATCTGCATTATAAAGACAATAAGTGAGAATTTGGCCTAAGGAGATGGGTGAGCTACAAAGTTGTCATTTACTTTTTAAAGCAAGACTTCAAACTAGCCCAAGCTGGCCCTGAACTCGGATCCTTTATCTCAGTTTCCAAGTGCTGAAACTCTGCACGTGCACAGTCGTGTTCAGCTTTTACTGGTGTTTTGTAAATGACTTTTTTCTTGCCTGTGTTTTAAGATAAATCCTCTTTGTATGGACCAGATCCATACAAAACTTGGACGAGATCATCTGGTCGAAGCTGGTAGAACCTGTACAGCACTACAGCTTTCATCTTTAAATCTGTTTCTGGTGAATCCATACCTCACAGGAGCTCTGTGAGCCCCAACACCCCCTCACCTCCCCCCTCCCCCCTCCCCCCACCGGGCAGTTCAGCATCTGCTGCAGCTGACAGAACCAGCTCACCAACCCCTAGGACTCTGGCTGTTCATATTCTGAGAATGTTAGCTCTTCACAGCTAATTAAATGAAGTTTCTTTGTTCATGGTGCTTTTTCTAGAGACACTGTCAGAAATTGCTAAAAGCTGTTGTTTGGAAAAAGCCTTTGATGAGCCCAGTGTGTTGGTTCAGTCCTGTAAACAAGGAGGGCTAAGGCAGGAGGATTATAAATTCAAGATTAGCTACTATTTAATCTGGAATCAATGTTTGCAACCCCCAGTGTTAGAATTATAGAGGTGTACCACAATGCTGACTTTCTTTGGTTTTCAAAGGCATTGGCCTACCAGAGCAAGCTTCCACAGGGAAATAAAGTCTGTTGAAGACTGTTGTCTTGGTTCCTGCCACCTAGTATAAAACTACTAAAGTAAATGCAGGTGTAAGTGTATGTAAAGGGTAGAGTGTAAAGCTACTGTCCTTTATAAGCACTTAGGACTTCTGAGGTACAGAGCAATAACTATTTATTTACTCGTGTGTGTGTGTGTGTGTGTGTGTGTGTGTGTGTGTGTGTGTGTGTGTGCATACGTACATGTGTGTCACAAAGCACACATGGAGTCACAGGGCAGCTTTATCTATTCTCATTTTTCATGTCACTGAGGCAGGCCTTGTTTTGCAATGCCCTGTCCTCCAGACAGCTGTCTGGAGAGCTTCCGTGCCATTCTTCTGTGATGCCTCAATGTAGGAATGCTGGGATTACAGCCACGTCACCATACCATATCAAGCTTTGTTTGTTGTTGTTTCTAATGTGAGTCTCAGTGCTTGTATGTCTGCGCACTCCCAGTGCCCACAGAGGCCAGAAGAGGCATTGGATTCCCTGTAACTGCACCTATGGATGTTGTGAACCACCACAAACGTATAAATACTGGGAATTGAACCCCAGTACTCTAGAAGAACAGTCATTGCTCTTAACCACTGAGCCATCTCTCCAATTCCATACTCAGCTTTTTTTCATCAGGTGTGGTGATTTGAACAGGATCACCCCCCACCCTAGGTTTACATTTGAATTCTTGATCACCTTTTGACAGTGATTAAGTGGTATGGCCTTGTTGGAGAAAGTATGTCACTGGAGATGGACTTTGAGGTTCAAGCTCAAGCCAGGCCCAGTGTCATATGCTGTCTGGTGCCTGTGGGTCCAGATGTAGAACTCTCAGGTATTCTCCATACATGTCTGCCTGGCACACTGCCATGCTTCCTGCCAGGATGGTCATGGTAAACCTCCAGAACTGTAAGACAGCCCCAATTAAATTCTTTTCTCTATAAGAGTTGTCATGGGGCTGGAGAGATGGCTCGGTGGTTAAGAGCACTGACTGCTTTCCCAGAGGTCCTGAGTTCAAATCCTAGCAACCACATGGTGGCTCACAACCATCTGTAATGGGATCTGATGCCCTCTTCCGTGTCTGAAGACAGCTACAGTGTACTTGTATATAATAAAAGTAAATAAATCTTAAAAAAAAAAAACCCTACACACATGTAAAATAAAATGAATGTTTAAAAAACAGTTGTCATGATTATGTGTCTTTTCACAACAATAGAACATTGACTAAAATGTCTGGTTTTCGGGATCAAACTCAGGCTATCAGACTTGTATGGCAAGTACTTTTATCCACTGAGCCATCTTGCTGGCTTAAGAACCAGTTTTTCCAAAGACTTACTGCTGTGTGCTAGGATGTGGGTTAGTTTGACAGCTCCTTCCCTAGCAGAGCTATGCTCCTTCAAGGCTTTACCACACTACAGCAGATAATTCCTACTTTTTACTGCAGATTGCAGCAGCTGACATTGCTAGCAATCTCTTTCATTCTCTCCCACCCAATTTGATGCTAAAATGTTGAGCCTAGGATCTTGCACATGCTAGGCAGACTACCAATGAAACACACACCTCTAGTCTTTTTTTTTTTTTTTTTTTTTTTGTCTTTTTTATTCTCCATAAGATAGATACCATTGTATTTTAAAACTAAGTCGGGGTTTCTAAATGTATTTTTTTAATTCAACTATATGGTACTTTATTTTGTTTTGTTTTTGAGCAAAAAGAAGTTAGGTGGATAAACTCAAGTGCAATGTGATCTAGTTAATTGCATTGCTTCAGAGTCAGATCTGGGAGTCTCTGGTTTGTCAGATATTAGCTCTTGAGATGCTAGGTAGTAACTCCACTGGAGTTCTAAAATAGTTTTGCCTGTAGTATGACTGATAAGAATTTCAAAATACAAAGTGAAAAGTTTAAAAACTTTCATATTAGCAAAAGAACATGTTTTGTGAACAATTGGAGCCGTATAAAAGTAGACTTCATCCTGGCTTCACAAGTCTTTACCAAAGGGTCTTATTGTTTTTCTTAAGGAAAATCCTTTGGAACAGAATTAGAATTGGAGAAGAGGAGGTCTCCCCACTTGAGACAACAAATAAAAAGCAACACAGAGAACCACAAATGCTCATACTTTGCCTGGAATCTCAAGGTTTAAGATCAGAAACAAAACAATTCCACTACCATATTGCCTTTTAGATCCCAAACCAAGTTCAAACTCAGTGTAGAGGAAGATGACCATCAATCCCTGTACTGTGCCTCTCAATTGCTGGGATTCCAGGCCTGCATCTCCCGTCAAGCAACGCGGGACAGACATTCTATCCAGTAAACTGCGTCCATTCTGACAACTGTTTGCATTGCTCTGCAACCTTTCCTATCATCCCTCTCCAAGGGTGTTTCATAATATTCCTTTCTCATAGCCTCTCTCTAAGCACACTGCTAAGTGCCTTTCTGCTTGTTGCCTGTACAAATGACTGCTCTAGGAATCTGATGAAAGTGAAGTCAGACAGGACCTGCGCTTTCCTGACTGGCACACTTTCACTGAGCATGATGTCCTTCAGATCATCAGCATGTCAGATGTGTCAGAATCTTCTTTTGAAAGATAATAATTCTATTGTCTTTATATACCATGGCATTTAGCCAGTCATTTTGTTGGTTGTACTTTTTGACTTTTAATAATATTGCTATGCATATGTACATATACAAATCTTAGCTGCTATTTTCAGTTTTTGTTTTGTGTGGAAGTGAGGATCAAACCCAGGGCTTTACACTGGAGTTACAGGTGTTTGTGAGCCTGGGAATCACACCTGGGTCCACTGGAAAACCAGCCAGTGCTCCTAACTGATGAGCCATCTCTCCAGCTTGAGATTTGTCTTTACTAAAAAAAATTATCTTTTTTATACATAAATTTTATTTTATTGTTTACTTAAGTGTGTTTGTGTGCATACACATGTGTGGGACTGAGACCACCCTGCTGGATTGGACAGAGACTCAGGCCGTAGTTAGGAATCCTGATTCTCAGTTGAGATGGTCGAATCCCCATGGATGGCAAATGAGATGGCAGATAGCTTCCCATGAATCAGGGACCCTTGCCATAGTCATCACGTTGTCCCTTTGGGCACTGGCCACACCTCAGGTCCCTCCCCCGTAGGTAGATGTGACCGCAGGTCATGTAAGCTAGGCCAAAGCTCTAGGCAGGAGCAGGACTGCCCCCAAATATGTAGACAAGGTCTTCCCAGGCCCGCAGGCCAAGCCAATAGGAAGTGCTGGTTGTCAGACTCCAAACCATTTCAAAACTGTATTTATATGGGAGCTTGGGGGGAAAGTAAAGAGAGAGGTGTGTAGAAATCATTCCTCTGCCTGAGTTCCTTTGTTCCAAAGAGCTGATAACACCTCTGATTGGAAAGAGATTTTTCTCTCCCAAAGTTTCTTGCATCCTGTGCCGGAGCCTCTCGCTGGCTCAGTTCAGCTTGGCCTGGCACCCTATGGCAATGGGAGAAACGCACAAGAGCAGCAGTGGAACCCTGGTCTCACGGGCTCAAGCCTGAGTTCGTGTACACCAGCTGGGCCCAGCGGCAGAGGTGGGATTTCATGGTCCCACACATGAGTGCATGTATACCTGAAATGTATGTGTGCATGTCAGAAGGCAACCTTTGAGAGTCAGTTCTCTCCTGCCTTTAAGTGGGTCTCAGGGATCAAACTCAGTGGTCAGGCATGGTAGCAAGTGCCTTTATTCATTTAACCATCTTGCCTGACCAAAAGTCATTGTGTGTAGATACATGTATGGGTATGCATTACATATGTCTCTTGCTACCCTGCCTAAGCCCCAGGAATAGACCCTGCTGCCAGCCTCAGCCCAAAGAATATTGGATCTGTGGATGAAAAACACACAGTTGTTCAAGTTTAACTTGCCTTTTTGACACAGTTGCTGGGCGCTACTTCTCTCCTGCATGGAGAAGCATGCCTTTATCATTATTCTTAGCTCCATACCTTTCCACCTGAACTCAATTAAAGTTGCTCAGTTACATTTAGTCCCAACTCAACGCTCCAACCTTCCTCCTGTAGAAGTAGCCATTCCACATGAGATCTCACATAGCTGCTTGGCTTTTCTCTCTCCAAAGCATGGTGAACTCTCCCTTCCTGCAGGGATCCAGAAGTCCTTTTGCCCAGCAATTGGCTCATCGTTTCTTTACCAATTCAAGAACCAATTGGGAAACAGGATCTTAGCAGCAGAACCACTCCTACAAGTATATACAGGTGCCTGCATAGGCTAGATCCCCAGGAGCTGGAGTTGAAAGTGGTTGTAAGATACACAGCATGGATTCTGTGAATCATACTTTGGTTCTCCAAATGAGTAGTATGTACCCTGAATTTACTGAGCCTTTTCTTCAGCACTGCTTTCAGTTCTTGAGGTATCGGTGTAGAAATAGAATTGATGAGTCATAAATGGTATATTTATTGTTTTAAAAAATATGCGTTTATTTTAAGTACACTGTAGCTGTCTTCAGACACACAAGAAGAGGATATCAGATCTCATTACAGATGGTTGTGAGCCACCATGTGATTGCTGGGAATTGAACTCAGAACCTCTGGAAGAGCTGTAAGTGCTCTTAACCACTGAGCCACTTCTCCAGCCTCTGATCTTTATGATTTTTAAAGAAGCATCACCAGGTGCTGGGCATGGTGTCACATCTCTAATCCCAGCACTTGGGAGGCAGAGGCAGGCAGATCTCTGTGAGTTCAAGGCCAGCCCGGTCTACAAAGAGAGTTCCAGAACAGCCAGAGCTACACAGAGAAACACTGTCTTGAACAAAAAAACAAGCAAATGAAGCATTGCCAGGCATGGCAGTGCACACCTTAATCTCTCAAATGTTATGCGAAACTTACTTCATAACTTCAATAACTTTTTCCTTTCTTGGGGTTCCAATGTTGGCTCTAATCCATTTTCTTCCTTTCTTTTTCCGGTGTGCATCTGCCTCTTTTCTTTTTTGTGCAGGGGAGGGGGGTTGTTTTGTGGGTTTTTTTTTTTTTTTTTTTTTTTTTTAAGATCTATTTATATACTCTGTAGCTGTCTTCACACACACCAGCAGAGGTCATAGATCTCATTACAGATGGTTGTGAGTCACCGTGTGGATTTGAACTCAGGACTTCTGGAAGAGCAGTCAGTGCTCTTAACCACTGAACCATCTCTCCAGCCCCTCTAATTCATTTTCTAATAATCTTTTCAAACTTTCTTTGCAAGTCAAGCATTATTCTGGAACTAATTTTTACATTGTTTCCAAGATGAGAACACACAGTATGCACCTATGCCATTAGGACTGTGCTGTTCTGTGCCTCAAGTTTTAATTGTTTAAGAATCATTACATCAGAGAACATCTAGTTTCACAGAATTCACCAGAGCAGGAAAAAGAAATAGCAAAGTCAGATATAGTAGAATAATTACATACACCAAGGCCAACCAAAATGCAGTCACACACAAATGAAATCCATACAGCCATTGTCCAGGGCTAAGGTTTGGAGAAATGGAAGCAACTGTTTTTTACAAAGAGTTACTGAGGGCTACTGAAATGTCTCCATCCTGGCCTACTGCAGATGGTCCCTTATTTCAGATGTCTGGTCCCCTGGAGG
This sequence comes from Micromys minutus, assembly GCF_963924665.1. NCBI lineage: Eukaryota > Metazoa > Chordata > Mammalia > Rodentia > Muridae > Micromys > Micromys minutus. The sequence goes on from NC_137966.1 coordinate 23,980,109, forward strand.
GATGTGTCTCCTACTTCTCAGGGTCCCAGTCACCATTCATTTTTACAAGGCTTCTGAGATGTCTCCGTGCTGGCCTGCTGTGGGTATGCTGTCCCCAGCAATGGCACATACATGAAAGATAAAGGACAACTTTCAAGGCTCAACTAGGTTGTGGGATGTAAGTTAGGTTGTCAGCCATAGGCAGCAAGTGCCTTGCCTGCTGAGTCACCTAACCAGCCCTTCAGTCATGTTTTTATAGCGTCTACTCTGACATTTGGGGTCTGGAGAGTGGCTGGGTACAGGAAGCATTTATCATCTAAGTATGAAGATCTGAGTCCAGACAGTGTTCACCTCTAGTCCAAAGTCCTCCATGTGGGAGGTGAGAGGAGACCCAAGAACCCCCAGAAGCTTGAGAACCAGACAGACTGAAGGTCTGAGAGACACAGGTAAGGTTGTCCTCTGACCTCTGCGTTCCTGAGCATACACAAACATCCAGAAGTGAGAGGCAGAATAACATTAGCTCAAAGCGGACAGGAGTCTGTGTTTGCTACTCATTTCCTGGTCCAGTGTAGGTGACAGATACTATGATAACTTTTCCTGTGTTTGGCTTAACTTATGGGTTGCTGTTCATATCTCTGTGTGACTGTCATTCACAAGCTACATAATTCACCCGCTTCAGTCAAATCAATGTTCTCAGCATAGTCAGTTGTCTAGGTACCGCCAGATCCAGTTCCGCTGGGGTGTTTTGTAAGCTATGTCACTGGAGATACATTTTACTAGAGTAGTTGGTAGGAAGGAAAATAGGGGAGAAAATTGATCTTAATGAACCCTAAATAAAATAAGACCATGTCTAGTTATACAAGCCCGTGGTCTCAACATTCAAGAGGCTAAAGCAGGTAGATTGCTTCAGGTATGTGTTAAGTTTGGGCTACATAGTAGGTTCCCGACAGTTGGAATTACAGAATATAACCTGTCTTGTTCCTGCCTGATCCATAGGAAAAAAATTACAAAACACATACATCATCAACAAGAATTGTAAGGTAGGTGGATTGATAGCAAGCGCTGCTGTTGTTGGAATGGGATAGTAACCATGGTAACACTGCACCAACATCACTGACTTCCTCACACATGTCCATGAACTCCTGCAAAAACCAGTTGTTCTGGTTTCCCCAGGGATCAGGGAGGTTTTCCAAAGCAACCCTTTCTCCTTGCTTAGCACACTTTCTTTCTGTAATAAGGATGAGATGGAGCAATAGAACCAGTGTCATCTGGGGCTAAAATACAGGCAGAGTCAGAACAAGCACTTTTCCCTGGGACTTTAGTATTTCAGGATTGTGACTCTAAAATAGCACCTAGGATCCTGGCCGGCTGTGCCAGCTCTGCCCCAGTATTAGCAGAAATGAGCTCTTATAATGCAGAGGCAGCCTGGCAGTCAATTCTGAGTCATTAACATATTACTTGTCATGTTGTAAGCCCAAGAGCCTGGCTTTTACTCTTCTCATGCTAGGTGTAACAGGACCCTAGACCTTAGCACAAGTGACTCCATGATGGAAGTGCCATTCTGGCTGTAAAACTCAGCCTGCAGGTGCTGGAGAGATGGCTCAGTGGTTAGAGCACTGACTGCTCTTCCAGAGGTCCTGAGTTCGACTCCCAGCAGACATGGTGGCTCACAACCATCTGCAGTGGAATCCGATGCCCTCTTCTGGTGTGTCTGAAGACAGTTACAGTGTGCTCATATATAAGTAGAAAAACAAATCTTTGAAAAAAAAAAAAAAAAACAACAACAAAAACCTCAGCCTGCAGATAGTTACACTTGCCAAAATAAAAACAAAGACAAAACATATCAAATTCCATTGTTCTGAATAAGTCTCTAAATGTACCAACCCTACTTTTTGAGAAACCACCACTATCGGTCCTGCTACCCTCCTATACCTGGGGCAACCTGAAGGTGCTCATCCATGACTGTCACAGATGAAAGATGAAACCAGGTGCGTGGGAGTTGCAGTAGTTAGTTTAGCTGAAATCATTTGGGTCCGAGCAAGGTGACCTCAGTCCAGAAAGCAGACTGATCATACTGATGCAGGCTCTCCAAGAGGGAGAGGAAAGTCCTCCAAGACATCACTGCACTTCTACTGCACAACTGGGCTTGTCCATGGCATGATCTGTGGAGACCCCGAGATTTTCACTGCTGTGACAGAGGACGTTAGGGAATCTTGGTCTTTCTAGATTTGGCTTCCCCAACAAATTCTACCCTCCACTGTGGAGGATATAAAAAAGGATGACCCCCCTTGAGGCAAGGGGCAACAGGGCCACTGACCTGACTGCCCGACAAATGGCCCTAGGTTAGTGGGGCCTTTAGACATCCGAGAGTTAGGTCAGCCTGATGCTGCCGAGACTCCATGGTAAAGAAGAAATGGACAACTTAACCACAGGTTGATGGACGACACCAGAGGGAAAAGTCAGCTTCCCAGAAACAACCGGCTAGACTCTGGTAACTGACCTTCACCAGGCCGCTCAGCTGGGCTCCACAAAACCTTCTGAGTTGCTCAGACCAAGCTTTGTTATACCTACACCTACAACCTAGTACAGGATGTCTCAGCCAGATTCCAGGTTTGTTTTTTGGTTTTATTTGTTTGGTTTTTCAAGACAGGGTTTCTCTGTGTAGCCCTGGCTGTCCTGAAACTCATTCTGCAGACCAGGCTGGCCTCAAACTCAGAGATTCACCTGCCTCTGCCTCCTGAATGTTGGGAATAAAGACCTGATCTGCCACTGCCCAGCCGAGTACAAGGTTTGTGCACAGGTAAAATCAAAGCAGAGAGCCCTTGCCCAGGAAGGGACCTGGATAAGAGAGCGATACCCCAGTGAGCTCTGGGAAAACTGACTTCCCTGAGACTGGCCTGCCAGGGGCAGGTGAGAGTTCTTGCTAGTTTAAAGACACTGAATTAGGGTTCTCTAGAGTCACTGAACTTATGGTAGTCTCTATATGGTAAGGGAATTTGTTGGTAACTTACAGTCTGTAGTCCAACTCCCCAACAATGGTCAGCAGCAGCTGTGAATGAAAGTCCAAGGATCTAGCAGTTTCTCAGTCCCACAAGGCAAGCAGGCAAAGAGAGGACCTTCCTTTTTCCAGTGTCCTTACACAGGTCTCCAGCAGAAGGTGTGTACCACCACACCTAGAGCTGAAACTTGCTTTGTCCCAGATGACCTTGAAGTCAGAGTCCTCCTTTCCTTAGTGTCCTGGGATTCATAGCCTCTATGCCTCAAGGTCTCCATGCCAAGATCCAGGTCAGAAACTTGTGTCTTCCAGCCTCAAGATTAGGATCAAAGGTGAGCCTTCCAATTCTGGATTGTAGTTCATCCCAGACATAGTCGAGTTGGCAACCAGGAATAGCCACTACAGATACCTTTTCTAGGTAAGGAAAAGTGTTCCTCACCTGGACTGAAACTGTTAACATAGTAGCTTAAAAGCTCCTCCAAGAACTAGTCCCCTAATTTGGCCTTCCCCTAGCAATGGGGTTCAGCAATGGCCTGGATTTCACAGCCAAAACCTCTCGGTTAATAGCTAAATTTTTACACATGGATTGAAAACTTCATTGTGCAAAGAGACCTCAGAGTTCTAGACAAGTAAAAAGAAGAAATAGGACATCAAAAGAACTCTCATTACAGTTCCATTGTATCCCATCTATATGGGATTTACCCCTGGTCTTAGTTATGGTTTTATTGCTGTGAACAGACACCATGACCAAGGCAAGTCTTATAAAGAGAACATTTACTGGGCCTGGCTTACAGGTTCAGAGGTTCAGTCCATTATTATTAAGGTGGAAGCCTGGCAGCATCCAGGCAGGTGTGGTGCAGAAAGAGATGAGAGTTCTACATGTCCATCTGAAGCCCACTAGGAGAAAACTGGCCCTCATATAGTTAGAAAGAGCGTCTTAAAGCCCACTCCCACAGTGATAAACTTCTTCCAACAAGGCCACACCTACTAATAGTGCCACTCCCTGGGCCAATCATATTTAAACCAGCACACCCCCTGTAAGATTATGTTTGGAATTCCCCACTGCTTCCCAGGCTCAGAGACCAGCAGTTGACAGAACGCTGTAAACATTCCTTTCTCAGTTCACCACAGGCCCTCCAGTTCTCTACACAGGCTATTCAGTGGCCTATCTGGGAAACCCAGCTTATCTGAGTCCATCTGGGTCAAGTGAGTAGCCGAAGGGGTGCCGGATCTAGCCTAGAAAGGACCCGACATGTTGATTCTCTCCACTCTGTGGCTCCAACACCCCATGGCTTACACCATGGATCCTCTACACCCACGTTAAGAAAGTGAAAGCCACAGATGCTGCTGCCAAGTGGACTATCTCTGCACTATGGACCCATGGAGATGAAGGTTCATGGACTCTGGGCTCTTCCACCCCCTGCTCGTCTGCTACTACCTGAGCTTAGTGTTTTCTGTGAACACAGGGTTATGGTCCAACCCCCATTGACCTCATGCCTGGATTGGAAACTGAGGAAGACAGGTACAGGGAAGGTAATATGACTACAGACCAGCAACCCATATTCATTTTGACCTTTGTGAGGCTTCCTGAAAAGATCCTTAGAAAAGATTCTGTCTGGCCTTTGGGAAACAGGAAAATCCTGGGAACTCAGACTCTATGCCACAGAAAAGAACCCTGGGGATAGAGTTAATTATCCCCACCCAGAAGTTAGCCAGAATTGCTGGTTATACTTAGACACCTGGCCCATATACTACCTAGCGATAGGAACTACCCAGACTCTCAGCCCATTGACTGACAAAACTCACAGTGATTGGGAGCAGCCCAAATTAACCTGAGTGTAGATTAACATTAAGGTGATACATGATTGGACATAAGAGAGATGGGCAGAGAAATGTTGAGGAGTGGAAGTAGAGACAGGAGGCAGAGAGAAATGGAGAAAAAATCAAGATGGAGCTTGAGAAGGAGGATCTAGATCCTGGTGGACTTAATTGGCATTAGGTAGATATGGATATTTTAGTAAATTCTATATGTCTTTTATCTCATAGAGAAGGGCAGGTTGTATCTTTGTCCAATGGATATAATCTTACTCTGAAGAGTTTGTGGATTGAGAATTTAATATGTAAACCTACATGAAAAGCTATCAGGCTTTGGAGTCATATTTGTGCCAGGCAGTGAAGGAAAGAAAATGCCAGGGCGGTCATATCCACCTGGGACAGAAACAGGGGCAGTGGAGTAAACCACGCCTGAGTTCTTAGAGTTGTCCTGCAGTGCCAAGTGGTGTGGGGACCGCATACGTGCACTCGGCTCTACACTAGAGTGGGTATCTGTGGAGTGAGACTGCGGGGGCCGATAAAAGGATAAGCCATCCTTTTAATATTTACTGTAACATAAGAGGACAAGGGGACTGAAACTTGCCTAGTAACAAACCTCCAGCCTAGACACTTCCCTTTATTTGGATGCTTGCTATTCACCTTGGTCATTAGCTCATTTGGACAACAGCAATACTTCCGGGCCCCTGAGACTACTTGATGGGCGTGCACCAATGGTTTACTAAATGTGCCTCTTATGTTGCCTTCCAAACTAAGTAGACAGGCTGGTCAGGATCTAGAGGTATTGTAACAACAGGTAGATTCCCTTGCGGAAATGATCCTACAAAATTGGAGAGAGGTTTAGTTACTTCTCACGAGATAAAGAAAACTATATATGGCTTTGGGAGAAATTTGTTGTTTTCTGTTCTCTGCTAATTGATTAGGAGAAAATTTTAGAAATCTTTCCATTTTGGAAAAAAGCTGAGGGGGGGGGGTGCGTATTAATCAGATAATTGAATAGTCTCTGTTCTTCTCTTGGTTATCCTTGGCCAACCACTCTGCTATCAGCACTGGACTATCCCTGAATCTTAAACTAGATGGTCAATTATATATAATTGTATACCAATTTAGTAAATGAATGGTCTTTTGGACCAACCACACCCTTTGAGAGCATGCTGAGTACACTATGGGACTCATTCACTGAGACCAGTGACCAGTAAAAGAAGCACCATCCAGGCTGTGAACCTGGCTCAGCAGCGCCACCTGACAGAACGAAAGGAAAGACCTAACTCACCGAAGTCCATAGTCCCGGGAGAGTCTCCAAATGCACCAACCTTGCTTTTCCACTTCTGTAGTTCCGCTGCTGGCTAACTGTTCTTGTTAACTGAGCTATGTCAACACAGAGCATGGTTTTTGTGCTCAAAAGCTCACCTTGGAAAAGGCACAGGGATATACTGGGATCCCAAAGACCCAAGTGTACCCACTATCCAGCTAATAAACACTTTGTTTTGGCTGAAAACCACTATGAGCATCTTCTCTGGCGGCCACCCTACAATACTAGGGCTCCGTCCATGTTTTCATAGACCCATTGTCACCACTCAGCTGAACCCAGAAATGACTGATGGCTTGTCTTGTCAACCATGCCGCTGCCTTGCAGAAGTGACAGCTGTAGCCAGTGTTGCTGCACACCTGCATTCCCAGCACTCATGGGGCCAGGACAGGAGCACGGCAAATTCAAGGCCAGCTCAGTGTGTCTATCTAGAACCTATGGAAACAGAAGAAAATAAACCTCACAGTTGGGTGCTGAGAAGCATAACCTTTCAGGCACCCAGCACTGAATTATTATCTATTCACAGTTGCTCAATCCCAGACTTTCTTGATTTGGCGTCTCTAACATTTTGACATGTCAGATGGACTCATTATAACATTCAAACCATACCTGCTAGTGCCATGGCAGATGTGAGCAATGCCCAGATCAGGGAGGAAAAGAGGTGGTCCACGACTCCTCATAACACCCTTGTTCAGCCTAGCGCCGCACTTGGTGTGGTACCTCACACCTGTCACCCCAGAACTGGGGGGAACACGGAGACCAAGAGCTAAAGGTCATCCTCTGCTACGTATTCTGTTCAAGGGGGCAACATACTTGAGAACTGGCTTAAGAAATCAAAATGCAGGACACAGAAGCAGTCAGATCTCTCTGAGTTTGAGGCCATCCTGGTCTATGTGTCGGGTAGCCACCAGAGAAGAGTGCTTGAACATGGGTTGAAGCAAATGGAAAGTCTTTATTCGATAACCAGAAACTATACTGGGTGTTCCGGATCCCAGTGTGCCCTGAGCCTTTCTTAGGGAGAGCTTTTAAGCACAAAAAAATTCCTTGGGTTGACATACTTTAGTTAATAAGAACAATTAGCCAGCAGCAGAACTACAGAAGCTAAAAAGCAAGATCAGTACACTTAGAGACTTTTCCAGCAGTACGGCCTTTGATGGAGTAGGCCTGTGTTTTAGTTTTGTCAGGTGGTGCTGTCTACGTGCTGAGTGTCACAGCCTAAATGGTGCTTCCATCATGGAGTCGGTTGTGCTATGGTCTGGAGCCTGTCACACTGTAGTGAGTTTCAAGATGGCCAAGGCTACACAGCAAGACTTTGTCTTAAGGAAGGAAGGAAAGAAGGGAGAGGGAAAGAGAGAGAGCAAGCAAAATGGTGGCCTGTAAGATTGGCTAAGAACACTTATAACCAAGCCAAATGATCTGAGCTCAGTCCCTGGAACGCACTTGGTGGTGGGAAGAAACTGACTCCCCCAGGTTGTACCTCACTGGGGCAGAAGTGCAACCCCTACCCAACAGAAATAAATAACAACTAATTTAAAAATTAGTGGAGGCACACTTCTGTACTCCCAGTAATCAGGAGCACCTGAAGGCAGAGCGATGTCCACAAGTTTGGAGCCAGCCTGGTCTACAAACAGAGGCTCAGAGCAGCAAATGCTACACAGAGAAAGCCTGTATCAACACACCACCACCACCACAAAAAATAAGAACAATGCATAACATAAACTGTACTGTTTTGTGGATTTTTGTTTTATTTATCTTTTTTTAAAATGGAGTCTTCTGTTTCCTGTTGGTCTTAGGTTTCCATTGCTCTGAACAGACACCATGACCAAGGCATTTCTTATAAGGACAGCATTTCATTGTGGCTGGCTTACAGGTCAGAGGGTCAGTCCCTTGTCATAACAGGAAGGATGGCAGTGTCCAGGCAGACATGGCACTGGAGGAGCTGAGAGTTCTACATCTTCATCTGAAGACCACTAGGAGAAAAACTGGCTCCCACGTGGGTAGGAGTAGAGTCTTATTGCCCACCCCCACAATGACACACTTCCTGCCACTCCCTGAGCCAAGCATGGTCACACCACCGCCCTAGCATAGCTTGGAACTCACTGTGTGGCCAAAAGTGGTCTTGAACTCCTGATTCTCCTGTGTTGAGTGTAGGGGTTACAGGCAGTGCTGTAATTAATTATATTAGGGGATTAAATATAGGGCTTTAGTATACTAGGCAATCACTCTATCAATTAAGCTATAAAACCAGCCTCATCTTACCTGTATTTATTGCAGCTCATGGTATCAAGGAAAGCTGGGCCTGGTGGCTTGCCTAACAAGAAACCTGGGTTTCAACCCACAACATTGCCTTCCAAATGTAAGAGCAGCCTGGGTAATTTATTGAGCTGCTACTTCAATAAGGTAAAAGTAAAAACAGTTCTGATGGTATAGCACTTGTATAAAACCCAGGTTGAGTAGCAGGGAGATTAAAAAAGGAAGGAAGGGAGGGAGGGATGAAAAAAACTCTCGTTGATAATCCAGTCTGAGTACACATCAGCTTTTGCTCAGGCCTTGGGGACACTTAATCTTTTTTTTTTTTTGGAATGCATTGTTTAGAATCAAAAGTAAAACTATAGTGCCAGAGAAATAATGGCAGTAGTTAAGAAAATTTGTTTTTACAGGGGACAAGAGCTCAGTTCCCAGCACCATTTCAGGCAGCTCACAAGTGGGAGACACTCTCACAGTCTCAGGAATCCACACCCACGTGCACTCCACACCCACGTGCACTCCACACCCACGTGCACCCAGGCCCATACCCAGACCCACACATTGTACTCCAGAAGCAAAGCATTCCTTTAACACTCCAGGGGGTGCAGAACCCACAACACTGCCCCAACCAACAAAAACCCTCAAAAGGGGGGAGTCTTCTGAGCCAAAAAAATGATGGCACATACATGTAATCCCAGAACTTGGGAGACAGGTGTGCAGATCTCTGTGAGTTCCAGCCCAAGGTGTTCTATAGAGCATCAATCCACCCAGACTGTTTAAAAAGTCTGTCTCAAAAACCAAAACAAGCAAGAACCTGGGAGATGGGACTGGAGAGATGGCTCAGCAGTTAGGAGCACTGACTGCTCTTCCAGAGGTCCTGAGTTCAATTCCCAACACCACATGGTGGCTCACAACCATCTGTAATGGGATCTGATGCCCTTTTCTGGTGTGTCTGAAGACTGCTACAGTGTACTTATATACATAAAATAAATAAATCTTTAAAAGTATTTTTTAAAAAGAACCTGGGAGATGGAAGTGGGAATGTTAGGAGTCCAGAGTCGACCTTGGCTAAATATCAAGTTGTTGGGAACCAACAGGAGACCCTAGTTAAGACAGGCAACGACAACAGATCCCAACAAGTGTGCACTAGTATTACTACATTTCTATATGACTATATTTCCAGGTACTTGGGAAGGTGAAGCAGAAGAATTACTTGGACCCAGAAGTTCTAGCTGAGTCTTGTCAACAGCAAAACTGTCAACTAAGATGGATGAAATCTGAGCCAGGTTGTAACCCATGCCTGAACACAGGCAACGTGGATTCCCAGTCAGCCTACACAATAAGGTTCCATTTCAAAACCAAAACCAAAAGTGAAATGTGAGGACTGGCCCACACTTACAATCCCTGCACATGAGAGGCTGAGGTAGGATGAGGAATTCAAGGTTACCCTCAGTTATGTAACCAGTAGATACCTAAATGTGTTCCAATTTGTCTTTTGTAATGGGGCTGGGGAACGAATCCTGTTACAGAGCAGATTTTTCACAGCTCAGCCTGGGACCGTGAGCAGTTCACTAGGTATTTTTAAAACTATTTGTCTACTTATTTTCTGTGTGTATATGTATGTGTTTGTATCCATCATGTTTGCAGGAGCCGGCTGAAGCCCACTGTGGGCTTAGATCCCTGAGGACTGGAGTTACAAATGGTTGTCTGGGGATGTGGTCTGTGCTGGGAACTGAGTCCAGGTCCTGCTGGATAACAGCCAGTTTTCTTACCTACCGAGCCATCTCTCCAGCTCCATCACTATCTGTCTTTGGGACAGGGTCTCCCTGTGTAGGATGTGCTGGTCTTGTCTTTTTATCTTTTCCTTCTTATTTTTTTTGTAATAGAGTTTCCATTTATTATTTATATTCAAATTACAGATAATTTCAAATTCTGCCGTAGTCAGATACTCCCATTGTAAATTTTATAAAAACCTCAAGGCAGGTATGTGACTAGGCCCCCACCTGAGGAGCTCCAGGGTCAGACTTCCCTAATGGCCTTAACAGTAGAAGACAGGAGAGTGGTTAGGCCTGGCCCTCACAAGAAAAAAAATCCCACCAATCCCTGAGTTTGCCCTAAAATCAGGCTGCATAATCCCTCCAATCCCAGGCCACTCTGGAAAGCACCCTTACACATAGACACACACACTCACACATACAGACATACACACTCACACACACACTCACATACACAGACACACACACAGACAAACAGACACACACACACTCATACACAGACACATAGACACACACACTCACATACACAGACACACACACAGACAAACAGACACACACACACTGATACACAGACACACACACACACACACTCATATACACAGACACACAGACACACAGACACACACACACTCATATACACAGACACACAGACACACACACACACACACACACACACACACACACAAAACTCTATATAAACCCTGCATTCTGCTCAATTCTCAGCTGCTTCCCTCAAGCAGAGGCAGCTGCCACCCTGAGTCTTCCCTCCCAGTAAATCTTTTGTGTGAGGTGTGCTGTTCAGTGTTTGTTGTATTCCATGGGTCTTCTTAGGAGCCTTTCCCACCCGCTCTGTAATGCTTACAAGTGGGACCCTCAGTTTTAATCTCTTCAAAATAAATATTAGTAATACAAGTCATAATGCAGTGCTTAGAGGACAGAAGTTTTTGGTAAGGGCCAGGTGTGGTGGTGCATGCCTGTAATCCCAGCAGTGTGGGGGCAGAGGTGGAAGGAGCCATATTGAGTGCCAGTGAGAGGCAGAAGGGTCAGGTGTCCAAGGTCCTGCTTGACTCTCCAGTAAGTTTGAGGCTAGCGTGAGGTATCTAAGACCTTGTCTAAAAATGAAGAAACAAAATTACAGTAAAGACACTTGCCTTTTGCTCCTTTGTGGATTCTTCCTTCTTCCATCCTTTTAGGAGAAAACAAAAGGATAGAGGGAAAGGGGGAGATGTCGCCATCAGACCACTTCCTAAAGGGGAAATGTCTGATGTCTTTAGAAAGTCAGTTATGTCAAGTGATGTTTTGCTGGGCAGACATATGAGAGAACACACAGTGTTTAGAAATGACATAGGAATGACCCACAGACAGTGAAGGAAGCCACTGCATTGCTTCCCCTTGCTTCACTTTGCTAGTCTTCGGTGACACTCATGTTGCTGACATTCGCTTGTCATGACTTCATAGAGAGTAATTTGCCAAAGAACTTCTCGTGATATGAGGGCAGCTTCCTGCGGTTTCCACACACTGCGGATTGGCAGAGCGTCTTGGTTTCTTCTGGATGGCACTGCTGCTGCTGATTCATGAGCAGCGATTGCCTGGTAAGCTGGACTGCTGAGGCGCCCCAAAGAACTATCTCTAAACAGGTCCACATCCCCCTTTGTCAGAGTAATCGTTTTTCCCCAGTACCTCTGTCGGTGGGTGGTGGGCTTTAAGGGAGGTTGAAGTGTTTAAGAACCCTTATTAAAGTAGGTTTTGAAAAATCTAAGCCAACAAGTTCCTGTTGATTAGTGACATTGAGTTCCTTGGGGGCAAGTTTGCTGTTTGCTGTCAGGATATCTAACTTCTTCATTCTTCTTTGCAAACGACTGCTTAAAAAACCATAGCCAATAGCAAACAAACAAAAACCCACCTTGCCTCTTGGGGCCTTAGCATTTATATACTCTCTGAAAAGTCCCCAGAATTCCAAATGTCATGCAATTGCAGAAACTATCTGCACATGCAAAACCAGGTCCCTACCGGAGCATGAGATAAGTCACAGTCAGCTGCTGTGGACAATTTAAAACAGCGCCATATCCCTGGGGTTAAAACAAAAACAAATTCTTATAATATTTCTGTGTTTTTTTAAAGAAACCCAAATGCCCAAATTGTCACTACAGACACTGGCCATGAGGAGCCTTCCTGAGGACAAGGCAGCTTCCAAATCTTCACTTCAATGCACTGTCTGTGTCCTCCTTAGACCTCATGAGGACAAATCAAAGTGTTCACTGTGCAAAGAGGAAGTGAGGATGAGCCCCGAGGTACAGAGGAGGTGGTTATAGATCTCCAGACGTGCTGGGCTCCTCCTGGAGCTGAAGGTCAAGAACCTGACAGCGTACAGCGACGCAGAAGTTGGAGAGGATCTCACACCTCCAAGGCTTGAAGTCAGACTGGGATCTTGCCGTCTCAGAACTGAGTTGCTTGGATGCTTGGGAGGGGAAATTACTAGAGCAACTATGAGGAGAAGAGCAATCTATCTATCTTGCCTGTCAACTTCACCCTTAGTAATTTTTAAATAGGTGTGCCTTTACTTAAAATTCATGGCAAAGAGTCAGGATAGCTCAGGATAAAGTGGGCAGACCCAGACAATCCTCCAGGGCAATAGGAGGTAAATGTGATCGAAATATATATGTGCACAAAAATGTCATAATGAAACCATTATTATGTATGAGTGATATATACTAATAAAAGCTTAAAATTTCACATCTAGAGAGATGGCTCAGCTGTTAAGAGCACTTGCTACTCTTACAGACAGATAGATGATCTGGATTCAGTTTCTAACATCTACATGACAGTTTACAACTCCCTGTAACTCCAATTCTAGGGGATCTTCTTAGGCTTGTGTCATAAGGCCCAGAAGCCCTCAGAGGAGGGACCATGCTTCATGTCTAGCACCACTTATAGTAAGTGACACAGCAGCTGCAAGGACCCAGGAACCGGAAACTGTTCCTTCTGGGCAATAGGATGATCTCTAACGTTATCCTGTTGATCTGACCACTTACCTGCTGAAGGACTCCCTCTCAGGAAGGCGGGTTCACTTTAAGCTATGCCAAAGAACCAGTTCCTTTAGTGAAGTACTGCGCTCTTTCTTCTCAGAGCTCCCCGCTGACAGCACAGCCCCTCTGAGCTGCCTTAAGGTTTGACTGAGTCAGCCGGCCTGCTGGGTCCTGACTGAGAAAGGTACAAAGTCCCTTTTCCTTTCCTTTGTCCTTCCTCTCTGCCTCTCTCTATCAGATGCTTGCCAGAGCCTACATATGCTTTTGCCAGTACTTTCTGCTTCCTTCCTTCCTCTAAAGCCCCTCACCCACCTCGTGGTGTTTGTCCACATGTGGCTGACCTCGATGCTGGCCTGTTCAACGTGGCAGCTGGACTCTAAGTCTGCCTTTTCTTCCCTGCCATGACGATTCTCCCCTCTCCCTTGGTCCCTTGCCTTCGAAATCTAAGAATCCTACCCCATCTCCCTGCCCAGCCATTGGCTGTGCTGCAATTCTTTATTATGGATTGAAGCCAGCTGGGGGCAGGGACCTTCAGGTCTGGTAGAGTGGCTTTCGGGAGTCAAATTAAGACAAAGCATTAGAATCAATTCTCAATAAGGTGCTCCACCAACACATATATTCCCAGCCTGAAAATTCGTCCTTTAACATCTGTTAGGACACAAGACATCCATCTGGAAGATGGAGTGCATTATTTAAACTGTTCCCCACAACATGCTACATTGTAGCATTACACCTGTGGAAAATGCAGGTCTTCTCCAACTTCCTTCCTATAGACATGCAGATTGCCCTAGGAGTTCATGAATAATACCAAGTCTAGGTCAGGAACCTGCTGGTGGGAAAGCCAGAGTTCTGCTTATTCCTGTTGTTGTTGTTGTTATTATTATTATTATTTAAGAATTACTTATTTTTTGTATGAGTACACTGTAGCTGTCTTCAGACACACCAGAAGAGGGCATCGGATCCTGTTACAGATGCTTGTGAGCCACCAAGTGGTTGCTGGGAACTGAACTCAGGACTTCTAAGTGCTCTTAACCACTGAGCCATCTCTCTGGGGCCCCTCATGTTGTTATTGTTAATTTAGGTTTTGGTGCTAAGGATGGAACTGAGGGCTTCATGCATAATAGGCAAATGCAGTACCACTGAGCTAAAACTCTGCAGCCCAGAACTCTGCTTTTCAAAAGAGCATCCCAAGGCACTCCTCAAGTCCTCCCCTGCCTGCCCCTTCACAACACTTGGGCATATCCCAGAATGCCAGCTCTCACCTTGAAAGATGCTCATTCAGATCTACAAAGCAGTTAGGGATCACAGTCAAGGGAGCAAACAAGGAGGGAGCGATATCATTAGAGGGATCAAGAGGCTCCCCGCATGACCATGAGAGCCTTCTCTCTGCAGACTGTCCAGTTCTAATTCATGGTTTGCTGTCCTCACAGTTCAGTACCTGGCTTCTGTTAGCGAGCCATGGTGGTTTTTAAATACATGTTTATAATAAGCCAGGGAGGTGTTCTAGACTCTTCTGCAGCAGTGGAATGTGTCGGATGTGCCAGTAGCCAGATGGACTGTGGCTACCAAGTGTTTGAAATGTGGCAGGAGCCAGTGAAGAACTGAATATTTTATTGAAATGAATTGAATTTATTTAGATTGTTAGCCTGTGGGTGGGAGTGAGACTGGGAGGTTTCAGCAAACCAGTCCAGCAAACTGGGAAAAGCTCCTCAGATTGAGGCAGTGGAGGGAACTGCAAACAGATGTGTTTATCCTTCCCCTTCTCCTAAAGCTTAGGGTTCTCCTTAGGGGCCTGAGAACTCCTACATCATTCAAATGGTTAGTCCCTGGCTCTCTATTCCTAACCTATGCTTGTCATTTTTCTTTGGGGGAGAATGGTTCCAGGTCTATTCAGAAGCAAGCAGTACTAATGGAATTCAGAGTGTTATGAAGGAAAAACACAGACAAGAAGGTGGAATGAGATGTGTAGGTGAATGGGAAAATGGATACAATCAACATACATTGTATAAATGTTTGAAATTGCCCAAGTAGGATAAAATGCTTTCCATTCAGGTCCCAGAATTCGAATAAAAAAACTAGTCATAGTGGCATGTGCCTTGTAACTCTAGAGCCAGAGAGCCAGAAACCACAGGAGCCCAGTGGCTGGATTGCCTGAGAGAGAGAGAGAGACCCTGCCTCAAAGAAATAAGGTGGAGAGTGATATCTAAAAGAAACCTGACCTTGACCTCGGGCCTCCACATACATGCTTGTGAGTGTATACACATACACACACACACACACACACACACACACACACACACACACACACACACACTGTGTGTACATAGTAATTAAAATGGACGTGGACATATAGGTCAGTAGAGTGCTTGCCCAATGTTTATGAAGCCTTAGGTTATCTCCATTACTTCGTAAATAGGGTGTGGTGGTGAATATCTGTTATTTTGGTCTTCCGGGAGGACATGGAAGGGTCAGAAGTTCAAGGTCAGCCTGGACTACCTGAAACCATCTAAAAAAAGTTTTAAAGTAGTTAAAATGGTAAATTATGTGTTATATATTTTATCAGCATGCATGCGTTCTTTTAAGTTGGGAATATTTAATACTATTACCAAGTTTTTTAAGGCAGTATTTCTTACCCTGCTCCTTAAGGAAAATTCCTGAGCATAAGTCTTAAGGGGGAATAAATCTTAAGAATTCCTGACTGGAGGAAGGAAGCTGGGAAGAAGGATGGAGGAATTGCTAGGTCAATTCTTCTGGCTGTTTCAAGGCTGATGGCAACCTGGCTCTGTCTGGTAGTAGAGAGCCCTAGGTTTTAGGATTTTGTTTTGCTTTTGAGGAAGGACCTTGCTATGCAGCCTGAGCCCAGTCCTTTGACAGTGAGAAATTCTGGAAATAAATTGTGCTCCAGAGACTTGACTGATCCATACAAAGTGAGGAGAGGTTGGGATGTTGCAGGTCAAGTAATTTTCTTATTTTGGGCTAGCCTTAGACCTCTGAATAGCTTTAGACCCCTGCGTAGCTTTAGACCCTGCATAGCTTTAGACTTCTTGCCTACCTCTGTGTCAGAACATCCCATAACTAGTAGATACACCCTTGGAATATATTAATTTAGCATATCTCTGGCTTCCACCAACCAAGAAGGCAAGAATGTCATCAGATAGTATCTGAAGCTCACCGGAAGTTCCCGTCTTGCCATAAGCACCTTTTTTGTGTATCCATCAATATTTGGACTGTATCCTGATTTATGGCTTTTCTTTATTCTGTTACTATGAAAACTGTATGGACTACTTCTACATGAGAACATGGAATCTGGAGTACCAAAATCTGTGTTCCCAGGCTATGGTCACTCAAGCTGGGCTCTAGAACAAGCACTATTCCCTTTGAGATGGTATCAATGTTTTGTTTTGTTTTTTTTGTTTGTTTGTTTGTTTACTTGCTTTTATTTTTTTCCTGGTTAATAACCCCCAGTCCATTCCTTGAAAATAACACTGTGGCCTGAAGGTGTGTCTCCAGAGGGCTTGTTGCCTGGGAGGCACGAAGTCCTGGTTTCATCCTCAGCACCACAGAGACTGGCTGTGGTGTCAAATGTCTGTCACTCCAGCAGCTGGGGAGTGAAAACAGGATCTTTAATTCAAGGTCATCACTGAATATTCAGTGAGTTTAAGGTTAGCCCGAACTTATATGTTACCAGAGAGAAGGAAATCACAGGATTTGGAGCTGACTACTTAGATAAATGATGTGAATCTGGAGTCCAGCACAGTTGCATTTTATAAGCTAATTATTTTATAAATGCCTTGGATGGGCTCTGCCTTTCTTCCTTCCCTTTTCCTTCCTTCCTTATTTTGAGATAGGACCTCACTATGGAACCCTTGCTGCTCTGGAATTCTTTGTGTGGACCAGACTAGCTTCAGACTCCCAGAGATCCACCTGTCTCTGCCTCACAAGCGCTGTTAAGGGCATGCACTACCATGCCTGGTTTGTTTTTGTTTGCTGGCTTGTTTTAATTTTTTGTGTTTTGAGACGGGGTTTCTTTGTGTAGCCCTAGAACTCACTGTGTAGACCAGGGTGACCTTAAACTCAGTGCCTGCCTCTGGCTTCTGAGTGATGATATTGAAGACTGTGCACCAACACTGCCCAGCAAATCCAGTGGGTGGCCTCCAACCCCACTCTCCCTCAGGACAGGCAGGGAGAGTCGCCACCATGCTAATGAGGACTAGCCATGGTTTTTGTTTTTTGTTTCTTTTTTAAACAAAATCTCCCTGTGTTAAGACCTAGGTAACTGCTGCCTATCTAGCCAACCATTTTATGCTGTTACAAGGAAACTTTCTCATGTAACATTATTAGGGACTTCTTCATGCCTGAGTTAACCGTTAACCCAAATTCTGTTATGTTCTAAGCTTTGGTGTTCTTGGAAACCTATCACAATCATTTAGAACTGCTTTGTATAGACCGCCACAATAAGCTTGAACCCAAGATCTCCCTGGGAATTGATTCTACTTGGCAGAAAGAGACGTGTGTGGGACATGAATGCTGGGCAAGTCAAGTGCCAGCCACAGTTGCACAACCCAACCATTGAGGACAGGATAGATGTACTACAAAGACATGTTTCCAAGAAAGTCACCTATCCTTAAGTCCTGATTGATGTAAGATGTTTTTGGATTTCAGGCTTCACAACTCTGTGGGATTCTGGATTGGAATCACAGTCTAGCTTCCAAGTCCTGGCTGTGTCCATGATCAATCAGTCCTGGGATGAGTGCTCACTAATCTATCTCTGTCTGAGTGGTTGGTGGGGCAACCCCTAGACTCCCAACATCCTGTGTATCTCAGGTTAATCTCAAACTCATGATCCTCCTGCCTCAGCCTCCCAAGAGCTAGGATTTCATGTCTAAACCAGCATACGTAGTCACGTACATGTTTTTAGTTGATACATGTAGCATTTGTATATATTTATGGGCACAGTGTGGTATAGATGAATTGGTTTATTGCTATACCTGTTAGCTTCCAAATGAATGAGTCTCAGACTATGACTTACTTATTTAGCTTTTGCATAGTTATTGGAGGATTACCCCTAATCTATATTTCTATTGATTGTCTACTTTCCAACACAAAACCCTGCTGTTTGAATCTCACCCAGGTTACTTCTTTCCAGCAGTCTGTCCTGAGGGAAGGGGGCATTTCACTTGGGTGCATGTTCCTGGTCTACTAAGTCTCATGGAGATCTCCTGTCTTCTCTGTCTTTCTCCTCCTTCATTCCCTTTCTTCTCCTTGTGGTCCTTACCTGTGACCCCAACCTGGTAATTCAAACTCCTCCTCTTCTATTCAGGGTGCTGGGGCTGAATTTAGGCCCTCTGGCATTGTTAATGTTGCACCATCTTTCCAGGGCTCCTCCACATTTTTTAGACAGGGTCTCCTGTAAAATAGGAGTAAAAAAAGCTCACTTTCTCCTCTGGTCTTTCTGTCTTTACCTCCCCAGGTACTGAGATTATAGGCACACACCACCTAACCTCTTCAATGTGGTGCTAGGAATGGACCCTAGGGCCACAAAGTGAGCTCTTTACCACCGGAGCCACACTCCCAGTCCACATTTCAGAGCCTTTCTGTCCACCCTGTCTAATACTGTCTGAAGCAAGAGCACTGCTTCACCAACCAATTCCATGTTGTTAGAGAGGAGGTGGCGTATTAGTTTAGTGCTTAGAAACACGTTTTTATTTTTCACTTACCCCCTACAAATATAATTATATTCTGTTCTTTTGAGGTTGAAATTGTGTTGTCAGATTAGCTCAGCTGGTTGGTGCTAATCCTCAAGGCTCTTACTAAATACAGCTGATGTTACAAAGCTAATAACAGCACCACAGTGAGAGTAGGAGCTGTGATTAGAAGCTGTTGATAATCACCTGGCAGAAAGCCTGGCTGACTTCCTATTAACAGACTAGACAAACTATTCATTGGTAAATTTTGTTTGTTCATAATAAATGCATTGCTTCTAAAGAATTTTTTTAAAAATATTTATTTATTTATTTTATGTGTATGAGTATACTAGCTGTCTTCAGACACACCAGAAGAGGGCATCAGATCCCATTACAGATGGTTGTGAGCCACCATGTGGTTTTGGGAATTGAACTCATGACCTCTAGAAGAACAGTCAGTGCTCTTAACCACTGAGCCATCTCTCCAGCCCCAAATGTACTGCTTCTATAATCTAATTTCTGATTGAACATAGGTTTGGGGCGTGGTCATTTCTGACACTGGATCAGTATTTGCATAGTTGTTATTCAGTGGGTTTTGTTTTTTAAGAAGCATGGGGTGCTTGTCTTCGCTATACCAAATATGTCACTCTTGAGGGGCTAGAGACTGGACACAAAGACCTCTATTGGGCTGGAAATTGGGGGGTCTTGCCAATCATGCACAAGGACCTGGGTTTGATCCCCAGCATCACATAACTGAGGTGTGGAATTTCATCCCCCTAATTCCAGAACTCGGGGGGGTGTTACAGGTGATCCACTAGAGATGAACACTCAGACCCAGTTTATAGTCAAGTGAAAACCTTCATCCAGGTATTATGACCTTCATGTGGCCCTGAATGTCTGGAGCACAGGGTTTTAGAAGTCCTATTCTCTCTGTCAGCAGCTGCAGGGAGGTTCTGCACAAGCAGGCAGTTTCACTGAAGCTGAGATGAGTTAGCTGGGACATCTTGACATCTGGCTTCTGGAACAGAGGTGGGTAGATTTCCATGGGATTCTCCATCAAGGAGATATAATTCTAGTTAAACCTGAAATTCCCTCAGCAAAAAGACAAGATGGAGGAAGGTGAGCCCTTTACTACACCTTTACTAAACTGTCTTTCCCTGTCTCAGGTGGCCTCAAGAAGACAAAATTCAAGACCACCTTCAGCCACTGAGACATTTTGAGGCCAGCCTAGTCTACATAGTGAGTTCAAGGATAGTCAGGGCAATGCAGAGAGAGCCTGTCATAACAACTACAACAACAGAAATAAAACTGTGGGGAGCCGAATGCGGACGCCATTACAAGATGGCGCTGGCTCCCTCACGGTTTGAGGTAAACAACTCCATATATAGTAATGCTCTTGTCAGCTAAGGCGCTGCACCCTGCGCATGCGCAGTACGTAACCTGTCTCCGGCCAATCCCGAGGTCTCTGGTGTCAGCAGACTGGTGACAACCAATCATGGCAAGCCCCGTATGTGCTTCTCCCTATATAAGCGGACAGCTAGGGTAGTTCGGGGCCCCTCGCTTCCTGCTCTCCCCTTCAGTCAAGAGGCTCCCACAATAAAGCGTGATCTGAGAAGAATCCTCTGGTGGTGGTCGTCTTTCCTCGCTGGTCGAGGAGCGCGCCGCATCTGGTGCTGTGGAGCTGGGCCCCATGAATTGGAAAGACCCATGCTCTCCCAAATAGACTTCCCTGCAGCCTTGGCCATTGTTCCCTTAGTCGTCCATGGCTAGTGTGCCATCCTGCTTCCTGGGATCCAGGACCGATAGGACACGTCATTGCATGTGCTGGAACTGTCTAGAGGGGCCCCAGCAAAGCTGCATGTGGAATCTGCTGACCCTCAGTGTTCAATCTCTGACAGAATTTACAACCTGGATAACAATTACCACTCTTACTCCCAATATCACAACATTTCTCTCAAATCCACCTTACCTGAGAAAATTAGGCTTCCCTAATTTTTTCCTCATTTTTTAAAGTATAATGGAGTTAGTTATCATTATTATTAATTATTATCATCATTCATTAGTTTGAGGGTTTAACTTTCTTGTTGTTTGCTTTCTTTTTTTTTTCTTATTTTAAGATTTATTTATTATATTTATGAGTACACTGTAGCTGTCTTCAGACACACCAGAAGAGGGCATCAGATTCTATTATAGATGGTTGTGAGCCACCATGTGGTTGTTGGGAATTGAACTCAGGATCCCTGGAAGATCAGTCAATGCTCTTAACCGCTGAGCCATCTCTTCAGCCCCCTCTTTTCTTTTTCTGAGAGCTTTTTACATCTGCACTATTCCTGCTTCTTCTGTTCTTCCAAACATCTCTCATTTTCCCCTTCCCAAACTCATGGTCTTGCTGGGTGGTGGTGACACACACCCGCCTTTAATCTCTGCACTTAGGAGACAGAGGCAAGTGGATCTCTGTGAGTTTGAGGCCAGCCTGGTCTATGTAGCAAGTTCTAGGCTAGCCAAGGCTACATAGTGAGGCTGTCTCAAACACACACACACACACACACACACACACACACACATGCTTTCTTCTTTAACTATCACTCCTCCATGTATAAATACACAATGCTCTTATTGAGTTCCTTTAGCTTTGCTTCTATGAATATATATGCAGGGTTGACCACCTAGGATTTAGACATTTTAGGCAGGAGTTTGCCCCTGGAAGAAGCTAATTCTCGCTCTCTTGGCAGTCATCGACCATCTGAAAGGCATGAGACTGTGTGGAATTTCTTCTGTCTGTTTCAGCACCTTAAGTAGTGTTGTCATTATGCAGGTCTTGTTTAGGCAACCATACTGTTGAGATTTTATGGGTGTGTTTTCCCATAATGCCTAGGGGCTCCATCTACCAAGAAGTGTTCTAGGCTTCTGGCTCTTACAGTCCTTGTACGGCCCCTTCCATTACTTTCCCTGAGCCTTCAGTGTAGGGCTTGCACTGGAGACATATCAACTGGATTTGGACACCCCACAGTTCCTTACTCTACATTCTGACCGGCTAGGAATTTTTCCAGCAGTCTTCATCTGATTCTCTGATTAAGGACAGAACTACAGACTGGCCAGTGCACAAAGTCTAAACATTTTTAATGGAGATTTTTGTTTCTTTTGTGTGAGTATGTATGTACTTGTGTAGATGTGTATGTTCATACTGTTCATGTGGCCAGAGAGAAGCTTTCTCTTTCCACTACGTGGGCGCCAAGAACCAAACTCAGGTATTCATGCTGAGGACAGCATCTTTACCTGATGAAGCATCTCACCAGCTCCTGGGGTTTATCAAGACTTTACGCCCTCTGGATAAGAGGAAGAAAAGTGCTTAGAAAGAAAGTAAGACCTCCAGCAAGGAATGTGAGTGGGGGATTCTCAAAGGAGGCTCACCCTTTAGTCTCCCTGCCCTCTCTGTGTGCCCCCTTGATGGATGGTTAGCTTAAAAGAGGGCGGGGATGTAACACAGAGGACTCGCCCAGCATGTAGAAGGGAGCCCTGGGTTCCTTCTCCAGCCTGAGTACCTTATAATGCCAGGCTGTTACTACTGTAATCTCAGCCTTTTGGGAGGCAGGGTCGCAGGGATCAGAAGTTCGAGACCCGCCGGAGACACTGTCTTTGTCCACATAATTGGATTTGTCTGAGCTTTGAACCTTGTGATGCATTGTTGAGGAAGGATGTAAGCCAGGAAATGGTTACATTATTGCAGCGTGGGTGATAGAATATGTGTGTAGAGATCATTTAAGAAGACAGAATTCATTCTGGAGTAGAGATGCTTCTCTGTAGTCCCAGCACATGGGAGGCAGAGGCAGACAGATTCAGGGGTTTGAGGCCATTCCCAGATACATATTTCAGTGTGGGCGATATGAGACCCTTACTGAGAAAACAAAACAAAAAGGTTAGAACCCCAGTTATGAGCTTTTCTAAGAGCAGGGCCCTAGGTTTTCTGGCATGTCCCCGTGGTATGAGGGCTCTGCTTCTAAACATGGGGTTATCCGTTTCACTTCCGGTCAGCTAATGACAGAACAGATTGCTCTCTAGACTGCAGCTGCCTCTTCTACAGACACACTTAACAGGGCCCTCACCCTCACCCCAAACTGGTGATCTGAGAGCTGTAAATAATAGAGTTGGGGCTCATGAGAGGACAGTGGTAACATATAGGATGATGTCATTATGCAGCAAGGCAGGTCCAGGATAAGGCGAAGCCTATCATTGGATAAGAAGAAAGGGTGGGGGGGTGTGGGAGGAAGTCTAGGAAGGAGGGAGGGGAGAAGTGGGAGAGTGAGGGAGCCAGAGGAAGAGGTAGAGGGGGAAGAAGCTGGAAGCTAACATGGAGGTGGATGTAAATGTTCTTTGCACATAAATACAGGTTGTTGTGAGTATTTTGGTGTGTTCATTAATGTGGCATCTAAATTGAGTTCAAAAGAAAGTGTAGTGGTGGGACACAAAAAGCCCACTGGTGGTAACAATCTGCCAAGGGAGAGTGAGTGAAAACAGCACACTGGGCCACCCGGGGCAGAAGCAGCAAGGGCGGACGAAGCAGACTGTCAAAGGAAGCCGAGGTGCGGAGCTGTGAGGCTCTGTGGCTTGCAGACATGTAACAGCCCAAACTTGTCAACCTTCCTCTTTGCTGATGTCCAGACTTGGTTTCTGCTGACCCTTGTGTCTTGGCACAGTGAGTGGGAACAATGGCCTCCTGAGCCTCTGGCAGAGATCAGCAAACCCATTGTTCCCATGGTAAAGCAGAGCCAAAGCTAACTTTTTGCTGTGACTTTGTATGTGGGGCTCATTACAGAACCCCTCGAATAGGCCGTCATGAAGGTCACAGGGTCCCACTGAAGAAGGGTGTTGAGCATAAGTCTTTAGCAACACAAAAATATTAAATTAAAGCATTTTGTGATGCGATTCAAGGAGGATTTATTTGCTTACAGTTTTTAAATAAGTTATTTTATTTGTTTTTATTTTATGTGTATGAATGTTCTGCTTACGTGTATCTATGTGTAGAACATGTCCAGGCAGAACCCTAGCTCTTCCTGGGAACTGTTAAGGATGGTTGTGAGCCATCATGTGGGTGCTGGGAACTGAACTTGGATTCTCTGCGAGAGCAGTCAGTGCTGCTGAGCCATCTCTCTCTGACTTTGTTTTTCTGAGACAGGGTCTCAATCTGTAGATGAGGATAGCCTCAAACTCACAGAGATCCACCTGCCTCTACCTCCTCAGTGCTCGGACTAAAGGTGCACCACCACGCTTAGCTGTTTGTTTGGAGACAAGCTATTGTTAGATTTGTCAGCTGGGCTTTTTAAAGTGAGTTCTTCCTCAGTCTCAAGAGCCATGGGATTATAAGCATGTCAACATCATAATCTTTGATCTTATTCCTTTTTCTATTTCACTTTTAAGATAAAATTTTTATGTGTATATGTGCAGGACAAGTGCACTTGTATGTGGAGATGAATGGACAGCCTTGGGTTAGATGTTCTAAACCCGGGCATGGCTGTGCATCCCAGCAAGGAGACAGGCAGACACAAGGCAGGGCAAGCTCCTTATCTGCCTTTCTT
>NC_137966.1:24009526-24039526 GCF_963924665.1 Micromys minutus
TTTGTCCTTGTCTCCTACCTCATAGTATGTATTTATTTATTTTATTTAGAGACAGAGTTTCTCTGTGCAGCCTTCTGACTATGCCAGAACTCAGTCTTTAGACCAAGCTGGCCTCAAACTCTACTTGCCTCTGCCTCCTGAGTGCTCAAGTACTGGGATTAGAGGTATGTGATACCACATCCATTTGGCTTTCTCTGTCTCTCTGTCTCTGACTCTCTGTCTCTGGCTCTCTCTCTCTCTCTCTCTCTCTCTCTCTCTAAGACTTTATTTATATAAGTACACTATAGCCATCCTCAGACACACCAGAAGAGGGCATCAGATCCCATTACAGGTGGTTGTGAGCCACCATATGGTTGTTGGGATTTGAACTTAGGACCTTTGTAAAACCAGTCAGTGCTCTTAACTACTGAATTGTCTCTCCATCCCCACCGGTTGGCATTTTCTTAATTTGTGACTGATATGAGGAACCCAGCCTAGTGTTGGTGGTGCTGCCCTAGGCTGGTGGCCCTGGGTTCAATTAGAAAGCAGGCAGATCCTGGCAGTGGTGGTGCATGTCTTTAATCCTAGCACTCAGGAGGCAGAGAGAGGTGAATTTGTATGAGTCTGACCTCCACAGTGAGTTCCAGGACAGCCAGAGCGACACAAAGAAACCCTATCTCAAAAACCAAACCAACCAACCAAACAAACAAAAAATAGGCTCAATAAGCCAGTGAGCAGCCCCCCTCCATGGTCTCTGCATCAGGTCCTGCCCTCAGGTTCCTGTCCTTTTGGAGTTCTTGTACAGATTTCCTTCAATGATGGACTAGTATACAGTCCAAATAATAAAATATCTTTCCCTCTCCCTAAATCCAAAACAGATTGTCCCCTGGGTATTCTTGGGGCAGTGTTAAGGTAGGTAATATGTTAGAATACCAGAAACTAAGGTGTCTGAAGAGGACATAAAGTCTACCGTTCATGTTGGACAGCTGGTGCCTGAGGTCCTGGTTAGGAAAGTGATGCTCACGGTACTCAGGAAACTATAAGGAAGGACTCTCAACTCAACCTGGGCAACTTCTCCCTCTCTTCTGAGCCTTTTGGCCATGGTGAGGGCAAAGCGTAGGCACAGTGACGTCCACATACCTACAAAGCCAACAAGCTGTCTCTCCAGCCCCTATTATCGTTATTATTTTTAATTTATTCATTTCATGTATGTGGATGCTTTCTGTACATGTGTGTCTACACATCATCTGCATACTTAGTACCTGTGGAGGCCAGAGGTGGGCTTCAGATCCCTTGGCACTGGAGATACAGGAGGTTGTGAGATGTCTTGTGGTTGTTAGGAATAGCACCCAGGCCCTCTGGAAGAACTGGCAGGGAGTTCTAACCACTGAGCCATCTCTTCAGCCCCACCCCTACTACTATTCTTGACAAGGATCACATGTATCTCTGACTGGCTTCTTACTTTATCAAGAATTCTCCTGCCTCCAGTTCCTGAGTGTTGAGATGTATACCACACTCATTTTGAATCCAGAACCTTATACATGCTAGACAAGTGCTTTATCAGCTGAGGCACATCCCTAGCCCCTACATTTAATTTTTTTTATTACAAAAAAAAAAAAAAAAAGATGGGGTTGGAGAGTTGGCTTAGAGATTAGGAACACTGGCTGCTCTTCCAGAGGACCTGAGTTCAATTCCCAGCAACCACATAGCAGCTCACAACTGTGGGGGGAGAGAGAGAGAGAGAGAGAGAGAGAGAGAGAGAGAGAGAGAGAGAGAGAGGTATATTGTGTACATGCACATGCAGTAAAGACCAGAAAGGAACATTAGATACCCCTAGAAATGGAGTTATAGGTAAGTGTAAGCTATCGTGTGGGTGCTGGGCACTGAGCCCAGGTCCTCTGGGAGCACGCCCAGTGCTCTTAAGCACTGACCTGTCTTTCTGGCCTCCTTCGCTATTTTTTTTTCATACAGTATATTTTGATC
This sequence comes from Micromys minutus, assembly GCF_963924665.1. NCBI lineage: Eukaryota > Metazoa > Chordata > Mammalia > Rodentia > Muridae > Micromys > Micromys minutus. The sequence continues at coordinate 24,011,489 of NC_137966.1, forward strand.
ATATTTTTTCTCCCCCAACTCCTTCCAAGTCCTTCCTCCCCTCCCTTTCCCACCCCCTTATGTTTTTCCTCTCTCTCTCTCTCTCTCTCTCTCTCTCTCTCTCTCTCTCTCTCTCTCTCTCTCTTTCTTTTAAAATATTAATGGCTGGAACAAAAGCTCAGTGGTTAGGAGCACTGGCTGCTCTTGAGGACCGGATCCCGTTCCCAGCACCCACATGGCAGCTCCGGAGCTTTAACACTGTCCTCTGAGGGCACTGCATGCACACGATTCACAGACATGCGTGCAGACAAAACTTCTCTAAATTAATGTGTTCATTTTATGTGAGTATACTGTAGCTGTCCTCAGACACACCAGAAGAGGGCATCAGATTCCATTACAGATGATTGTGAGCCACCATGTGGTTGCTGGGAATTGAACTCAGGACCTCTGAAAGAGCAGTCAGTGCTCTTAACCGCTGAGCCATTTCTCCAGTCCAGACAAAACTTGTATACATAGATAACTAATAGGAAAAACAAACAAACATGCAAAAATAAAAGTAAGAAACACACACAAACCTCCACACATACAAGGATCAAAACAAACAAGTAAAAGACCAAAAGAGCCAAAGGAGACCAAAAAGAAAGTTTTTAAAAGTACCATTGAGTTTGCTTTTTGTTGGCCAACTACTCCCTGGGCATGGGCCTGCCCTGAAGGGTGGTTTATATACCCACGAGACTTCGCTGGAGAAAATGGATGCCACTGGGCATCAGTTGCAGATAACTTCCTGTTTTAGGGTTGGGAGCCCACATCCACTTCCCCTTTTCAGTGCTGGGACCCTGTTCAGCTTGACCCTGTGTAGCCCTGTGCTGCAGCTCTGTGTGAGCTCCCGTGATTATCAGTCCGGTGGAGTCTGGAAGGCACTGTTTCTTTCGAGTCCTCCATCTCCTCTGGCTCTTGGAATCTTCCTGTCACCTCTTACAAATCGGATCTTTGAGGGAAACCAGCCTCTACATTTTATTAACTAATATGTATTCATCGTTTTCCTTCCCATGGATATGCCATCAAAATGTCCTATCATAATACTGTTTTCTAGTTATTGCTTATGACTAAGGCAACACACAGCAGGAGGCAGGCCTGGTTTAGAACTTCCCGACATTCCACGGCCTGCAGGACCACCTCCATCCCAACTGCTCCTGCGAGGGTCTGATGCTGTCACTGCAGTGCTGATGGACTCTGGTTGCCCAGAGAGATCCAGAAAGCAGCGGAGTTGCCAGGTCAGGACTCCAAGACATAGAGCAAGCTGGGTATGAGGGCTCACACTTGTAGTCCCAGCACTAGTGTAGGAGGGACAGAGACAGAGGATTGACAGTAAGTTCAGGCTGCCTAGTATGTCTAGTAAGATCTCTGAGACCAACATAGTGAAAACAGCAGTTGGGAGATCACTTATTGGGTAAAGCCTTGAGTAACTGTGCCACCAAGTATGGTGCCTCAGGTAAAGGTGCTTTCTAGGACCCACATGGTTGAAGGCGAGAAAGAGCAAGTTATCCTCTGACCTCCATACATGAGCAAAATAATGAAGGATGATATGAACACCAGCAACAAAATGAGAAGCTGAGTCTGAATCCCCAGCACCACAGGAAGGCTGCCTGGTGGTGTCTGGCCGCTAACACTGGTACTGTCAGGAGGACATAGGACAGTGTCAGTCGTTTGCTGGTCAGCCAGACCCCAGCTGTGAGCTCAGGAGAGACCTTGTCTCAAAAAGGTAAGTAGCACACACACCCCCCCCCACACACACACACACAGAGAGACAGAGACAGAGAGAGAGAGAGAGAGAGACAGAGAGAGAGGTGGCCAAAATTCAAACAAGCTAGAAAACACACTGTGGAAGACTTCCTCGTGCCTCATCTGAACAGTCCCACAGAGACTTACCTTAGGCACTGCTGCCACCAGGAGTCCAGATGAGTAAATGTCTGTGCTAAACCCATATCTTCCTCAAGACTCACTAAGATTCACTGTGAACAGTTAGGATCCAGTCGCAGGGTTTCTCTGTGTAGCCCTGGCTGTCCTGGAACCCGTCCTGTATACCAGGCTGGCCTCATACCCAGGGATCGACTTGCCTCTGTCTTAAGTGGTTTCTTACAGGGCATCCCAGTGGTTTCTTACAAAACCGTATTTAACAGATGGCTTGTGACATGCCCACAATTGTTTGAGGTTTATACTAAACCTTTTTGTTGTTGATTTGAGACGGGGTCTCACGAAGCATAAGCTTGCCTTGAACTTGTTGAGACTGGCCTTGAACCCCAGATCTCCCTGCACTGTGGAATCTTTGCTGAGTTCAGGAAGTACGTAATGTACCAATGTAATTATAAACATTGTCAGTGACTAAATACACCTCACTGGAGGGAGGAGGTGGAGGTGCACACCTTTAACCTCAGCACTCAGGAGGCAGCAGCAGGCAGTTCTCTGAGTTTGAGGCTAGCTTGGTCTGCAGAGAGAGTCCCAGGATAGCCAGGGCTACAGAGAGAAATGCTATCTTAAAAACCCAAACCAACCAAGCAACCAACCAATCAACCAAATAAATAAATACAGTTCATTGGTTTGACCCACTCCATTCCAGCTGTTTTATTTCTTCCCCCAAACCCAAGGTTTCAATCTGCAGCAGAGAGTTGTGGAAATCCTGCCTCAGCCTCCTGACAATTGGCAGGCAGGGAGGGAGGGAGGCAGGGAGGAAGGGAGGGAGGCAGGCAGGCAGGGAGGAAGGGAGGGAGGCAGGCAGGGAGGGAGGAAGGGAGGCAGGCAGGCAGGGAGGGAGGGAGGGAGGCAGGCAGGGAGGGAGGGAGGGAGGCAGGCAGGGAGGCAGGGAGGGAGGGAGGGAGGGAGGCAGGCAGGCAGGGAGGGAGGGAGGGAGGGAGGCAGGCAGGGAGGCAGGGAGGGAGGGAGGCAGGCAGGGAGGGAGGCAGGGAGGGAGGGAGGCAGGGAGGCAGGCAGGGAGGCAGGCAGGCAGGGAGGGAGGCAGAGAGGGAGGGAGGCAGGGAGGGAGGGAGGCAGGGAGGGAGGCAGGCAGGCAGGCAGGGAGGGAGGCTTCACTTGGACCTATTCATTCTGAGAAGAGCGTTGGAGACTTCTGAGGTTTCCATGAGTCCAACATTCAGGAAATCCTGGGTTCAAGCCCCAAGCACCACACATTGGAAACAAGTAATAAAGGCTGTTACATTTTAAAAGTTGCTTTTGAAACAAGGTACCAGCACCACAGGCTCCATCTTGTCTTGCTTGTCTCTAGAGTTTCAGCTTTGGGGCGTTGGTTCAGAAATTAAAAAAAAAAAAAAAAAAAAAAAAAAAACCAAAAACAAAAACAACATAGTCTGTTGAGGCTTCTCAGAGCTACAGGGCTGTGATTTTGATATGGTTTTAGTGTGTCACCCAGTGTTCATGTGTTGGACGTTTGGAAAGACAGGGCTCCTGTGGAGGGATGCCCTCGGAAGACATAATGTGCCTCTCTTGACAGCCTGAGTCAATTCTCTAGGATGTCTTGGAAGCCTGGCCCTAGTGTTCTCTCGCTGGCTCAGCAGTGCTAGTCCTGGGCTTGGCTCCATGCTCCCCTTCAGGGACGTAAGAACTGTGGCACCTCCATACCAACTGGCACCCTAGGAACTGCATTACTTGCTTGCATCAGAAGAGTTTACTTTTGTGTTTTGACTTAAGTTGTTTGTGTGTGTAGGGACTCTGTGTGTGTGTATGTGTGTGTGCACACATATGGGTTTACAGATGTGTGCATATGTGTAGTCATGTGGAAATCAGAGTTTGCCCAATGATAGGTGTCTTCCCCAAGTCTTCGCCACCTTTATTTATTTGTTTATTTGTTTTTCTTTTTAAAAAGATTTATTTATTTACTTTATGTGAGTATATTGCAACTGTCTTCAGACGAACCAGAAGAGGGCACCAGATCCCATTACAGATGGTTGTGAGCCACCATGTGGTTGCTGGGATTTGAACTCAGGACCTCTGGAAGAGCAGTCAGTGCTCTTAACCACTGAGCCATCTCTCCAGCCCCTGTTTGTTTTTTAAGACCAGCTCTCATTGTACGTCCCTGGCTGACCTGGAACTTGCTCTGTAGACCAAACTCACAGAGAAACTCCTGCCTCCGCCTCCTACTGGGATTAAATGTGTGTACCACCATGCTTTTAAAGTTTATTTTGCCTGTAAGCATGTATGTATGTTCACCACACGCATGCAGTGTTAGCAGTGGACAGAAGAGGATACTGGATTCCATGGAACTGTAGCAACAGACAGTTGTAAGCCACCAGGTGGGTGCTGGGAATTGAACCTTGGTCCCCTAAAAGTGCTGAACTATTTTTGTTTTTAAAAATTATGTTTAGTTCTGTATATTTTTTGGTTGTGTGTGTGTCTGAGTATAGGTGCTTACAGAGGTCAGAGGCATCAGATCCTCCTGGAGCTGGTGCTGGGACCTAACTTGGTCTTCTCGATCCACAGTTCCATCCTCAGAGCCACAGTTTTATAAACAAGGTGGCGTGTTGTTTTGTGGTTATTGTTGTTTGGTGCATCAGGATAACAGTATAATGCTATTGCACAAGGACGGCTGCATCTCACCGCTCTTGGGCTGCACAGAACAGAGCAGAATCCACTCCAGAGTGGTTCACAGGCACCGGCTGCGATCAGCAGTGCTCAGAAAGCCAGATGATGCTCTCTGGCCCCTCTGAAGCCAACGATGCTGTTCTCTTGAATGCAATAGGAAACCCCCCGAAGGATGATGGTGTTCATTTGGCACCAACAGAAATGTTGCATGGAGAAAGTAGTGAAAGAGTAGCTCTGGGTCTCTTCAAAGGGAGGTGAAGGGTTTTAAGGTGAAAACCTTAAGTGTATACAATTACACACAGTATTTTGAAACACTAATCACTGGCCACTAATATTAGTAACTATTAAATGTGGTAGCAATCCTTGTGCCCTACAGAATATAAAAAGATCTCAAGTTCAAGACCAGGTTGGGCTCCAAAATGAGACTTTATTTCAAAAAATCGAAAGCAGGGTGGATAGTGATAACCCCCCCTAATCTGAGCACCCAGCAGGCCGAGGCAGGAGGATTGCCACACAAGGTAATCCATGGCTACACAGCAAGATCTTGTCTCAAGGAAACAAAAGGAAAGCAAGACTGAGCAGGACACCCAAGAGGATAGAATTCTATGGTAGATTCCAAACTTGAGATGCTCCTGCCTCAGCATCCAGAGGAATGGCATTAAAAATGTCTTTATAGCCAATGGTAGTGGCACTTGCCTTTAATTAAGCACTTGGGAGGCAGAGGCAGGCAGATCTCTGAGTTTGAGACCAGCCTGGTCTACAGAGTGAATTTTAGGACATCCAGGGCTACATAGAGAAATCCTGTCTTTAAAAACCAAAAAACAAACCATAGCAAAACCAAAACAACAAAACAAAAACAAGGGCTGGAGAGATGGCTCAGCTGTTCAGAGCACTGACTGACTTCCAGAGGTCCTGAGTTCAAATCCCAGCAACCACATGGTGGTTCACAACCATCTGTAATGAAATCTGATGCCCTCTTCTGTCTGAAGACAGCAACAGTGTACTCATATACATGAAATAAATAAAATAAATCTTAAAAAACAAAACAAAAATAACCGCCCCCAAAAACAGAAAAAAATGTCTAAAAACCAAACCAAAAAACTAAAACAAAACAAAACAAAACAAAACAAAAAAACAAGTACATATAGTTAAACACACACATACACTTGTGTTTTTGAGATAGAATTTCTTTGTGTGGCCCTGGCTGTCCTGGAACTTGAGCTGTAGATCAGGCTAGATTTGAACTCACAGAGATCTGCCTGCCTCTGTCTCCCCAGTGCTGGGATTAAAGGCATGAGCCACTATGCCTGGCTATATACATATTTTTAAAATCCTTTTTCCATAGAGTTGGGAAACAGCTCAGTGTGGTAAGTACTTGGGGTGGGAAGTGAGGACCCCTGTTCAGGTCTGCAGAACACACATAAAGTAGCATAGTAGAGCATATGTGTTACCCCAAAACTCCTATAGTGAGATGGGAGGGAAGCAGGAGAAATCTCCAGAGGGTTTTGAGCCACTAGGGTGTTAATCCCAAGATTCTCAAGAGGAAAATCAGTTCTACAAATCTGAGCCAAATTTGAAGTGAGTTTTAACCACAGTGGACTCTGGTTAGGTCTACTCTCTGGAATCCCATTGAGTAGTGACCACTCACATGGTGTAGGGGCTTTTTAAGGGCAAACCCAAATGACTACTGTATTTTCTATGTGGCTTTGTTATCTTCTAAGAACACAAATCCCAGCATTCCAGGAAACTACGTTGTCCTTGGGTAGGTGGAGCTTACAAGTTGGGTTTCACTCCTTCATTCTCCCCTTGAGTTGCATCCTTGGTCAAGTCTTCAGCTCTATGATAGGCCCTTGTTTATATCGTGATCTAATAACCACCAGCTTCATGATACCCCAATAGGAATTATCATTTAGTTGAGGTATCAGTGATGCAAGAGCCAGCAGTAATTAGCAGAAGGCCACAGGCCCTGTGATGGCTGACATGTAGGAGACACAAGTCATTATTTCATCTCAGTATCTTTTTGTCATGGGTTTGACCAGAGTCCATCCTGGTCAGGATTTAATTAAAGCTTGCTCTAAATTTGACTCAAAATTGTGGAACTGGTTTTGCTCCCCAGACTCTGAGGATTGACACTAGCCTCGTATACACAACAGCAAACAAGAGAGCACGACTCAAAGCAGTAGAAGGTGGATTCCGCACCCAGGGGTGTTTACTGACCTCTACATTTGTACCACAGTATGTGCACATCCACACATTTTCATCTTTTCAAGGTGGCGTTTCTGTGTAGCCCTGGCTGTTCTGAAACTCACTCTGTAGACCAGGCTGGCCTCCAACTCGAAGCTCTACCTGCCTCTGATGCCCACATTAAAGACATGCCCCGCCACCCACATACTCACACTCTATTATGATACATACCAAAACATTTCCAGGGAAGACTTTTTGGTAGGTTGTTGTCCAAAAATGAAAAGAAGTCTCAAAGAACCGAAGCCTAGGCCTCCAGTGGGCTGCTCAACCCCAGACTGGTTAGCTTCTTCAACTTCAGGCTTCAGAGAGACTTGTGGGTCTGGAGTTGGAGGATGTGACGTGGGTTAGGGTTGGGATTCTAGGTGGGGAGGGAGGGTTCTCAGAAGTCCTGCTGAGCCTGTCCTGCAGGATGTCACAATTGTTCCCAATTATGAAGGCAAGTGAATCGGGGAAGTTTGAGTTTCTCTTTTAATCACCTACTTCTCCCCCACGACTCTTCTTTTCCCCACTGTAAACACCACCAGAGAGTGAGTGCATGCTGAGAACCACAGCAGCAGAATCCGGTGATCTGACAGCTTGAGAAAACTCCTCTCGCCCCGGCAACGATCACTGTCTTCTATGCATGAGACACTGTGGCAGGCACCATGGGACAAGTGGGTTCCTTTAGCTGTTCTTCCTACCATATGGAGTCTAAACATTAGGGCTAGTAATGGCTTAGTGGCACTTAGTGGCTGAAGCTCACATGTCTGTGCTTGCAAGTATGCATGTGTGCGCACACACACAGAATCAATCAATGTAAAAATATTGAAGCAATAGCTAGACTTGATGACACAGGTCTATAATGTAAATAATTGGGAGGATGAGGCTTTAAGTTTAGCTATAGAGTGAGTTTGAGACTAACTTGGGCCACACAGTGAAACAAACAAAAGCATCAAGAAATACAAAATACATGGAATCATGAAAATGTCATTAAGAAACAAACAGGCAGGCTCAGTGGTTAAGAGCACCGACTGCTCTTCCAGAGGTCCTGAGTTCAAATCCCAGCAAACACATGGTGGCTCACAACCACATGTAGTGGGATCTGATGCCCTCTTCTTGTGTGTCTGACAGCTACAATGTACTTATATATAAATAAATAAATCTTAAAAAAAAATAGAGACGCTAAAGTGGATAGAGGTAAGAGTGTAAGACGGTAAGAAGGTAAGAGGGAAGAAGTCTCCAGTGTCAGTGTGATTCTCCAAGGAGCAGTTGCCATGACGGAGTGGTATTGTGATGGGCTCATGGAAGGAAACCGCCAAGGATGATGGGAAGAAGGCAGTGAAGAGGAAATGGTCTTCGAATTTCAGTGAGGAGGGGAAGGAGTGAAACTGGGTTGGAAGAGCTTTGCACTGAGCTGGGAACATAACTCAGTGGAATAGTGTTTGCCTAATTTATATATGACCTCAGTTCCAGGCTTGGCACTTGCTTTCAGACAAAGAAAAATAAAGCTGAGCAGGCACTGAGCTCAGTTGCTAGGGTGCTTCTTAGCGGGCAGGATGCCCTGTCTTCAAACCCCAGCACTACAACAAGCTGGCAGGATGCTTGCAATCCACTGGGAGGCAGAGATCGGAGAATTAGAAGGCAACGGCTGGGGAGAGTGCTTGGTGGTTAGAGCCCTTGCTCTGCAAGCCTCTAATTCCAGCTTTGGAAGGCAGAGAAGTCCCATCCCAGCAAAGGTTGGCTGTAGAAACTGTATCTTCCACCTCTGGGTTTGATTAAGAGACACTTCCTCAAAGGAACAAAACAATAAGTTGGAAGCAATTGAGAAAGACTTTTCTGGTATCAACTTAGGCCTACACACACACACACACACACACACACACACATGCTCCAACACACATGCAAACATGCTTACACATGTTACACAGCTTTGAGGCTCCTATGATCACGCTTTGCCCAATGTGGAATGAGAGTCTCCTCTTGGCTGCCTGTGGAATCCAACCATCTCCCGGCTGCCTTCCACCAAGATGTAGAACTCTTGGTTCCTCTAGCACGATGTCTGCTTGGATACTGCCATGCTTCCCACCTTGATGGTAAAGTGTTGTAGTAAGTATTTAAATCCAAGGATTCTACCCTGTCTCAGCTATTTACACACACAGACAGTTTCTATTTTTTATACGTCTTCAACAGTACACAAGCTGTGCAGACACCTACCCTCTATGCTGCTATCATCTACTTTCCTATTGATCACCCCGAGTTATTACTATGTTCATCTGAGCTGCTCTTAATTCCAATCGACAAGTCCTCAAGGCCACGTTCTCCTGACCCACGGCAGGTGCTTCTTCCTCCTGCCTCCTTCTCCTTGTGCTTCTCCTCTGATCCCAAACCTGGGGAGCCCTAAACCGCACTATGTCTCTTCTGCCCAACTACTGACTGTTGGCATCTTTATTACCAATCAGAAATAACTAAGGGGCAGGGTCACAGGGGCTACATGCAGATTCCAGGTTGGAGGGGCCTGCACTTAGCATTACAACAGACAGTAAAAGACAAAGTTTCAGTAGTAACGGACTGAACCTCTGAACTGTAAGCCAGCCCCCATTAAATGTTTCCTTTATAAGAGTACCTTGGTCATGGTGTCCCTCCACAGCAATAAAACTCAGAGACGCTCCTGCTGCTTGGCTATGAGTAGCTGTCATCCTGGTGCTCTCTTGCTTCTCCAGCTGTCCTGGCCCTGTTGTTGGCCTGTCTTCTGAGGGTCCTTTTGGTAGGAGCTGAGCAAATGGGACTTCCTAGACTTCCTGCCCCCAGCCATCTCACTCTCTTAATCCACCGCCGACTCCTGCAGGGGAATATAAGCTTTGGGTCCATTTTTCATTGAGAAGACAGGGTCTCTTGCTGAGTTGGAAGCTCATCCTTAGCGCCAGGCTAGCTGACCAGTGAGCCCCTACCTGGTTTCTCTGTTGCCAGTGCATGTTCCAAGTCTGTGGTTTTTTTTTTTTTTTTTCTCCACACAGGAGCTGAGGATTTGAACTCAGGTTCTCAGCTTGGCCCTTACCACTGAACTATCTCCCTGGTTCCTTTGGTTGACATTCTACGCTCAAACCCTGCATTTCATCGTCCATATTTCATTATCGACACTTCAACATTGTTTTAACAACCACGGGAAAATGTAAAGAACAATAAAAATACAAGGAGAAGAAAACATAATAAGTTTCCTTTTACTATGTATATAATATAATCAGTAGAAAGTAAGGCCTCTTGACACTGCCCCATACTCAACCCAGGGAGAATCACTGTAAGAATTCAGGCTTTGCCCATCCCTCACTCCTTCCTTCTTTCTCTCCCTCCTTTCTTTTCCCTCCTTCCCCCCTTCCCCTTTTCCCCTCCATTCCTTCCTCCCTCCCCCGCCTCCACTCCTCCATCCCCCTTTCCCCTCTCTTTCCATTTCCTTTCTTTTTCCCCCTTTCCTTCCCCCTTTCCCCCTGCATCCCTTCCCTTTTATCCCTCCCTCTACCTTCATGTTGCTACATAATAAGACAAGACGGATTCTTGAGCTGCAAGCCTCCTTTCTGCATCTGCCAAGTTCTGAGATGACAGGTATGCACCATCTGAGGCAGGAAGAATGCCGTTAGTTTGAGGTCAGCTTGGGTCACATGGTGAGTATGAGATCCTGTCTCAAAAAATCAAAAACAGAAAACAAGCACACCAAAAATAAGAACAAACAAACAACCCCTCCCCCCCCCAAAAAAAACCCAAAAGAACAAAGAAAACCTACATGGAAAAACCAAAACCAACCAACCAAATAAAACCAAAAAATAAACTGAAGTTATTTCCATTATGTAACAAGGAAAAAGCATGAGTAGATCTCTCAGTCTGTCTGCCTTCTGTCCCTCTCTCCGTATGTAACACTGTCCATCGGGGCTGCTCAGACAGAGCACACAGCCACGTCTTTCCACACTTTAGGACATGTCAAAAGCCATAATTGTTTTTTAGGCATCTGAACTACAAATCATTTTCATAACTGCTCACTAGTACTTATAATAAAAATGTCAACAATGGAACACAGCGGTTCTTTTTGCTTATAAAATGTATTAAAATTGATAACTTTTAGTTGTTATTATTATTAGCAGTAGTAGTAATAGTAGTAGTAGTAGTTTTTTGAGACATAGCCTGGCAGCCCTGGAACTTGATAGGTAGACTAGGGTGGCCTTGAACTCATGAGATCTGCTTGCCTATCTCCTGAATGCTGGGATTAAAGGCATGTGCTACTACACCATGTTGACTTACGTGTTTAATTTGTGTGTACCTTTGTTTATGTTTGTGTGTGCAGGTGTATAGGTGTATGTGTCTATGTGTGTTGGAGGACAGGTGTCAAGTATCTTTTATGACTCATCACCCATTCCTTTAGACAAAAGACTCTCTCTTAGCTGGAGCTCTGGTTTTATCAGCTAGGCTGTAAGCCCAGAAGTCCCAGCTGGAGTTATACATTTTTTATGTAGGTATTGGAATTTCAACACTGGTTCTCATGATTGCCCGAAAAGTGCCCTTAACCACCAAGTCATCTTTCCAGGCTGAGTATATGATCCTCTGCCCCACAGAGTATCCACCCAGGCTTGCAATAGGTAAGCCACACGGCCCTTGAAATTTTCAGGATAAGGCAATGGCACAGATCCATCCATCCATCCATGTATGTATGTATTATGTATGTATGTATGTATGTATGTATGTATGTATGTATGATGTGTGTATGCATGTATGTATGTATTATGTATGTATGTATTATGTATGTATGTATGTATGTATGTATGATGTATGTATGCATGTATGTATGTATTATGTATGTATGTATGTATGTATGTATGTATGCATGTATGTATGTATTATGTATGTATTATGTATGTATGTATGTATGTATGTATGTATGTATGTATGTATATCTGTATGTTTTTCAAGCCAGGGTTTCTCTAGGAAACAGTCCTGACTATCCTGAAATTTGTTCTATAGTCTATAGACCAGGCTGGCCTTGAAATCACGGATATCTGCCTGCCTCTGCCTCCCGAGTGCTGGGATTAAAGGCATGGGCCACCACGACCTGGCTCATTCATGTATTTTTAATTTATTTTTACTGCATGTGTACGAGTGTTTTGCCCATTTGTATATCTGTGACCATGTGAGTGCCTGGTATCCCTGGAGGCTAGAAAAGTGCAGTGGATCCCCAGGGACTGGAGTTACAAATGGCTGTGAACTACCTTGTGGGTGCCAGAATCAAGCCCAGGTCCTTCGGCTGAACAGCCAGTGTGATTACTGAGACATTTCCTCAGCCCCTAAGGTAGTTTCATGACAAGATTGCTTCAGGGTAGTTCAGTGGGCCTTGGATTCACTACCTGTGTGCTTCTAACTCATGTTTTTGTGGTGGCACACTCCTTTAATCCCATCATTTAGGAGGCAGAGTCAGGCAGTTATCTGTAAGTTAGAGGCCAACCTGATCTACAGAGTGAGTTCTAGGACAACCAGGAATACACAGAGAAACCCTGTCTCAAAACTAAACAGGACCTTGCTGTGTAACCCAGGCTGGTTTTCCACTTGACCTTCTTGCCTGTGTCTCATAGGTGCTGGGATTATAGGCCTGTCTCCAAAACACTGAAGCTTGTGTCCTTATCCCTGATTTTACAGATCCTATAGGATAGGACCTAAGTGCATAAGTCATCAGTCCAAGTCTCAGCACTTTCCAGGGGATGGTAAAGGCTCATTTCTTTTTGAGGATGTATACTGGATTACTGTTTTGCTTTGTTTTTGAGACTGGGCCTCTATGTAGCTCTTATAGATGAAGCTGGCCTCGAACTCACAGAGACCTACTTGCCTCTGCCTCCAGAGGACTGGGAGTGAAGTTTGCACCCCCACACCTACTAGGATGTCATTGTTATGACATACTGTCCTCAAATGATCCTCCTTCCAAACCTCCTGCTTTAACCACAACTGCCAAAGCATACCTGGGAGTCACAGTTGACAATTCCTCCTGTCTTTTCTCTGCTGTCAGCCACTGCCACCCACTGGTTCCAGCTATAGTCTGTCTTCCCTGTCGACATTAAGTATGTAAGGGATGTACTCCTCATCTTGTCTTATGATATAGACCCCCAAAAGATGATTCATAAATGGCTGCTGCACTTTCTGCTTGATGCCCCAGGCTTGCCCACATTGCAACTGTGACATGGGTGGTAACTTTCCTCTATAAATAGGCCGTTTCTGTTTCAGGAATGGTTTTCTGGGCTATAGCCCTCTGCTGCCCCACCCAAGCCTCTTAGAAAGGAGGATCAGAGAGAGAGGTATTCAAATCCTCCACCACAATACCTGCCACCTTCAGGGAACTCCCACAGAGATTGCTGTCCTTCCATGCTCTTCTGTCTGCTCTTCCCGTTTCTTTCAGTGATCCAGTTCCTCATGGCTCAGCAGTGTTTCCACAGTGAATATTTTGACAGTCTGCTGCATGCTTGCAAACCGTGTCACCTGCGATGCTCCAACCCTCCTGCACCCTGTCAGCCTTACTGTGATCCAAGTAAGTGCGGCCCCTCAACAGTTTCTTCTTGGTGGGAAGTGGACTCCTGATGGTGCTGCCTGTCTACCAGAGAATGGATGTTATAGAGATGAGATTTTTCTTTTCATTTGTTTTCCTGAATCAAACCCAGAGAAGATAAATCATTTAAATGTCTCCTGGAACAAAGGATGTATTCAGAACCTGACTTAATTTTATTCATAAGCTCTTAATGAAGTGGTATTTAGAATATAAAAGTCACCATTGGTGAGACCAGGAATGGGTAGTGCATGCCTCTAAGTCAGTGGTTCTCCACCTTCCTACGCTGAAGCCCTTTAATAGTTCCTCATATGTGATGACCCTACCATAAAATTACCTTTATTCCTACATCCTAACTACGTTTGAATCACAATGTAATATGATTATGGTTGTGAATCATAACATAAATATCTAATATGCAGGCTATCTGATATTCAACCCCTGTGAAAGGATTGTTTGACCCCCCAGAGGGGTCGCACCCCACAGGTTGAAAACCAAAAGAATTTGAGGTTTGCCTGGACCACATTGTGAGTTTGAGGGCAGCTTGGGCTAGAGTAGGGTCCTGTCTCATAAGCAACAAAGGGAGTTGAGCTGTAGGCGAGTGGTAGAGCAAGTGGCTAGCATGTTTACAGCCATGGCTTCTGTCCCCTGCAGTGTGTATGGTCACAGTGCTGCAGATCTGGAACTACAGCACTTATGTAGGAAGTGGAGGACTGGAGGATCAGAAGCTCAAGGTCATCCTTAGATAAGGCTGGGTTTGAGGCCAGCCTGGTTGACAGGAGACTTTGTCTCAGAAAGCACCTGGAGTAAGATGCTCATGAACATGCATTAGGGGAGCGGAGTGTCAGGAAAGTTATACTTGGTGTGAATCCTGACCTCTGGCTGCATCTCTCTGTGACATTCTTTTGATAAAGGCATTACCAGCTCAGTGAGAGGGACATACACGGTTCTCTGGATCTTCTTGGGCCTCACCTTGGTCGTCTCTTTGGCACTTTTCACACTCTCTTTCTTGCTGAAGAAGATGAACCCCGAGGCCCTGAAGGACAAGCCTCCAAGCCCAGGTCAGCTTGATGGTGAGTCTTGGGATCTATTTCTGTAAGGGCGGCTCTTACAAGTTTCCTTTCCTTTTCTTTTTTTAACATTTGGTTGTTGTTACAGAACTTTCAAATGTGCTAGTGGATGGTTATTCAAAATATTGAGCTGGGAGAGGTGGCATATGCTGGTCATCTTAGCACATGGGTAGTGGAGGCAGGGGGATCAAAGGGGTACAGAGGTCAGGGTCATGCTCAGCTACGCACTGAGTGTGAGCTCAGCTGGGGTGACAGGAGACCAGTAACATCAATGACAACCACAACAAGAAGCCAAACCCACTAACTGTCCCCCAAACAAAGCAAAGCAGAGACATTGTGACATCCACCCCTACTTTCCAGGGCTCCTTTCAATGCCCATTTCCTCCCAGTTCTCTTGGTAACTGCTCTTGAGACTTCCTTGGAAAGTGCCTTTGACTGAATTTAGTGCACTGATGGGGTATTGTGCTGTCACAACTGGACCACAGCCTGGTGCTCTCGGGCTAAGAGCATTTGGCAAGATCCCTGGTCTTGGTTTTAATACAATTATAAGCACTGTTTGCCTGTGAATGTTTTACTGCCTAAAATGCTGAAAATGAATAGCTTGGTTCACTAACCATCTCGAGGATAATTATTAAGCAATAGAGTACCAGTCTCAGGGAAGTAGATGTTCAACTTAAGGGCCTCTTAGGCTAAATTTATTTTTATAGCATTGGTCTCTGTGATTTGACTCTTACACACATAGCAGCCATGGTCCTAAGTCCTTTTTTTACGTGTTAACTTTTTTTTCTTTTGGTGTGTGTGGTAAATGAAGGTGAGTGTGCATGTGCTCAAGTGTGCACATGAGGTCATCTTCCTCTAAGACTCCCCTCCCTGTTGCCATGAGACAGGGTCTCTCAGTGAGGCAGAAGCAAGTGGTTTCAGCTTCGATGTCTCTCTCCCATTGCTGCCACTGGAAGGTTCCATGCCGAGGTCACAGGCACATGCTTGCTACCAGTGTGCTAGAGATTTAACCTTGGGTCCTCATGCTTGCAAGTCTGTATATACTAAGCTGTGTTCCCAGCCCGCATCCTGCTTCTTTATACACTTTGTTTCTGCAAAGAACCTACCCCATTTGCTTTCCTGTGCAGCAGGAGTGGCTAGAAACTCACTCTTCCCCTGAGTAGTCTGGTAGACAAAAGAATGCATTTCCGTTGTTTTTAAAGTTATGTGTATGTGTGTATGTGTGGCTGAGAATGGTTTAACAAAAAGCTGGAGCCCCAATGGCTATGTGACCTGGAATGGCCAATGGGTTGATACAGAACTGGATCACAGATTGGATGTCAGCAGGAGGGGCTTCAAACCTAGGGCCATGTCTTGTGCATGTGAACACAGTCCTCTGGATGGTAGCAGGGTCACCAGGTCCCTCTAGCTGGAGTTACAGGTGGACACTGGTGACTGAATCAGCCCTCCGGAAGAATGGTACTGACTCCTAACCACTGAGCCACCTCTTCGAACCTAGAATGAAATTGTTTTTAACATACAAACTGTACATATAAAAAGTACATGGCATAATGTTGTGAATACAGACACATAGGGAAACAGTGTCTGCAGTCAAACACACCCACATCTTCACACAGCTGACCTTTGGTGGTAGGGTCTCACTCATCATATGCTGGTCTTGGACTGTGCATCTCAGGATTACCTTGAGCCTCTCTGATCTTCATGCTGCTACCTCTCCGGGGCCGGCTTTACCGCGGTGCACCATTAGTCCTGGTTCTCGAAGTTCTGGGGATTGAATCCAGAGCCTCTCGTGCACACTAGGTGACCGAGCTAACGGAGCTCCATCCCTGGCCCTGCTCCATTCTTCCTGGTGAGGGTGGTTGGGATCTACGCTCTGCTATTTGAAGCACTCCAGTGCTATCCAGTCATCTTGTCACTGGCTCCACAGACTCAGCTTATGTAACAGCAGGCTCTGGACTTCCTGCCATCTGCTTCTCATTTCCCCCACCTCCTCACCTCTGCTAACTACCACTCTGCTATTTCTCTGTACGTGGCTTCTTTTGCTTCTCGTGGAAGTAAGGTCAGGCAGACTCTTCCTTTCCACTTCCTGTGTATTTCTAGGTCCGAATTAGAGGTGTTTGTATGGCCTCACATATGTTTGTATCACTTGTACATGCCTTGCCCCCAGAAACCAGAGTCCCCTGGGACTGGAGTTACAGACAGTTGTGAGTCACCACGTGAGTGCTAGGAGTCGAACCCATGTCTTCTGCGAGAGCAGCAGAGCTGTTAGCGGCCGAGCCATTTGCCCAATCCCCCAAGAGATGCTTTAGAAGAGAGTTACACTGTGGACTGTTGAGGAGCAGAAGCTGAATCTTCTGTGTGTGAGAGAGACAGGTGCACAACACAGCGCCGCACAGGGGGAGGTCAGGGGACAACTTCCTGGAATCAGTTTTCATCTTCCACTTCGTTTGAGACAGGATCTTTCTTGTCTTTTATACTTCGATGCAGTTTCCAGGATTGCCGATTTTCAAGCTTCTGAGGTGATTCTCCCGTCTCTGCCTCTAAGTTCATTTCAGAGTTGGGATTACAGATGCTTGCTGTTGCACCCGTTTTTTGGCGTGGGTTCTGAATTCAAGACATTAGGCTTGTGCAACAAGTACTTTGTTTTTCCAGATAAGTTCCGTGTAGCCCTGGCTGTCCTGGAACTTGTTTTGTAGACCAGGCTGGCCTCAAACTCTGAGATCTGCCTGCGTCTCTTTCCCAGGTGCTATGATTAAAGGCATGTGACCTCACGGCTGCCACAAGCAGCAAGTGCTGTTAAAACCCATTCTTCAGAGACGTGTACTGGAGACAAACTGGGGACTTCTATATGGGATTAAAGGAAATTTCTTTAAACATGACCTCTCTGGGAATATGGTCTTCTCTGTAATATCAGTACTTGGAGGCTGAAGCAAGCAAGTCACCAATAATTTGAAGCCATGAGCTGAAGAGATGGCCCAGTGTCTAAGAGTATGTGCCACCTTTGCAGACGATCAAGGTTTGGCTCCCACTCATAACCTTTAGTTACCTCAGTTCCAGAGGATCCAATGACTCCTTTGCACCAGGCATATACACGGCACACACATACTTGCAGCAAACACTGAAACACAGTATAGAATAAAAGGAGTTGGAGGCCAGCCTGGGCTACAGTGATTTCTAGGCTAACATAGGCTACAGAATGAGACCCTGCCACATATACACACACAAATAATGTACTGAAAATGATCTGTAAGATGTCATGTTAGGAAAATAGGGCATAGCAGACAGCAGGACCCATTTTTAGGGGTTGGTAAGATGTCTAGTAGATAAAGGTACTTGCTGCCAAGGCTCTTTAGGCTACTGAATTTGATCCACTCCTATAAGCTCTCCTAATGTTTATAGGTGCACTGTGATATGAGCCCCATCCCATCCCAATAAATAAACTTAAAAAGTACCTTCTATATTCCTTTCCCCTCTGGTATTGGAGACTGAACTCAAGCCCTTTCTTGGGCATGCTAGCTCCGAACTCTGCCTGCCTCAGTCTCCATGTGTCACCATGCTTAGTTTTTGTTTCTGTATTCCAAAGTGTCACTCATGCGATGACTCTGACATGCTGTGATATATGGCAATTTCTTGTATAAGACGAGGCCAAATCTTCACAACTTCCAAAAGTAACAGGTACACGACTGATCCAGGTTGTGGCTTTACCTGCTCAGAGTACTCAGACAGCGGCTGCTAATCTGCACTCCAGCCCGATGTCTCCAGTCCCTCCTGATGTCACATTTTGTAGTCTTTATAAAGTCTGCTTGTATAGATTCTTGTGTGATATATCCTGAGATTTAAATGTGGTCAACCTAAGAAAAGATTTAAAAGCTCCATATTTCTGCAGAGCAACCTGCCTCAGGGCCCTGCATGGGCTGGAGTCTTAGCTGGTGATTCTCAGTGTGGGATGAACTCATTCTTGGTCTTGTGCTGCTTTGTGTCCTGCTGTGCATGCCGTACCCCTGGCACCCTCAGGTGAATGCTTGGCTGCTTCTGTATCATCAGGATCCGTTCAGCTGGACAAGGCCCGTACTGAGCTGACTAGGAGCAGGGCTGGTGACGAAAGGATGCTTCCCCGAAGCCTGGAGTATACAGTGGAAGAATGTACCTGTGAAGACTGTGTCAAGAGCAACCCCAAGAGTGATTCTGACCATTTCTTCCCGCTTCCAGCCATGGAGGAGGGGGCAACCATTCTTGTCACCACAAAAACGGGTGACTACGGCAAGAATGTGCCAACTGTTTTGCAAAGTGTCATGGGGCTGGAGAAGCCAACTCACTCCAGATAATTAGCTTTCTTATTGGTGTGAAGCTTCGAGTCTTTGTCAGAAGGAGACCTGATGCTTTAGATGCCTTTAGAACGACTGTTTATCAACTGAGAATACAGTCTTTTGTCTTTTAATTCTGGCTCTATAGTTGGATGTTTATTTTTATGTGCATTGGTTGTTTTGCCTGGTTGTAGATGTGAGGGTGTCAGATCCTGGAGTTGTAGACAGTTGCATGTTGCCATGTGGGTGGTTGAATTTTTTGATTTTGTAAACCAAAACCAACAGCAGGTGGTGGTGGCAAAGACTTTAATCCAAGGCAGGCAGATCTCTGAGTTTGAGGCCAGCCTGGTCTACAGAGTGAGCTCCAGGACAGTCAGTGCTACACAGAGAGATACTGTCTCAAAAAAAAAAAAAAAAAAAAAGTTCTTCGACATCTACAGGCCTCAGAGTATCATGTCTCTACTGAGGTGGTATATTTCATGACAAACTGGATTCTCCTGATGGCCAAAAAAAGCAAGACTGTCCCATATTTTTCTGTAAGTAGAAGCCGAGCTAATTCTGTGTGTAATGTAGCAGGTGTTAGCATGCTCATACAAATGAATGTCACTGCTAACCGTGACAAACATGAACCTGGTACTGTTTACAGCTCAAGTGTAGGTGTGTGTCATCACCTGTGTAGGTTTACTAGTGCCAGAAATTGCTCTAAGTCATTTTACACATACAAAGTACTATAAGGAAGGTAGACCATCATTACCTCCATCTTATAAGTGCTGTCAGGACTGAGGGTGTGGCTTAGTGGTAGAATACTTGCCTAGCATGCTCAAGGTCTGAGGTTCAACTTCCAGCTCACACACACACACACACACACACACACACACACACACACACACACACACACACACTCAGTGGAGGGGGGGAGTGAAGAGAGAGAGATACAGAGAGACTGACTAGATTCTGAGGCAGAGCAGGCTACCAGCCAGTGCTGGATGTTTTAATTGTGAAACTGTAACAAGACATCTGAGGCTTGGTAATGTGTGAAGTATCAAAATTGTCATTTCCTTCCAGGCTGGCCTTAAGCTCTTGGTTCTCCAGCCCCAGCCTCTGGATCCCATTATAGGTGCATCACCTATACCACATGTGGTCTGCCTCAGTTGTGGAGTTGGAGGGCTCCACATCATGGTGCTGGCTGTGTCCTCACAGGGTAGAAGGTGGAAGACTTTAGCTGAACCCATGTAAAATCTCTATGGGGCTTAAGACCACTGGTGAAGGGAAGCCTTTGTGGTTGAGTCGCCTCCCTTTCTATCACTGGAATCAAATTCAAGAAGGCACACATGTGTTCTTCCATTGAGCTCTAGCTCTTCCTTATTTTCATATTTCTCATCAAGAGCCTAAGTTCCCCAGGCTGGGTGACTCCAGCCTCAGCCTCATACCCAGCAGGGAAAAGTCTTTCAACTCCAGCTTTAAAACAGGGCAACCCTGGAATTCATAGTTGCTGTGAATTTAGCTCTTGTAGTCTCTCAGTACTCACCCACCTGTCCTCTCACTATTGCCCAGAGTCACATGGTCACTCGGACAACTCTTGTATCTCCCTAACTCACTGCCATTCTCCTCTCTGACAAGTTCCCCTAAGTACTTCAGGCTGGAACTCGATTCTTCTGTGAATGCAGGGATTAAAGGTGTGCACCATCAAACCAGGATTGCAAGTAAAGTTATTCTTAAAGTCCAAGTCTGACTGCATCACCATACTCAGTACTTATATTCTTGCAATGGCTTTCTATTCCTGCATCCATTAGGAGGCAGGCAAGAAAGTACAGACTCTCCCACCTGTAAAAGGGTGTCTTCAGCATCCCCCTTCTTCCTGCTTCTCAACACCCATTTCTCACTCATCCTGTGCTCCAATCTACTCTTCAGGGATGGGCTATGACCTGTTCCCTCTGGAATACCTAGGAGATTGGACCCCAGGGCCTTGCACATGCTATCCCAACTATTGGGCTATCTCCATAACCCTGTTTTTACTTTTTATTTTGAGAGTCTAGAGAAGCTGCCCCGAATGGCTTTAAATTCACCTTTTGTTTCTGTTTGTACAGAGAGTTGAAGCTTGGGCCTCATGCATGCAAGGCACATGCTCTACCAAGCTACATTCCCAAATCTTGATTTCTTGTAGCTCAGGTTCCTGACTCATCCTCTTGAATGCTGGGATTTAAAACCTGTACCACTAGGCCCTGAAAGCTCATTACTCTTTTTTTTTTTTAACTCTCTCTTCTCTTTGTGACAGTCTCAAGTAGCCTAATCTAGTCTCGAACTCACTATGTAGTTCAAGGTTGACCTTGAACTTCTGATCCACTCGCCATCTCCAGAGTGCAGGTTTGACGGACATGCATCACACTACTATAGGCTCCCAGCACGCTTATCTCGCATCCCCGTCTGGATCTCAGCCTAAACGGATGTCTTCTTCCTGGCTCGGGGTATTTACTTTGTGAGGTCCTGGCTCGCTTCCCCGCCAGCCTGGGCCTCCCCTCGCCGGGATATTTTGGTTCCGGGTCGGGAGGCGGGTCCTAGGAGGGCCCCTGCTTCCGGGGCGGGGCCAGCGGGCGGGGCGCGCGTTTTCCTGGCCTGTGTGGAGCTCGGCGGCTGCAGACGCGGCGGCGGCGGCGGCAAGGCAGGCGGCGGCCCCGGGAGCGGCAACATGAGCGGTGAGTGGCGGCCCCGCCGCTGTCACCCACCCGGTGGCGCCACTGCAGCCGCACGCTCCGGGCCCGGTGTCCTCACACCTTGCAGACCCCCGCGGGGTCGCTCGCAGGCTCGGAGCCCTGGCCCGAAGTCTCCTGCACCGCTCCCACTATACCGGGGCTGGCGCTCCTGTCCTTTCGCCTCTTCAGTGACAAGCCAACTCCTAGAGCAGAGCTTGCTCCCCAGTCCCTCCCAGACCCATCCAGCCCGCCGACCCCCTTGACAGGTTTCCCACCCCGGGTTCTCAGATCCCTCTTTTTCCCGTGACCCTCCTGGGACCCTAGCTTCTGTTCCAGGACTCTTACCCTAGTGACTCCTTTCTCCAGAGTCAAAGAGCATCTCTAGATCCCAACACCCCTGTCACACACAGCAAAACTGGGCGATAGCTACGGGTCCCCAGAGATCTTAGTGTTAGGGCAGCTTTGTCTGCCTCCCTCTTATTCCCCAGAGCTGGCCCATTAGCCTCGCAGCGTCCCTCTCCCGGTTGCACCCTTTGTATTTGGGCTGTTGGTTCATGCTTCAGTTCTCTTCATTTCTTCCTCTAGCTCATCATTTGAAGTCTCTGGTTGTGTCCTGCAGCCCTTTTCTTCTTGCTCAATGCTGAATGGGGCTGATGTGTTGCCCAAGCCAATACCACCAGCAGGGAGGTAGAGCGGGCGGGGAGGCTGGAAGTGGGAGGAACGGGGTAGTCTGTGTCTTCTGACTACCTCTCAAAAGTCCTGATGATGTTTTGGTGCTAAGTCATTCCTGGGTGTTGCTTGTGGAAATGGGAGTGACTCAGGAAAGGCTTGGGTTGACTGTTGATCCTCCTGCTGGATACAGGGATCTGGATTCCCTTAGGAGGACCCGCCTACCCTCATAGTTCCTGGTTTTGTTTTTTGTTTTTTTTTGTTTCCCCTGTGCAACTGAATTTTAGAGTCTTTGCACCCAGTCTCTAGACTTTCATCCAGGTGTTTCATGGGGTGGAGAGGGTGCTAGGGCAAAGTAGCAAAGAAAAGTTTTTAGTTTTAGTTTTTAAGTTATTTCTAGGCATCTTTTAAAAAAAATGTTAGATGATTTTTGTTGTTCAAGAGCAACGTTTATGGAACTGTGGTCTTATTGATAGGACTGGTGGTGGTGTTTCCAGTTTACCTGCATCTGCTGTATTAGCAATTTACTGGATCTGATTTAAGGTTTCAGATCCTTGAACACTAATTATACCGAAAACATTGTGTGCTAGCTAGCATCCAGCAAAAGGTGATGGAGCCCAATGTCCTGGGTTCAAATCCTGATTCTACGACATAAAGCTATATCATTGTAATTAATTTAATATGTGTATTCATATATGTGTGTGTAGACATATTTGCATGTGCACAGGTGTAGGAGGGCCAGAAATCAACTTTGGCTGTCTTTCTCTATTGCTTCCTTATTTGTTGAGATAGGTCTCTCACTGGCCCCAGGGCTCACCATTTCAGTTAAACTGGCTGGCCCTAGAGTCGTGGGAATGCTCCTGTGCCTGCCTCAGCCCACCAGGACTGGAGTTATAAGCATGTACTACATCTCAGGCATGGGGCTGGGGATCCTGACTCAGGTCCTCATGTTTAGGCAGCAAACACTTTGCTGAGTGAGCTATCTCTTTGTCCTTTAAAGCTGTGTAAGTTGGAACAACTTGCAGCCAAGCGAGGATACACAGTAGCATCTGCCTCCCAGATTAGTAATGACTTTTGGTTGCTCATCTAAGTAATTGGTGTTAACTCCTTTAACAGGACTCATTGTTACTGTGTCCATAAAATCGGAGTGAAGACTCTGGACAGGCTTGCTTCCTAGTCCCTCTGTGACAATGGTGGGAACCAGGCATTCTGAAATACTTTGTGATTCGGAGGGGTAACCCCAGAGCCTCATGTATGCTGAGCCTATGTCCTCTCACCAAACATACCCTTAATCCTAACCTTTTTTTTCCCTTTTAATGTGACCAAAGGGCCCGTTATAGACCCAGATGTCTGGAGTAGAAATTCTTTTGCTTTCATTAGAGGAGGAACTGAAATAAAGAAACCAAAGGAAATTGGCTAGTTTATCTTTCAGGGAGATACTTAGTATCAAAACTCTGGCTCAAGCATTTGTAGCCAACTGATGACCTGTGTTTGGCCCTGGGACCCACATGATAGAGAGAGAGATGACTCTTGCAGGTTGTCCTCTAACTTCCACAGAAACACTGTGGCATGCACGAGGATACAAAAATAAATACAAATGTAATAAATATTCAAGGGAAGTTTTAAAAAAGGTCTAAAGCCAAACAAATCATGTAAAAGAGACCAAATGGCCTTTTTGGTAAGAGCAAGTAGAGGCAGGAGCCTCCCTCCCCCTCC
Organism: Micromys minutus; assembly: GCF_963924665.1. NCBI lineage: Eukaryota > Metazoa > Chordata > Mammalia > Rodentia > Muridae > Micromys > Micromys minutus. Next base: position 24,035,301 of record NC_137966.1, read on the forward strand.
CTCCCCAGTGCAGAGTGTACACCAAGTCTGGATTTTCCTACTGTGTCTGCTTCATCTAGATCCTCTGTTCCTTTGTAACTAAGTGCAGTGTCAGGGTTCAGCCTGGATTTGGAATTTATTCCTTTGTGAAATAGTGTCATTGATTTAGAAGGGTGGAAGGATAGTCAAACCCAGACCCTATTCAGCCAAACATGTGCTTCATACAGTGTCCAAGCTCAGGGCACATTTAGTTCTTGAAGACTGTGGTTGAAAACGACCCCATCCTACCTGCATTGGGACTGATAATTGATGCTTAATGACATTAAGTGCAGGAGAAATTTCATTCTTCTCAAGAAGATTTTCCTGCCAGGTGTGTGGCGGTGGCTCCCGTCTGCCATTGCTACACTCCCAACACTGGATTACTACACGTTGGAGGTCAGCCTGGTCTATAGGTCAGGTTCCAGGTAGCCTGTATAGTATATACTTGTCTCAAGACCAACACTGGGACTCAAGCAAAGGGGTGGGGAGAGAAAAGGAATGCTTCAGACACTGCAGATGTGGACTTGTATAACTCTGTTATCCCACTTCTTTGGTAGTTGGCTGTTAGTTCATCTGTATCGCCTGCTTCCCACCTCTCTCCCAGGTACCATGCCACTGCAGATGCTTTATATGTGTCTCTCATGCCATGCTTTAAAAGCAGTTCATTTTGTGATCCTCTTAGTGCCAGTGACATCCCTGTAGCAGTAACCATCTAATGTTCACTTAAGTCATTGCTTTATAACGTTTCTTGGGGGTAACTGTACAACAGATCTAAGGGTGGCTTTTCTTTTAAATAATTGAGCTCTCTTTGAAAGAGAATTTAGTTTTGCTTTTTCTTATTTTGGTTTTTTAGAGGCAGGGTTTCTCTGTAGCCCTAGATGTCTGTAGACCAGGCTGACCTTGAATTCAGAGACCTACCTGCCTCTGCCTCCTGAGTGTTGAGATTAAAGACGTGCAGTGCTGCCCAGTGTGAAAGAGATTTTAGAAGTTTATTTTAGTGCTGTGGCAGAACTGTTCAAACCTCACTGTGACCGGTGTTAGAAAAGATGTTTTACTCCAGGAAGACAGTCTGGGCTCATTAGCCACCGCTTTTCGTGTCCCTCTGCTCACTCTTAGGCAACTAATGTATTTTCTGTCTCTGGACTTTTTTTTTTTCCTTTCTTTTTTTTTTTTTTTTTTTTTTGATAATGTATTATGTAGTCCAGGCAGGCATTGAATTTAGTATGTAGCCCAGGATAGCCTTTGTCCTCTGACTCCCGTTGCCTCTCCTTCCCATGTGGGGGTGTACACCTGGCACTCTGGATCTTCCTGCTGTTTGTGTGTTATATACATGAAATCGTAGCACCTTTGTTTTTATTAACTAAGTATAATGTCCTCGGGGTGCAGCCATGGAACAGCCTAACCCATAGTTTATTCCTTCCTGTGGCCAGTACCTGTTGTGGATATTACTCACCTTGTCTACTTATCAGTGGGGCTTTGGGTGGTTTGTACTTGGCTCTTAGAAGCATGCTGGTGTGGAGCTTGCTTACAGTCTTGTGTGGAGCTCCAGTCTCCATTCTTCTTGGGTAATGCAGGGAAGAGTGGATTTGCATGGTATGGAAGCAGCTGAGAAGTCTACTCTGTTCTGTCCCAGGGCACCATGGTAGCCCGCATTGGCGTGGGTGTGAAGAGACACTTATTTGTGGGTTTGATTTGCATTTTTCTAATGCCTAGGCTTTCTCAGTGTAGCCTCTTGTGCTCCTATCTTCTCTGGAGAATTGTCTGTTTATATCATCTGTCCATGGAAGTTTTTCTCATTTTAATGTTTTATGTGTATTGGTATTTTGCCTGCGTGGAGGGATGTTACTTACTGGCTTGCTTCTCCTGGCTGGCTCAGCCTGCTTTCTTATAGGACCCAGGACCACCAGCCCAGGGATGGCTCCACCCACAGTGGGCCGGGCCCTCCCCCCTTGATCACTAATTGAGAAAATGCATCTCATGGAGACATTTCCTCACCAGAGGCTCCTTTCTCTGTGATAACTCCAGCTTGTGTCAAGTTGACACAAAACCAGCCATGGCAGGTGGAGAACGTTATATGCAAGTATCCAGGAAATGTAATGCACACACTAGCTAATGTACACACGAGATAGATCATGCACACACTAGATAATAGTTTATTCCAGGCCAGAAACAATGAAGAAGCCCCTTGGCAGAGAATGTGTAAACACCATGTGGTGTGGCCTCACATAGAAAACCTCAGCAGTGTTAAAAGCATAGACTTCTTCACAAGTCATTGTGTACACATTAGTTGAAATGTCAGTGTTCTGTTAGAACGGGATGGAGCTGAGGATGCTGTGGCTCAGTTGCTTAAGTGTCTGTCTGGCATGCATGAGCTTCTGAGTTTCATCTCTAGCCCTACATAGTCCCCATAAGTTGGACTTGGTACTGCACACCTATAGTCCCACAACTCAGTATGCAGGAGCTGTCCTCTAGAAGCTAAGGGATTTTGGTTTCTAGACTGCATGCTTGCTCTCCTTGGGAAAGCAGAGATTGTTGTTCTCCAGCACCATCTTTGGTCCAAGTATGCAGGAGAGTCCTTGGTGCTTGTTCCTATCAGTAACTCCCAGGAACCCTAGCGCTAGGAAAGTGCTGGAATCCCAGTTCAAAGGGTAGGAAAGTCAGGGCCGAGGAAGTCACTGAACCTGACAGAGCAGTTTGGCCAAGAGAGATCACTGCTGCTCCTTATGTGTGTACATCTTGGCAGTTCCTTATTTTTCTGGGAGGTTGAAGGTCACGGGTGCCTCCTTGGTTGTTGGCTGCACTCTGTCCAGAAATGATTTGTTCTTGGAATGAGCTGAAACAGTGACTGGAAGAAGAATGTTTGGTTTCATTCAAAGGCTATTAATATCTTTCCTCTTCATGACGTCACGGGATGGTGAGTTATGGGAGAACGTTAGTGCTCCAATGTCAGAAGTGGTGTAACACTTGCAGTCAGTGGTCCAGAGTAATGCCGCTGACCACTCCTGCTGCCGAGTGCTAGGTTCCGAGTGCCTAATGAGAGCCAAGTTGTTAGCATTCTTGAAATTTGGGACTAAAGCTGGGTGTGGGATACACATTTTAATCCCAGCAGTTGGGAGTCAGAGGCAGATGGAGCTCTGTGAGTTAAGGCCAGCCTGGTCTATGTAGCAAGTTTCAGGCTAGGGCTACACAGTGAGAGTGTTTCAAAGGGAGAAAATGCCTAAAGCATCTTGAAATGAAGACACTGGAAGAAAGAATGAAGGATGGTACAGTGGCTCAGTGGGTAGGGCACTTGTCTAGCTTGCCTGAAGTCCTGGTTCCATCAATAGCATTGCATAAGCCAAGAGTGGGATGCACACCTGTAACCCCGCAATCAGGGTGGGAGACAGGATCAGAAGTTCAAGGTAAGCCTGGAATAAATGAAACACACCCTTTAAAAACAAAAGGAAAAGAAAATAAGATTGAGAAACCCTTGATAACCAGCCCAGGTCATTTTATCATTACTATAGTATTTAGTTTTCCTTTCTTCTCTAACGTTTCCAGGTAAAATGTTGCTCCATGACTGCACATTGGCCAGGGCTGTGGACTGCACAACCCTCCAGGAATCCATTTTGCACACAGCACTCATTTTGAACTATGGATTGTACTGAGGCTTAGCTACTCTCTCCCCTCCTTTGCTTTTCTGCTATTTTCCTGTTGTAAACAGTGGTGTGCAGGAAAGGGTAGCTGTCTTCGTTAGAGTTTTATTGTTGGGAAGAGAACGCATGATCACAGCAACTCTTATAAAGGAAAACGTTTAATTAGGACTGGCTTACAGTTGGGAGGTTTAGTCCATTATCCTCATGACGGGAAGCATGGCAGACTGTAGGAGACGCGGTGTTGGAGAAGCAGCTGAGAATTCTGTATCTGGACTCCAGGCTGCAAGACTGTATGCTACGCTGGATGTGCCTTGAACATAATGACCTCAGAGTGCATCTCCACAGTGGCACACTTACTCCAACAAGGCCAAGCATGTAAACACACGAGTCTGTGGGGGGCATTCTTCCTTAAGCCATCACAGTAGCCTTCCTTTCTTTGCTTTGTCTCTGATGTGATCCCAGTGCTGGCACGGATTGCTTCTGTTCTCCATCAGTTGTACACAGAAATGCTGTGAGGGAAGTGAGGCCCAATGTCAGTAATGGCAGCTCTGTTGTCCCTTTTCACTCAGCAAA